>NC_050071.1:74166931-74473156 GCF_009764565.3 Dermochelys coriacea | reverse complement strand
CATGCAGAATATGATGCCATGAGATGGCACAAAAGATAACGGCAGAGGCAAACTAGTACAATGAGGGAAGTAAGATCCTCAGCTGATGTATATTGGCATTGCTCCACACAAACTGAAGATCTGTCCCGTGGAGGTTTGGAGCTCCTTTCTTCCATCACTTACATGGCATATAAAAGATGTTCTCCTTGTCACCACCAGCCTTGCTCTTAAATAAACCAATTGGCCATGACCAAATACCCATTATTTAAGTCATGTTACTTTCATTCAAGTGAGGTGTGAACTAGCCAGATGGGAAGATTTTGAGTCAAATAAGGGAGAGAAGTAGCTTTCTTGAACAAATTAATTTTTCTCCTGCTCTCATATTAAAACGTAGGGCTCTTCTGTCCTCTTTGTACATGTGCATATCTCCCTTTGGTTTGAAAGGGTTGTTGAAGGCATGGATTGGGCGGGGGGAGGTGGGGAGAGAGAGAGAGATGTTGTTTGGAGTTGGAAAGATATTACAGAAGATTGTGTTATATATGATCTATAGGAGTCTGTGGGAGCCGTGGTATTTTAAGGAAGTTGCTTTATATAAATAGTGTAAAGCACCTAGAGCATGGAACTGAGCAGAACACCAATGCACCAAATCTAAATTAAATCTATTCTAAAATATATTTTATTAAGCCTCAGTTTTCTATTCTGCCTCTTTTCATCTAACCACATATTAATGAATAGTGCCAGGCATTACTCAGGTATTAATTGATCATCTGTAAGAAATTGTCAAAAGGAAGAGCTCTATGTGTTGAGCATCAGGTTTGAAATACTTAGTCTGCCTAGAACAGCAGGTTCACATTTTGGCAGGTTTGACTCAATCTTTGTCAGCGGTCCACTAGGGGACATGCTGTTACCTCCCACTTTGGACAGGAATGTCTTGGCTACATTTTGGTGTTATATCTATTAGGTGCAGAGTGATGAATCTATCTTGCTGTTGATTCACACAGGCCGTTCCAGCAGCAGCAGCATGTGACTGTGATCCCTCTGTAGCCAAGGGGATATTTTCCATCAGCAGGAACAGATGTTACTGATTCAGAAGGTCTAAAGAAAGAATAAAATTATATAGACATTTCAGTCATATTAGTTTGTTGAGCCTGGATCAACTGATTCAAAGGTAGGCCCGATGCTGCTCCTATTGGCATTGATGGAAGTTATCAATGGGAGAAGGACCAGGCCTAATGAGATTCTAATGGGGTCTACAAGCATGCTCAGCATAGACGGGAGCAGAGTCTCTCCTATTTACAAGCAATCAGCTTGATCGCAACCCCATGCAACTGCCAGAGTTGCCAGTCCTGAAGGCAGGCAGTCACAGCTCCAACAATAGAGGAAACAAGGCCTGCTATAAAGGGGAGAGCACAGAGAAAGAAAGGGAGGCAGAAAGGCCTGGGATAGCAAACAGGAAACAGCCTTGCACCAGGCTGCCTCCAAGAAAACAGCCAGAAGACTGAAGCAAACTCAAAGAGCCAGAAACTAACCTGACTGAGAGTTAGCTAAAGAGGGTCCATCAGGAGAAGCTGAGACCCCTCAAGAGACCACACTAAGAGATGGTGACAGGCATGTAATAAGGTGAAAGATAGAAAATAGATTGGGTGTGATCATGCTCTCTCAGAGGCCACTGCAAGAGTAGATGAAAAGCATCTTTGAAAGTATGTGAGATTATGATTTGTGGAGACATGCTAATATGCTGTATTAATTCTCTTTCCATATGCATGACTGGTAATGGAAGTTGGCCCAGGAAGTTGCACTCTAAATGCAATTATAATTGGAAAGAGATCATTTAATTACAACTAAAATCAAGATTAGGACCTGAAAAAGAGGTAGGTGGATGCTCAGTCCAGACTAGGCAAGATATTGGTGATACTGGAGCACATATCTAGAGGAAATGGCAAGGACAAATCTCATCTTACAGCCTGCCCCCCAGCATTAGGATAAACTCTGTCTTGCCTGGATTGATCATGAGCCATCTAGCTTTTCTCCAGATCCCTTGGCCAGACATTAGTTATAAATTAATGACCATATAAGGTGCATAATTTAAGGGTCCTGCTGAATCCCCAGCTGCATTTTAGATCAGCATTTCCCAAAATGCTGAGGTGAGCACAACTATCCAGTTAGCTCTACTTCCTACTGTGTCCAGTTTTGGAGTCCACAATTAAAAAAGGATGTTGATTAAAGTGGAGAGGGTTCAGAGAAAAGCCACGTGAATGATTAAAGAATTAGAAAACACACCTTATAGTGATAGACTCAAGGAGCTCAATCTATTTAGCTTGACAAAGAGAAGGTTGGGGAGTGACTTGATCAGTCTATAAGTATCTACAAGAGGAAAAAACAGTTGATAATGGGCTCTTCAACCTAGGAGACAAGGGTATAACAAAAACTAATGGCTTGAAGTTAAGGCTAGATAAATTCAGACTGGAAACAAGGCATACATTTAACAGTGAGGGTAACTATTGGAACAACTAACCAAGGGTCATAGTGGATTCTCCATCACTAAGCATTTTTAAATGATTGGATATATATATATATATATATGCTCTAGTTCAAACAGGAATCATGGGGTACTTTATGGCCTGTGTTTATACAGGAGGTCAGACTAGATGGTCACAGTGGTCTCTTCTCTATTTAGAATCTGAATCTTCACCAAAATATCTACACCACCTCCTTTTCTTCAATTGTGGAGTGTATCCGTCTACCGAACAAATTTTTATGCTATATGTTGTCAGAGGGATTTTCTTTTGTCTTCTCTGTTTCGCGCCTTGATCTTTCTGTGAACTCTGCATGAAATCAATCTTGCACCTGTGTAGATCAAAGTCAGTGGAGATTCATATGACTATAGGAATCCACACACCTAGAGTTCATTACAGGATCAGAGCCTTAGACTGTAAGCTCTTCAGGACAAGGTTCTGGGCCTAATCTGCTGGGCAAATTCTGTCATTCACATCTGTGTTATCCCAAGACAAATTGTTTGCACAGGTGTAAGTGAGAGCAGAATATGGTCTTTGGGTCTGACCTAAATCCCACAGAAGTGCATGAAAATGCTTTCATTAGTTCCACTGGGCTTTGGATCAGGCCTTAGGGTTCTTCTAGGAAAAAATAGTGTGTGATCATGTAATTGAAGACTATATTATAATACATATGCACAAGGGGACCAAATTAAAGTTGAACAAAGAATCTTCATTCTGGCATTTCCTAACTTTTGAGTGCTTGACTTTGCAACCTTATCATTTTTCCACACAATTTGGGAGGTGTAATATTGGCAGTGTCACATTTCACTACAAGACAAATCAGCAGATGTCAGACTTTTAACCTTTATCTAGTTTTAACTGGTAACAGCCAGTTTTATGCAAGTTAGTGTCTGTATAGTTTCTCTGTGGGCAATAAAAGTATTACAGACACATGGAGCAAAGCTCTTCAAAGTCAGATATAATTATACTTTTTCTGTTTGGTAGTTCATGGAATATTTATTTCCACTAATACTGGAGTACAAGTGTTTTGTTTATTGACTTAATGAAAGCTATGTCAAATATAAGACTGCACAAGGGAATTTACTGGAATTCTGAAAATGTTCAATCCAATTCAACATTTTTGCTATGTGTGTGTTAAGAACAATCCCAAGAGTAAAAACTAAATGTCTCTGATGTAATACTCTCTTCCAAAAGTTTGAAAGTCTGTCATCTTTCTCAATATACTCACCTCATTAAACAGTTTACAGCTTGCAAGGGGATCACAATGTTTGAGTAACAAAATGACTGTCCTGACAGATTCAGACAATAAAACAACCAGATTGTTGTATGAATGTTTTCTCAGAGACTGTTGCTGCAACACATAATAAATACAAATATTGAAACACCTGCTTGATAAACATAATACTTTTAACAGATGTTAATCCTCTCTTGCGTGTAACCAGTGGATTTAGATCATATAAATGTAATTTACCCCATTCACATCCTTCTAGAAACTCCCAATCATATGATTGCATTCTGACCAAAGGAATGGCTGCTTACTAAATGTACAGTTTTAGTTTTCGTCTTTGGAATTATAAGTATTTTAAAAACAATGCCACAAATTTAACAATATATGTATGAAACTAAATCTCAACATTTGTTACAGAATGTTATGTCTTTATGCCTGCTATCAGCTTGGGTAAGTTATAAAGTTTTCATAGAAGAAAACTTTGAAAAACAATATTTTTCCCAGAAGCCTTGCTCCCTTTAGGAGTTGTGGGTTGAACCGAGTGGCTTTTTCTAGTCAGTTTCTCATCAGTAGGACTTAGTTGTCTTGTTTTTTGTAGTTGCCCATAGGTTTTATGGGTTTGGTTTTTTCAGAGGTGCTCAACATCTGTAGCTCCTATGGACTTCAGTCAGATTACTGGTTGTTCAGCACCTCCAAAAATTAAGCCCAAAAATTCAAGAACATGGCAATGGCTGCTAAGCCTCTTAGTTGCTACGCAGCTTTTCACACCCCTAATGGATGAGCCTGTCTCCCCAGGAAGATGAAGAGCCAAGGTGCCATAAAGAGCAACCTTCCCCCCCCCCCCCCGTTTTAAGACCCAGAGAAGCAAATCTGCCTTATCCAACAAGAACTTGCATATTTTAAGCACATGCTTAAATCATATTGAGTTAAAGTTAAGCATTACCTTAAGTGCTTTGTTGAAAAGGGTTCTAAATTTGCATCAACAAGAAATAATTAGTATTCAAACAATGTCTTATTAGAAAACCATCTCCAGCATTTTCATTTCAGTTTGACTCAGGATGCTGAAGGATTATATTCCACATCTCCACTTTGCTGGTTGGCATTATTCAGAGTTAGAAGATTTCCTTAGGAGGAGCTCATCAAATATACACCATTGAGAAATGTACCTATAGAAAGCAGAAAATAATGACTAAAGAAAAGCAGAGTGCTCAAAGAAATCTTTATGGTGGGGAGTTTAAAAAAGGACTACAAGTCATTTACGTCCAGACAAAACAGTGCTACTAGAGGCTTATGGGGAATAAATACAACAGGCCAATTGAGAGCCTGTTTGAGGAACTTGATGTTACTAGAAATATCTATCACTGGAACACAGAACAATATCCATGCCTCTGCATTCACCATGTGGGGGGAAAGGGAAAGTTGCTTTAAAAAATTGGCAGGCATACAATGAAAATTTAGTAAAACTGAAAGTCACCCAATAAAAAGGTATAAAATAAATGTAAAAGGAGGTGGAGAACATAGAGGAGACAGAACATCAGGATGATACAGGCAAGACAAAGAGATTACCAGAAATAAAGAAAACAAGGAGTGGAGATTTTTTTAAACTCTTAACTGGATTAAAGAAAACCTCCTGAGGCATCCATCTAATGGGGAGGACTTGCTTAATAAATCTGACTAATTTCTGCAGTGAATATCAATTGAAGTTGACAGAAATGTGGTAGAAATAGCTAATATGGACTGGAGGGAGACATTTGAACTGCTCATGCACCTTACAAGAGTCTAAATTAAACATATCACCTCAGGAAAGAGATGTGAATGTCATTGTAGATCTTCAGAGAAGACTTCTCACTGTGCTACTGTGATTAAAAAACAAACAAACAAGCTGTTAGAATGGGTAAGGAAAGGGATGGAGAATATGGAAATGTTTATAATGCCACTATAAATATTGATGGCATCCTTCATCTGGAACACTATGTTCAGTGTGCTGGGCACCCCATTTCAATAAGGACATTGCACAATTAGAAGGGGTTCACAGAAGGATACTGAGAATGTTCAAAGGCCTGGAAATACTCTCTTATGAAGAGAGACTGAAAAGAATGAGATTGTGTCTTTGAAAGATGGCAAATCAGAGGGGACATGATAGATGTATATAAAATAATGATCTAGAGAAGGTTAGGTGCTTCTGTTCTGCCATCTTGTGACATAAGAACAAGAGCACATTAAATGAAATCAAAAAGTGGCAAATTCAAAACTCAGAAAAGGAAATACTTTTTCATTCAGCCCGTGATTAGACTGTGGAGTTTATTACTACAAAATGTGAGTGAGTCTAAGAATCCATGAAGATTCAAAAAGGAACTGAATGCTTATATGAATAGAAAGAATATCAAGAATTAATAGTTAAAAAGAGAAGAATTTTGGAAGGGATTTAAAACCTCATGCTTTGAGGTTTAAAACAACTCTATTAGGCATTAAGATGAGACCCTCAAGAGGATGGATTATCCCATAATCTGTCCACTGTGGAGTTTCTTGCACCTTCTTCTGAAGCATCTGGTACTAGCCACTGTTGGAGACAGAATACTGGCCTAAATGGCTGATGGGGTTGTGTGGTGGGGTGACAACTCACCAGTGCGGCTCCTCCTGCTGGTTGCTAATTCCCTGGACTCTTTCCAGCACCAGAGCACCCTCTGCCAGCTGATGATGTCTCTCCTACCACTGGCCCCCGTGTCCGTCCCAGACCCCACTCTACATCTGGGTTCTTCCCCCCAGAAACAACCCACAATTGGGGTCTCCCCACCCAGGTCTATCCCCACCTTACCTCAGTGGCTACTGCCAGTCATCATCTAGCCCCCACTCCCTGAGGTGGGCTACAGTTTGTAAACCACTCATCATCAGCAAAGGGGGTTGGACCAGCTGCCTCTGGGCTGCCCCTCTGCAGCCCCAGTACCTTTTGTAAGGCTTTAATTAGGCCTGCAGCCTGAGGTTTTGCTAGGCTAGAGCTCCTCAGCGCCCTCTGCCCTGCCCTAGCACTGCTCCACCCTTGGTACCCTCCTCAGCTTCCCAAACAACCAGGTCCTTCCCTCTCTAGAGCCAGCTGGGCCCTGATTAAGCTGACCACAGCTGTGGCTGCTTTCCTAATCAGCCTAACTTTCCTTGCTGCAGCCCTCTCTGGGGCTGCTTTATCCCATTCAGGCAGGAGCAGTGGACCATCACCAGGAGCCACCGGCAGTGGCTGCACCAGCCACCCAGGGACTGCTGCTCAGGCGGTCCTCAGGGCCAGCTGCACTGGCTGCTGCTTGGGGCCACCGGAGAGGCTGGCTGTGGGGCCACCGGAGCAGCGGGCTGCAGTCAGCCACACTGACCCCTGCAGAAGTTATGGTGGTCGTGGAAAGCCCAGAATCTGTGACTTCCACGACCTCCATGACCAAACACGAAGCCCTACTAATAAATCATAGAGTTGTAGGACTGGAAAGGACTGGAAGAGAGATCTTCTAGTCCAGTCCCCTGGACTCAAGGTAGGACTAAATATTATCTAGACCATCCCTGACAGGTGTTTTATGGTGTTTGTCCACTGCTCTTAAAAATCTCTAATGACAGAGATACCACAGCCTCCGTAGGCAATTTATTCCAGTGCTTAACCACTCTGACATTTAGGAAGTTTTTCTTAATGTCCAACCTAAACTGGCCTTGCTGTAATTTAAGCCCATTGCTTCTTCTCCTATCCTCAGAGATTAACAAGAACAATTTTTCTCCCTCCTCCTTGTAACAATCTTTTATGTATTTGAAAACTGTTATCACGTCCCTCCTCAGTCTTCTCTTCTCCAGGCTAAACAAACCCAGTTTTTTCAATCTTCTGTCATAGGTCATGTTTTCTAGATCTTTAATCATTTTCATTGGTTTTCTCTGGACTTTCTCCAATTCGTCCACATCTTTCCCAAATTGTGGTGCCCAGAACTGGATCCAATACTCCAGTTGAGGCCTAATCAGCATGGAGTAGAATGAAAGAATTACTTCTTGGTCTTGCTTACAACACTCCTGCTAATACATCCTAGAATAACATTTTTTGGAATGGTGTTATACTGTTGATTCATATTTAGCTTGTAATCCACTATGACCCCCAGATCCCTTTCTGCAGTACTCCTTCCTTGGCAGTCATTTCCCATTTTGTACGTATGCAACTGATTGTTCCTTCCTAAGTGGAGTACTTTGCATTAGTCCTTACTGAATTTCATAACAATAATAAAGTCTGATATTGATAGCCATACATCCTAGTTTTACCAGGACAGACTCATTTTTTCATATGATGTCCTGTTGTCCCAAGACCTACTTTTGGTATACCTGAACTATCCTATTTCATCAGATAAGTCATTCAAGTATTCAAGTGTTTATAACCATAAAGAAAACATATTGCTGTACTGATGTTGAATATTCAGCATACCTTTGTCTCATTCTCATCACATTATGAAACCATGTTTCACCCCAGTCATTATTCACAGCCAGAGCTTGTCATAATTTCCCAGGTAACAAAATTGTGATATGAATCCAGTAAGATAATGACCCAATCTAGTCAGTGCAAAACTTCTGCTTGGCAGGAGAGGCCTGGGGACTGAGGAGGGGGTATCTGGGTGTAATGGAAATAGGCAAAGTTTAGACTTTTTGAAATGTTTGCTGCTCTGCTCCAGGTGAAGCAGATCAAAGAAAGGAGCCAAAATGCAGTTCACTTGAGTATGTTACAAAAAAATACTGCCACAAAAGTGTCCTTTTTTTTATTTTGAAAATATGGTGTCCTTAACATACATACAAGTTTTTGCAGCTATAATTTCCTAAAATGCTGTCATTAGCAGATTCTTGTTATGAATTTATGAACTGTGTTCCTGTGGTTGATCAATCACAAATGTAGTCAGCTGTGTAGTCACATGTTTTCATCTCTCATTCTTCATGGAGCATTCAGATACCTGCTTGAGGGGAATTTAAAATATTGACATAAAAACAAAACAAAACAATCAAAATTCTCATTGCCATTAGCAGTGGAATACAGATTGCTTAGGCTTCATCACAAAACATGTATGTGAGCAAATACACACCTAATTAGCATGCGCAATAACAATGACTGTGCATGCCATCTGGGTATTTGTATGCCTGCCTCCCCACATGTTACATTTCAAAAAAGAACCTTTTTGCTTTCTTTCATGATGCCCCTCGTGCTTGGGAGGAGCACGCCATAAACAGCCACAAAGCCACATCACTTTCAAATCCCCAAAACTCCCCTTTTTCAGGTGCCTACAAAAAACTTGGCAATGGTTAGGCTGTTGGTGTGCTGAGACCACTGCTTGTCATGCTGATCAACATTCTCACTGTTTCCTTGTACTCCCTTGTCTGTCTGTCTCCATCTGTTGTCTCTTGCCTTATACTTCATTGTAAACTCTGTGCGACAGGGGCCATTTTTTATTCTGTGTTTGTACAGCCCCTAGCATAATAGGGTCCTTGTCCGTGACTGGGATTCCTAGGCACAACTGCAATATATGCACAAATAGCCATTTGGATTAATAACTAGCCAATCTGGGTAACATTTTCTAAATCACCTAAGTCCCATGTTCCGAAGTGACTTAGGCACTAAGGAGTCAATGGAATTTAGGCTTGTAAGTGACTCAGGTGCTTTAGAAAATTTTCTTTTATGTGCTTAAAGCTTGGTCTGGACCCATAATCTTAGTAATTTAGGTGCTCATAAGAAGTTTTCTGAATTAGAGGGGTGCTATTATTTGGTTTGTTTGATATTTTTTAAATCAGGCCCCTAGTGTTTTATCATTTGTTGTATAAAATAAATAAAATAATGTCATCTATTTGCAATGGGAATAAGCAGTTGAGCTATTGGTTATATTTATGTGGTCCTAAAATATACTGATTAATTACATTTATTATTTTAAAAATATGCCTTCCCAGACAAGATGATAAGGCATTACAAAAAGCTGGATTTCAGAGGAATCCTTTGGACAGCATATGTATAGCACTATAAATCTGGCTAAATATTTGTTTCAGAAATTGTCCAGAAGGATGAACAGATTCATTTTCCAGACCTAAATCATTTCAACACATAGCAATCCTCTGGAGAAAACTGTGTTTCTCTACTTCTAGTTTACAAGCACATTAAGATCATGCATTAGTTTGCACAAACAGTTCAGTTTGCTGTAACTTTTCCTGTCTTGAAAAGACTCCAGTTGGAGAGACTGCTTTCATATAACCTTCAATAAACTACAGAGAAATTAAGGGATTGATTAATCTAGGCCGTTTAGATAGTTTTGTTGTTATTGTTTAAACAGTTCCTCTTTTATCTGTGTCTCTGTACGTCATTATGATTATTCGCAAAAAGAAAAGGAGTACTTGTGGCACCTTAGAGACTAACAAATTTATTAGAGCATAAGCTTTCGTGAGCTACAGCTCACTTCATCAGATGCATTTGGTGGAAAAAACAGAGGAGAGATTAAGTGAGCTGTAGCTCACGAAAGCTTATGCTCTAATAAATTTGTTAGTCTCTAAGGTGCCACAAGTACTCCTTTTCTTTTTGCGAATACAGACTAACACGGCTGCTACTCTGAAAATTATGATTATTTTTACCAAAAACATTTGCTGAGTCATTCCAGATCCAGTGTTTTAGTTTATACCATATATTATATAAACCACTGTTCTATATTTTTTATTTAAAAAACATATTTTGTAAGTATACTTAAATGGGATTGAATACAATGTACCTTCCTTTCAAAACTGTACATTTTATAGTTTAAGCACTTGACACTGTCCCTTTAAAAGGTTGGTGAGCAGTCAATGCCAGATTTTTCATTTTCATGTTGCAGACTCCCTCCCTAAGCAGCGTGCTTGCCAAAAATGATATGCACAAATCTTGAAGATCAGAAAAAATAACTATTATAGCAGACCTCGTTAAAAAAATTGAAAATGAAGAAGTGGCTTTTCTCACTTCTGCCATTCATAACATGTATCAGACACAATCACATGTGCATGTTGATCAGCAACACTTTTCAGCTGCAGCTACAGAATTTACAAGACCCAGAATGATATATTCAGTCCAGGCTATTTTTACTGTGGGCAATTGTTTTACTGTCATTTTAACAAATTATCTTTAAAAATATTGAAGCTTGAATCTGCTCTCACACTAGCAAAAATGAAGAGTTAACTTCAGGGATGTTAGCTGAGTTATTCTGGTGTACAGCCAATGTGAGATCAGAGTTAGACCCATTATCATGTCTGCTATATGAAAGTGGTTCTCTAAAACTGAATGAAATGGCTGTTTATTAATTTAAAGATTAGAACACATTTCCTAGAGATTTATGTCTCTTTAATACAGTAGTCAGCCTCAGATGCCATGTAATGGATATATTTGTTTATTAATAACTCATTAAAAATGTCCCTTTCTTCGTAAAGAAAAAAAATCTCTTCTTCAGCCCTCAAGTCATTTATTTATCATCCAGATGATTTTTCTTCTCCTGGCTGGTTGCAAATTGAAAGTAGTGCCTAGCACAGTGGGTTCCTGGTCCACAATTAGGGATGTAGGTACAATGGTGGCTGGAAGAAACTGAATTAGATTTCAAGATGGATGCATAGTTGTGAGTAAGAATTGTAAACTAAGGGAGGGAAGAATTTTTTTTCTTTTAAATCATTATCACAAGCTTTGTAATTTCCTTACTAAACCCCTTTTGATAAAAAAAAACTGTCTTGCTCTAACCCCAACCCCCAAAAGAAAGTTCTATCACTTTGAAAGATTCCAACAGCCATGTGGAAGGGCAGGTTTTACACATTTAAACAAAATAAATAATCAAGTCTCAACACCTATTTGCCAAAACTCTCATTTCCTATGACATAAATGAAACTGTGTTGTTGGTACAGTGGTGGTGTAGTGCAATTTCTTCTTTTCTAAATGAACACAATCTCCAGGGTTCTGCAAAATCATTAAAAAGGTGATTTTACATGGCAAGGGGCTTTAGGAACTGTATGAATCCACCAGACTTTATGAGTTTTCAAACTAGCTCATGTCTCAAGGTGAGAGTGAATATCTCCCAGCTCACAGAGAGCCTCTGCTTACAAATAAAGAGAGCAATGATGGACAAGCAGGGCAAATTTTAAAATGTAATTAAAATATATCTGTGTTCTTATCCTATTGTAATTGTCTTTTTACTTAGCAATTGATCAGTTTATGTATCCTGCTGTTGATCAATTGTAATTGTTTATTCACAGTGGGCCTAATTCTAATCTCATACTAGTCTTTAACTCCATGGATTTCTATTGTTATTCACAATTTATGGAGGTATCAGAGCAGAATGGGAACCATTAAGGACCCCATTCCAAGGTACTTAAGATAATCAAAGTATGCTACATGATATCTCCATCTGATATCTGCAAGAAACTGTATGACCTGAAAGTGAAAATGAAAACCAGATAATTTTTATGTTACTGCACTAATACTAGACCAATAATTTCCACTTACATACCAGTTCACATAAATATTAACTGTCATTTTTTCTGATGTTTTATGAACCTTTCTCATAACAATTATAGATGGTACTAAAACAAAGTCCATTGTTTAGCTGTTCATTAAACTGCATTTCTTTTGCATGATTTTTGCATGATATGCCCAAGCATACATATGCCAAGGATAAATAACAGAGTCTAAGACAACTTGAAAACAGGTATCTGTTTGAATGTTCAAATGAACATAGGCCAAACTTGTAATACAAGTTGTTTCCAAATGCACATATGCCCCTCCCCCGAGAAAGTACTCCACCCTGCCATGCTTCCCATTGGAGACAGTGTGTCATCTGTTCTTCTGAAAGTTATGTGATAACTACTTGAGAAACCAGCTCTTGATGCTACCAGTCTTGTGACTATGACATGTTTCCAAGGTAACAGAAATTTGTTGCAGTACAGTTCTGGTAGTTTCGTGGGTCCTTTGTTTCACTTGATGCAGGTAAGTCAGGTTATAGGTATAAGTCAGAAGCTGCACTGATATCATTAGTGTATGATCACTTTCCACCAATGGATTACAATAAAATGAATTTATTGTTTTATACCTGGCAGCAAATCTTTATTATCCTAACACCAAAGAGCAGCATTACTCTAGAAGTAACTGTGGGAAATTGCCCTGCACCCCCATCCCGCTCTGTGGTTCTGATTTGCACCACTGTCCATAAGATCACATATATAATTGCCCTCTCAGCTCTAGAAATGATCCTCCAGGTCAAGACTGAGGCTTATTTTGGGGCAAGTGTGAAAGCAGTTTGGCCCAAGGAAAGTATTTCACTTTCCTATGCTGTTAATCTGGTACAAAAGTACTAAATTTACTTTTTTCAGGAGCAGTCCCAGTCCCTGCTGATTGAAGCAGGGGAGAGAAGAAAGAGAAGAAAGTCTTGGCTAATTTGTTTCACTGCGAAAGAGCATGGAAAATCCTAACAATGAAAAAATTGACATTAACAAAATAACAAAACCAAAAACTGATCTGGAAGTATAACTTCCTTTTTCAATATACTAACATATTCATTTTCCAGACTTTGAGATCAGAATTTCTAAATTCTTATTTTGTAAATACTATGGGTATAGATCTTAGAAGAGAGAGATGAAAGCCTAGTTTGATTTGCATCAATCATAATAGCTCTACCACTGAACTAAGCTGCAAAACCATGCATAGCAGATTTGTCTTAAAGGGACATATCATTACATCCATCCCCCCCATCCCAAATGCTTTTCAAGGGCCAATAAACATTCTTTTTTAGTCCTGTTTGCATAGAGCTTATACAAGCAGTAACATTGCTACAGTCATGGAGAGTGTACAGTCATTTAGGTTTTACTACATTCACATTCAAAAAAACCCTTTGTTACCTCTATTTTCCAATGATATTAAGGAAGTCTGCTTTTTAGAGAACTAGAATTTGGAGACATTTTATTATCAACAATCTTCCTGGATTTTTTTTTATGTCTTCATCCATCATTATTTCAATTAGTGACACATGAGCAAGCTATGTACTTGTCTTTTTCCATTTTTTAAAATATATTTTAGGGAAAAACAATACTGACACAATAGCACCCTTCACTTGTGCTGCATTAAAAAAGCAATGGTAACAGTGAAAGAAAATGTGAATGAATTTGATCGATCAGTCGATCAGCCCTCACAGAGAGAGCATTGCTCGTGTTGTTCTAGCCATTCCTTCAGCCACCTGCTGGCCAGGTTGTCAGTGGCACCAGACACCCAATAGGCATAACGCACGACAGCTCAGAACCCCTGAGCTCAAGCACCCTGGTAGCTGGGCTTACAGGCATGCACCACCAAAACTGGGGTAAATTTGGGTATATAGTAAAGAATAAAGAACAGAATTATCAGACACATAGATGAATGCAATACATTGGGGAAGAGTCAACACAGTTTTTATAAAAGAAAATCATGCCTCACCAATATTTGAGGGAGTCAACAAATATGTGAACAAGATTGATCCAGTTGATATAGTGTTCTTGGTCTTTCTGAAAGCCTTTCACAAGGTCCTCCATCAAAGGCGTTTAAGCAAACTAAGCAGTCATACGAGAAGAGGGAAGAACCTCTCATGGATCAGTAAATGATTAAAAGATAGGAAACAAAGGATAGGAATAAACTGTCAATTTTCACAGTGGAGAGAGGTAAATAGTGGATTCCCCCTAAGACATGTACTGGGATCAGTGCTGTTCAGTATATTCATAAATGAATAGGGAAAGGGGGAAAATAGTGAAATGGCAAAGATCGCAGATCATACAAAATTATTTAAAATAGGTAAGTCCAAAATTGACTGCACACTTACAAAGGGAGCTCAAAAAAATGGACAACCAAATGGCAGATGAAATTCAGTGCTGATGAGTGCAAAGTAGTACACACTGGAAAACGTATTCCCATCTATACATACAAAATGATTGGTTGTAAATTAGCTGTTACTCCAGAAAGAGTCATAATGGAGTCATAATGCATAGTTCTCTGAAAACATCTGGAGCAGCAGTCAAAAAAGCTAACAAATCATTAGGAAAAAGATAATAAGACAGAAAATATAATCATGCCACTATATAAATGCATGATACACCCATACCTTGAATACCACATAAAGCTCTGGTTGCCCCAACTCAAAAAAAGATATGTTAGAATTGGAAATAGGTACAGAGAAGGGTAAAAAAAATTATTAGAGGTATGGAACAGCTTCCATATGATGAAAGATTAAAAAGATTAGGACTGTTCAGTTTAGAAAAGAGACAACTAAGGGGAGATATGATAGCGGTCTATAAAATCAAGAATACTGTGTAGAAAGTGAATAGAGAAGTGTTATTTAGCTCTTCACCTAACACAAGAACCAGTGGTCTCCCAACAAACTTAATAAGCAAGAGGGTTTGTTTGGTTTTTTTAAAGGAAGTACTTCATCACACAATGCACAGTCAACCTGTGGAACTCATTGCCATGGAGATGTTGTGAAGGCTATAAGTATAACTGGGTTCAAAAAAGATTTTGATAAATTTATAGAGGATAGGTTCATCAATGGCTATTACCCAAGATGGTCAGAGCTACAACCCCATGCTCCCTAATACTCTGGTGGCCAAAAGGTAGGACTGGATGACAGGGATGGATCACTCAATTATCTCCCTGTTCTGTTCATTTCCTCTGAAGTTTCTGGCATCTTCTACTGTCAGAAGACAGGCTATTAGGCTATATGGAACATTGGTCTGACTCAGCATGGCTGTTGTTATGGGAATTGTTTTGGAAACTTTACTAGATTCCCAAAAAGCCACAATCAAGAAAGAGCATGCATTTGTTTAAAAAACCAACCTGATTTAGAGGGAAAGTGAAGGCAGCTATACAACATTTTAAAAATATATAGTAAATGGAAGAAAGAGAATGTTAATAGAAATGAATATAAAGCAGAAGCTAGGAATTGTAGAAAATTGATAAGGGAAGCAAAGGGACAGAAGGTGAGCTCTCTGGCCAGCAGCATTAAGGACAAAGAGAAGGAATTTTATTAAGTAGGATTCTTTTTTCCCTAATATAACAATTATATTGGTCCATTACTAGATAGAATGGTAGACTTATCAATAATAATTAAAAAAAGGCAAAGGTGTTCATAAATATTTCTGTTTTGTACGTGGGAGAAAAAAGTAGTCATATCGTATGATGACATGCTTTCCATTCCACTAGTATCTCAGGATGATATTAAACAACAGCTAGTAAAATTAGTCATTTTTAAATCAGCAGGTCTGGATAACCTGCATCTAAGAGTTTTGAAAGAGCAGACTGAGATTTTTAGTAAGCTTTGAAACAGTGGAAAAGTTCTGGAAGACTAGAAGAAGCTAATGTTATACAATATTATAAAAAGGTAAATGGGATGACCCAGGTAATTACAGATCTATCAGTCTGACCAATCCCAGAAAAAAGAATGGAGCGGATCAGTTGGATAAGCATCCCATAGTTTTACTGCTTATCTGAACCTCCAAATTATAGCAGCCTATGGAGGTATTGATAAGAATGAATTAAGGTGCTATTACATATATGAGGAGGCAGGCAAGTGAATTCTGGTCATCTATGGAGTACTAAATATACTGCTACCAGAGAGTAAGTTGGGAGCTGGGAAGGGAAAATAACAGGTCAAGGCCCTTGTCCCTAGTTTGGACTACTATGAGAGTGAAACTTTTAATGAAGAACCCCAAGCAGAGCCCTAAGCCCCTAAATAATGCTTCTTCTAGAATGAGGATGCTCTATCTTTCGACAGGAAGAGAGCCACTGGGAGAAGTGGAGCTGATAGAATCTGGGAGATTCCAACTACGAGCCAGAACATGAAAGGCCCACAGAGGTAACAGTGGCTCAGTAAAAATAATCTATTTTTTGAAAGTTATATATATATAATTTGGGAACTAGAGCAAAACCAAGGAGCAGAGACAATAGTGTATGTACCATCAAAGCACAGTAACACAATTACGGGGAGAGACGAAAATCATAATTTGTTGTTGTTGTTTGTTTGTAAAACCTAGGAATTCTTGTAATTTGGGACACTGACTTAAAATTAAAAAGCTGTCCCATCCTCGCCCATAACAGTAAGGAGTAAGTACAGAGATAAAAGCAAGGCTACAGAGGGTAAGGAAAACTGAATGATATGTGAAGAGAGAGCAGAGAATTTCTTTTAAGAAGTTCATTATTTGTAAGTATTACTGGACGAATAATTCTCAGACTATCGTTTTTTCATATGTTTGTTACTCATGTTGTGTGGCTGGTCACTTAAGTCACATGGTATATTTTCTGCTATCTGATTGGTTGAGTTAAATATTTCAAACAGAGGAATAATGATTGGTGAATATCATGTGCCTGGTAAGAACTTTTGGGTGAATAAGCATTTGTACAAAAATGTGTTAATGTTGTGAGTCTCACTAGTTTTTCACAAATAGTAACTATCAGAATATTAATGATTAATACTTCAACCCTCGAATCATAGCAAATTGAACCTGGCACTTGCATTCATGAAAATGTTTACCCATTAGTGCTATTATTCAACCAGCTCTAGTTTTAACCCACGCATTGTATGAGGCAAAGAGGGTGACCTGAGGGCTGCCAACCTGCAAAGATCCAACAAACATTACCAAAGTTCAAAATGTCCACTTTTAAAACTGGCCCAGCATCACTGGTGACATCAGGCTTCAAGAGATGTCCTGGCACAGACCCAGAAAAAAGATGATTGGATGGAAGTCTGGATAAATGGGAGTTTTCTCTGTATTAGGACTTCAGGATGTGACCAATTTGCTATCAGCTGTTTAAAAGATGTAGATTGCAAAGTGAATTGTGCCGGTTCAGCAGTCTGCCTCCCCAGTTATCAAATCCAGACATCTGACTGTGTTTTTCTCGTCAAGTTTTCATTTTCCTTCCATCCTGTGAAAAAGCATTACCCTGGTCTCCTTTCTGAGCTGACGGTTCAAGCACCTCTCTAAAAATGACACTTTGGAATCATTTCATGGCAGAGGGAACACTGTACAGCACAATGGCAAAATGACCAAGATTTTGAATTCCATGGTTTCAAGGAATCTCACCTCAAATTTTTTTCAGACTTTACAGGTGTTTGAGCTTTCAATAATATTTCAGCAGCTTTAGTTAATGAAAACGCTTGATATAAGAGACTACTCATAGCCATTGGTCAAGTTAAATAAATACATTGGTGTAGTTCCATTTACATGAATGGAGGTGCACATGGAGTTAATGTGGCCAATTCTACTAGCATACAGAGCTCAGAGAAAATCTTTGAGTGATGATGCTAGGCTCCCTCTTTGTCATTTTCAGTTCATCTTTAGCCACACTGTCAAACATAAATAGCTATGCTAACTCTGTAAAATATACACATGAATATGTTGTGTGCACAGTTGTGAAAAATTATGCCCAGCTACCTATTTGTATGTGTATGTGCATTATTTTAGGTAGTTGTATTTGAAAGTTGTCCACTTGATATCAAAAACAAAAGTCTTTGCAGTTCATCTTTATCTTCATCCTAAGTTCCTTGGGTTGAAACAGGCTCATGACTTTTATTTATTTTTTTTAAAAATGATTGTAGAGCTATAGCAAATGTTTCCAATCATTTTTCAAACACAAAACCACTAGGTAATCTGTGTATTTACTATGCTTTGCTTTAATACATAAATCAAAGGACAATAACAGCCTAACGTCAAAGAAACTTTTTGACACTTCATACATTAAATAAGAGCAGCCGATAAACAGTTTAGATGAAGTTATGGTTTGAAATGTAGTTCCCAAGAGGACCGTGGTTCATAAATTGTTTTTATACTACCTCTGTCATTGTTGATTTGAGATATGCACAAGACACCCACAATCATTACCAACGCTAGTATTACTTAACCTGCCTTTACTGTAAGTGATATTTAGACAAGTACAGACTATCAACCATCCATTTCTGTGAGCAATGTGTAGTTTGGTTGTCATCACATATGTAGTATGTTGCCTTCCATTTTAAAATTTGACACATAATAAAAAAAATTGAAAAAAATCAGCCTTTAAATTTTGAATATGCTTACAGACCATGAGCTTCTTTAGCTATTTGTGATTGGTGGCCTACTAATTGTTATAAAAGCAAGGTGTGACTAAGAACTGATGTCAGATTAATATTTGATCTAGTCCTGCTAAATCATGAAGCTGAGGCATTTCAAGACCAGACAGTCACATGTTGCATTACTTCTCCCAAATCTCCATGAAAGGTATGGGGGGGTTTAAGCCTGATCATTTTTCATTAAAAAAATCTCACCATGTCTATCACCTCAAATAGTCTGATTTCATATTGTGAACATTTATTTCTTTACATTCCATGAAATTTATATACAAATGATATACTTAATGCTCAGTAATTCCTTGGAAGTATGGAATAGTTTATACTGAAGACCATAGCTATTGCTAGTTGCATAGTTAGCAAGCAGGATTCAGAACAAGAACCTAACCACTTCTAACTCAGAGAAACAAGGTGGGGAGGTAATATATTTTTATTGGATCAACTTCTGTTAATGAGAGAGATGAGCTTTCTAGTTTACAGAGAGCTCTTCTTCAGCTCATCTTCGGAAGACGAGTTCCATGTAAACTCAAATGCTTGTCTCTCTCAACAAAAGTTGGTCCAATAAAAGATATTACTTCACTCACTTTGTCTCTCTAATATCCTGGGACCAACATGGCTACAACAGCACTACATACAAGTTCTTACTTAGTTCTGCTGGGGAAAGAGAATTTTTAATCTTCAAGAAAATATAGAATCATAGAATATCAGGGTTGGAAGGGACCTCAGGAGGTCATCTAGTCCAATCCCCTGCTCAAAGCAGGACCAATCCCCAATTTTTGCCCCAAATCCCTAAATGGCCTCCTCAAGGATTGAACTCATAGCCCTGGGTTTAGCAGGCTAATGCACAAACCACTGAGCTATCCCTCCCCGAAATAGCTGGAGATTAAATTATTTAAGACTGTATCTTCTACATTAAGGGCCTCATGCTTCAACCCATTACTCACATGAACTGGCCTTATCTCTGAGTAAGTACGTCTCACAGAAGAGAGGGTTTGTAGGATTATGCCCCTCTGTTATTGCACCAATGGATAATTACTATATGAGAGTTAAGAGTTAAGGTGAGCATGAGAAAAGCATGCAACTAATTTTAGATATGTAGGAAGAACAATACCTTATAAATAAAATGTCTAGAGACATATTTAGTGAATTGATAAATTTATTAAGTGTACCAATCTGGCCTTTAAAGGTCAAGGTAAATCTATACAGGCTGAGGTGGTAGACTTCTCAAAGTGGTCTTAATCATCACGGTAACTATGTGACAGCACATTTGATGAAAGCTATACAAATGTAGCATTGTGCCCAAACTGCAATTCTATGCCTTCAGTACAAACAGATTTTGAGAGAGACTTTATGCCTTTGGTAACGGGCAGTACTTTAAAAGTATATCCTTAGCACAAATCCTTCTGATGAAGTATGTGCAAGCAGAGTTCTTAAAAAGAATTTATTTGAAGAAAAGAATACATGGCCCAGCAGATTTACTATTTGCTGTGCTTTCAATTCATTCTTCTAACACCTCTGCACAGAGATTTTACAGCAATATACACAATTATTTGAATCAGAAAGTAAATCTATCTGAAAGAAACCATAAGTATACCCCTATGCTTAATATTTGCTTGCACTGTTTGTAAGGGATGCAGTGGTTGGCTGACAGCAAAGGTTTTTGTTTCTTTTCTTTTTTTTTCTCCCTGGATGATTTATATCAGTATGTGTCACTGATGCAGTAGAAACACTTCAGCAGTTAGTTGGAAACTAACGGGCTAGATTTACAAAGTTAGACTCAGGCAATTGTGTGCATGTATCTGTGTGTGCCACACTTATAAATGCAAACACCCAATGTGCCTGTGCATATGGGATATTTGCACCAAATATGTTGGGTGCACAACTAACTCCGAAAATCTGTTCCCCGGTCACCAGTGGATAGTTCCTAACTTGTCATACATCATGAATTGTACATATTGCCAAACAAAATATGCATTTTCTTTGCTTATTTATTTTAAATGTAATGGAGAAGCCACTGCTGTTCTTCCAGCTTCCAGTAACATTACAGCATATAATTCATTCTCCCTAAAACCACAGATATTTTTTTGAAGGGGTGGGATGTAGAATTAATCATCTTGTGAAGCGTTTATCCTTTTATGGTATGAGGAGCCAAGCTCACCTTTGGGCCGTGTCCAAAGAAAAAAAAATCTACAGAGAAAAAATGTATTCCTGGAAAGATATTAAACTATGCCAGGCATTAACAATGATAGCATGTTGATCTAGCTTCTGTCTTTTCTACGGCACTCATAAATTACCTTTCCCTCATCAAATCTAAGCAACTCTTCTCAAGTCACATTTTCATTGACTTCTCTGCTGCCTTACACACAGTGAACAGCACCCTTTCCCTCAAACACACTCTGTTCCTCCTCCTTACACAACTATCCTTCATCATTGCTTTCACTGTTCCTCTTCTTCTTTTCTCCTTTGTCTCTGTCTCCCACATTTTGCCCCCAGCAATTGTGCCCTGTTTGAACTTCTCTACTCCATTGATTTCAGTTGCTACCTTTGTGCTGACCTGCAAATCTATATCTCATCTTCAGTCCTGGCTTGCGTTACTAGATGCCACTTTAATATCTCCTCCTGGGTGTCCTGCTGCTTCCTAAAATTAAATATATCAAAACCTAAACTTCTCATCTTTCCTCCAAACTTATCTTCCTTCCCCGCTTCTCCATTATTGTTGACATCTTCGTTATATTTGCAATTACTAAAGATGACAACCTTGGAGTGATTCATCCTTTAACTCTTCCCTGTCTTTTTTTTATTTCCAGGTCCTCAGTAAATCCTCTTTCTTTACCCTCTACATCTCAAATATGTGCCATCCTGCTTCCCAGCTCCATTCCTAAAATAGAACTTAGGTCCCTGCCCTCACTATCTCTCACCTAGATTACTTTTAAACTGTTGCCCAGCCTTCCTGTCTCTTCAGTTCATACAATGTGCTGGAACTAAAATCCTTGCAGATTACAGGCAATTTTCTACTGTGATCGGGACTTCTTTAGTCTCCTCTGTTTAGGTTCTTATACCTTGATACACAAGTGCCTTCCATGTCTCTAAGACCAGACAAAGCATGTGGAGCACCAATTAGTTGGCTTTAACAGTGTCCCAGCAGGGATTGGCGAATAGTCTTTTGACAATCGAAAATAACCTGCTAACAACCAATCCTAGGTCATGACCCAAAGGTTAAGAATCACTCATTTAGAACATTGAATTTTTCTACTGTCATGGTTGTAGGTTTAGTTTGTACTTTCCAGGGGGTTAAATACAAACTATTTGGCTATAGTAGAAGGTATTTAAAATTATTTTCCCTTTATATCAGTTATTCATCCAATAATGTGCTATAGCTTATAGGAAACGCATTCTTTGTATTCTTTAATTATTCTGTAAAATATATTTGCTGTACATATGGGCTGTGCTTTAGAATAATACACAAAGTACTTTCTTTTTTACACTTTATAATGCTGCAAAAAATGACTAGCTTCACTTTTGGTCCTGGTGGTTAGCCTGAATATAGCATTACCTAATTTTATTTTTAGAAATTCTTTAGGAAAACAATTAAGAGAGCATATAGAAGAATTTTCAGCCACAACAACTCCTTTTCATTCATGATTGCTTTGAACCACCATCCTCTGAAAGCAGACTCCCCTGAGTCAAGGTTTATAGTCAATCAAAAAAAAAAGGGGGTTGGGGGGTACTTTACTTTGCCATTTTAATTGTAGGATAGGGGCCTTTAACTTTCCAGGAGGCTTTACTAAGAAAATTTCTGCTGAGCAGAACTTCCTTGAACCTAGTAATCAGAGCCACAGGATATGTGTTAATTGTCCCTGACATGCAGAATTATCTGCAGTTACCCACGCTCATAGCACTACTGCAGACATATTATTTTTCAAAAACAAGGTTTAAAATTATGTACAAATTAAATTACCAAAAATTGACTCTCATTCAAATAATGTCATAGGACTGACTTAAACCCTGCAAAAGCAAGAAAAATCAGAGCCAAGGCTGAAACTCTGTCCTTAACTCACCCTATTGTAACTCTACCCCTGTGTATTGCAGTACAAACTGTGTTACAAGTGAGATCATCCCTCGTTTATAGATTCCTGTTGTACCAAGCCATAACTGGGTTGGTTAAATATAAAGTTTATACCTTAATTCTGAATTTCCTTGCTTCTCTGGGCTGAAATCAATTATTTCAATGTTATGTACAACTTTGGGCTTCTTTCCTCAGTATGAGCGATATAAAAGAGCAAGCAAGAAAGAAAAGGACAATTTTGTTGAGTTTTGAGGATATGTCTGAGTCAAATTGACTGGATACAGTGGTTTCATATCAACATGTATATATGTCCCAAAATGTATAGTGTTTTAACAATGTTAAAGGAGCTTATACAACATTTTCCTTGGAATTATTTGTGATAGATGACAAACATTGAGTAATTCATAAATAATCAATTTAACAAATTTCTATTTATTTTCTGACTGTAACTTATCCCCAAAACAAGTCATGATTTAAATGTATTCACTATTCAAAGTTATTTGTTGAGAGTTTCTGCAAATAATTCTTTTTCTGTAGCTCATTTCAAGCAGGTTGTTGGAAGTATTCAGGATCCAAAAGACAAAATTTGAGCTGTTTTGATTGGACACAAAGCACATGCTAGGAATGGCTACACTGTTGGCGGCTTGTACCTACTGCTGCTAATTGGCTAAGAATTGTGTGCACCTCTTCTTTTTGTTACTCTGTCTCTATTGTCCACCCCAGCTCTTGTTTCATCATTGCATTAAATCTTGTCTTTTAGACTAAGTTCTTTAAGACAGGGCAATCATTTTCTATACTTCTGTACAGCATCTAGCACAATGGCTTCCTGACCTATTTCATCTATAGGTGCTACTACAGTATAAATGTTAAATAATAATGTGCTCTAATTGGATGAGCATAACTCTGAGTCATTTTATTCTGCGCTAATTTTGACATTCAAATTCAAAGTATGCTTTCAATGCATATTCTAGAACACTTACTTAAAATGTTCTGTTTCAACAAATTTTGCTATTAGTAAATTCTTTATAAGACTATTCACTGAAATGGTGAAATTCAACTCTGCAGCAAGCATTTCCAATGTCTGTGAACCACTAAAGTCCTCTGTACCAGTATTACTTTTGCACAAAATTAACAGAAGGGGAATTAACACAGTTGAAATGAATTCATTTAAAAATCTGAATGAATATTCATGGAAATTTTTTTTTGCGGTAACAGTCCAGTTCTAATGTTAGTTATGGTGATTCCACTGTTTCTGCTATACCAAGTTTGCTCTCTCATAGATCTGTTAATAATGGATCATTGATTTTATGGCATTTCCTTTTTCTGCCAGGCCACATTGTAGAACTGACTATGAATGGGGGACAGCTGAAAGTCAAATGAATAGACACCAGATACTGCAATGAAAATAGTGGTGTGATGGGGAAACAGGTTCAAGTTTTAAAACTAATATTAACCACTAAAATGTTACATTTGTAGTGGATTTTTATCACTAAATATTGACTTGAACTTAAAATGAAAAGGTGTTGTAATGTACAGCATTTGTATTTTTAGAGATAAAATCAGAGCTCAAATAGAAATCTTATTTATATCAACAGCTAACAGAAGACAGTGCACTAGACATAAACAAAAATGTAGAGATGACTTATTTCTGACCCTTTTTTATACTACTCTTTGTTAAAAATTACTTCAAGAAACTAGTTAATTCCTTAATGCAGACTAGGTACTTTAAGAAAGAAAATAAATACATTTTCAGATTTAGTACCATATACAAATCTACTGCTGCTCCATACACAGTTACTTCCTCCTAGGAGAGGATGGCTTGTTGTCAAGCAGCACAATTGAAATAAACAGACTCCGTGGAACCACCAGTTTAAATCCCAGCAGGATTCACTCAGACTTCCATCTTGCCAGGGTAGACATATATAGTTCCATGCAGCTAACTATCTATATGTCTTTCAGATTTTATAAATGTAAGTTCTGTCTGCTACGCTTGGACATTAAATACTCTATTCCACCTTCTGTAAATGTAGAGGTTTGCTGGGGAGTTCTTAGCCAAAATTCTTCCTCTCCTTCCCTTCCCACAGTCTTGCACCTTGTTAGTTACCACCTTCAGCTCCAGAGCAGGCTTCATTTCACTGGTGCCACATGTGTGTAGAGCTATTTCATCCCTTTCAATGAAAAAAAAAAACTGCTCGGGGGCAAAGTTACACATGAAACTCTGTGAGTTGACACTTTCAGAGCCCCCATCATGGTATCCCATTAGGTGAGAGAAGTTTTTGTGGAGGGGGATACGTAACATGGTCCTATAACTGTAAAAAGGTCACAAGATCCACCAAGAGATCCTTTGTGTCTTGGGGCTGCCAAAGAAGATGAGTTCATGTCTATTAGTCCCTAAGCATCTCTTTTCCCCAGCAGCATGGCTCCCTTAAGATTTGCAATACTACTACTACTAAATACTAATGAGAGCAGATATTTCCTAGCCATGCTCCCCTCCAGCCAGGACAACCAATCAATGCATTCCCGTGGATACATTTCCATCAGCTCAATGAGGGAGAAGTGGGATTTATGCTGTGTTGGCTATCTTCTTTCCAACAGGCTTAGGATCTCTAGTATGGGATTTTTACTCCTTTTAGCCCCCCTGGGTAGCTAACCACCCCCTCTTCATGCCAGTGGCTAATGATTATACTGGGACACAGTATAAATTGTACAAAGTACAGTTACACTTTAATGACCAAACTATGACTGCCACAGCACAGATAATCCAGAGTGGAGAGAGGGCAAAGGGAAGCACCTCTTCCACCTCACAAGACACTATGCCAGCTTGTGCCTGATGCAGGCACAGTAACTCCAGCCAACCCCACTCAATCACTACCACACCCCAGAACACACCCTCTGCCTCTGAAAGCCATAATGTAACCCAAAGTACTAATGCATCAGACCCTAACAGTTCAAATGAAGTAGTACAGCCGTATATACTTTTTCATTGCCCTTCCTTTAGGGCTCAGGTCTGCAAGGAGATGAGCCTGTTCAATGCCCCTTGCTTTCAGTGAGAGGGAGTTTTGCTCAGCACCTCACAGAATAAGACCCTTAGGATAAAATAAATTAAACTCCAAAAAGATGTCAAAAGGAAATGAAAATCAAAAAAACTATGGCCAGGTCTACATTATAAACTTATATCGGTACAACTACGTCACTCTGAGGCGTGAAAAATCCATACCCCTGAGCGATGCAGTTATACTGACCTAATCCCTGGTGCAGATAGCGCTATGTCGATGTGAGAGTTTCTTTTGTTTGCGTCTTCACTGAAGCACTACAGTGGCGCAGCTGCAGATTTGTAAGTGTAAGACACTTGCCCTATGTTGAAGTGTTGTCAAATGTCCGCTGTAAACCCACAAAAGCAAACATACGGTTGAAACAGCACCGTTAGTTTGTTCCATTGTTCTTAACTATTCCAACAAATATGATGGGTTTCACAAATGCAAATAGTTATTGGTTTTGTATTACCTAGCCATATAATATGCATTTCAACAACTGCATGGAGACTAGATCCCATATTGTGGCTATAATATCAACCCTGAAGTCTGAACTTCCTGTTGTTGTTGTTTTGTGGGATTAAGTCTGATCCTAAATTTACTTCAGCATATTGTTTTGTGGTTTAGTAGGATGATTGTCTGAATATGAAATATTAAATGAAACCTGATTATTGAACATGAACCTTTCATCACATATTGGAGCATTAACCATTTGTCAAGTTTAACATGGTCATAGTTACACCAGCTGAGGATGTAAAATACACTCTGTGCCTGAGTGCTAGGTTTTGCCTTTGGACCTTTGATTTAACTGACAGATGTAAGAGAAGAAAAAATTCAGCCAAATACCTCTCTGGATGCTGGACAGACTGCTGTTCTTTAAAAAAAACGCAGGAGAGATGAGGGTCAGGGTATCTCCTCTTTTTTGAATGATAGAAGATCCTGGCTTAACTGAAGATCCTCAGTTAAGCTAGGAAACTGCTACCAGACCTTTAACAACAAAAACAAAGATCAGTTTGTCAGATCCATGCAGTAACAGTCTGATATTATTTGGCCAAAACCCCAAAATGTTTATTATAACCCAAGCCTCAAATGTGCTTCATCAAGGTTCATGAATGCTGTGAATGAACTAGGGCTGATTTATGGTCTGGGCTGGAAACTATGAGAAACACAAAGGTTTCACCTCATTTCCAATTCAAACCTGGTATAACTGGTGAGTGTCAGCTGAGATTTACTTATGAGATTTGGGAATTCATGCAGACTCAATATTCAAAGTGAACGAAGGGGTGCATAGTCATGCAAACCACAAATACTTGCATACAACTTCTGTGAAGCAAACACAGTCAATTTCATTCACATATATTCTGTAATCAGCAGGAAAAATCCATCATATACCCTCAGTCTCTCTTGCCTTCCCACATCCTGTTTCTTCTTATCCTCCTAGCCTCTCTATCTCTCCTTCATCTTCTCCTCTTCCCTGAGTATATTTCATCTCTTTCTTCTTCTCTCCCGCATATCTTCCCTACACTAACACATTGCTGTTCTTGCCACTCCCTCTCAATTTCTTCCCTCTCCACATTTATCTCTCCTTTATCCTTTCTGATCACAGTGCTGTCTGATCTGCCCACTCTGTATGCCACTGCCTCCTGCTGTCTCTAGTCTTTGCTGTCAATGACTGTACAGAGCATGGCACAAACCAGAGTAGATGCCCCTGGAAACAGTACAGCAAGAAGTCAAACAACTGGTTCAGCACAATAAAACAGTGCCTTATAGAAATGAGGTGGGTCACCATTTTCAACAAGTTGGAGATAGCGGAATAACCCTTTACAAGTACAGTCAGTGTGTGTCTGAGCATCAGCTTTTGTTCCTTTGTTAAACATTTGCCTGTACTTCTCAGACCCTAGGCCTGAGCCCCAATGGCATAAAGATCAATCACATCTTAGTAGTAGCAAAGGACTTCTCAATCTCCACTCATGTCCCAAAAACTAGTGGCCATCACCACTTTTGTTTGAACTTACACCCAGGTCCTTAGCTTTTTATCTTCTACAGATCTGAAAAATACAAATAGCAAATAATCAAAAATTAAACCAGTTCAGTCTATAACTTGTGACTATTGTCTTTATGTGCTTTGCAGTCAAATGCACAGGCCTGTACTTCTTTATTTAGATTTATGATACTGTACATGACTTTAGGATTATACTGATGCTATTTAATAAGCCCAACACTGAATACCTTGCAGAAGACAGTGGAATAGATTAAGAAGCAAAGTGAATGGCATTGGAAGGTACAAGCAATTACTGAAAAGGTTTCCAGACATAAAGTAAAGTTATGGGACCCTGTTTCAAATGATAACTTCCACTGTCAATTAGTTCTGTTCAATTGTGTCATCAAAACTCAGGCATAAGGCAACTGGAACAAAAATGTTTACATTTTAACAGTGTTTTATATTCAATTAAACATCTTTGCTGCTATTTACATAGTTGAATGGCACTACATTTACACCCTGCAATCTCATGTTATTTTTATGTAAATATTTATTTAAAGCCAGGCATAAATTCAAATTAGTTCTGAACGAGCCACTAAAATAAAATAAACTTAAATTTAGTGTTGATCACAAATTATTCTAAAACTTAAGCAGCAAACTTGTTAAAATACAAAGTGAAAAGCAAACGATATTAAACCAAGCTGAGCAAACAGGAGAAACTAGCATGCAACCTTGCTTTTTTTAAAAAAATAAAGGTTTTCCTATTTTGCTAGATTTTATCAGCTGAGGGTAAACTTAATTTAAATTCAACGGAGATCTTAACTCCAACATGCCTAAATGGAACAATGGGTTAGAGCACATGTGGATACCTGAATTTCTGCTTTCAGCTTAAAAACTGGGAGCAGAATTTGGCCCCCAAATCTCAATTCTAGTATAATACATAAAGGACACCATTTTATTCTTCCATCTAGTTTTCTATCACAAAACCTCTGAAAAGAACATACTCCCTCACCAGCTTGCCAAATTCTACATGAATTTAAAAGTAAATCAAAAAAGAAAGAATGGAAAAGCACAAAATTAGCTCATAAGTCTCCTTCGCTCCTGTTTGCCTGACACCCTGTTTCTCTGTGTGATTCAAAGTTGTACCTAATGTAAATTAGACTGTAAACTCCTCAGATTAGTGATTCTTTAGTCCCTCTGCAATTCTCTCTATGTCCCCTTAAGATGTTACATATAAATATTACATACTAACAGGCCAAATCTTTAAAGGTGTTGGGAATTTGCAGATTCCCCTAAAGTCAATGGTAGTTGCAGGTGCTCAGCAACAAAAACTAAGAGCTTGAAAGTCTCACCTGGTTTTGTGCTTCCTTACAAACTTAGAACCCAGATTGTGTTCATCTAAAGATTTGATGAGTCTCAAGTGTTTTGAGCAAACCAGTGGCCCAATTTCAGTGCAACATGGCCCCTGATTTTCAAATTTCCAGATTAAAAACTGTCAAAGTGGAGTTAAAGTTGAGAGTACATATTACTAATTTAGGTTAAAACTATTACAGGAGTGTTGTAATTATACAGAAACAAACCTAAGAAATTCAGATAAACATTAAAAGAATCATAGAATCATAGAATCATAGAATATCAGGGTTGGAAGGGACCCCAGAAGGTCATCTAGTCCAACCCCCTGCTCAAAGCAGGACCAAGTCCCAGTTAAATCATCATAGCCAGGGCGGTCTATAGCAGACTCCCACCATGACATCACTCTTGTTGCACACACTTCTAAACTTAATCCAGAGACACTCAGGTTTTTCCACAGTTTCGTACCGGAGCTCTGAGCAGTCATACTGCTCCCTTACATATAGTGCTACTCCCCCACCTTTTCTGCCCTGCCTGTCCTTCCTGAACAGTTTATAACCATCCATGACTGTACTCCAGTCATGTGAGAAATCCAGATACCTTTAGGATATGGAAGTGTACAGTTCAAGCAGCAAAACTGCCTTAACTCCACCTTGTAGGGACACTGTGAGGAGAAAAAAAAATAAACAAAAATCTAGTGTGTCTTTAAAAATCAATTTAATGTAATTTGAAACCATGAGCACTTTTACGCACTGATCAGATTCCTCTTGTTATTTCATGGATCACTACAGGGTGGAGTTAAAGTTGTTTGGGTGTATTAACTGTGCATTTCCATACTTTAACATGCTTGCAATTCTTGTAAGATTCACCTTCCCTCTGACAGCACATTCATCCCTTTGGAAACTTTGGGAGGCAGTGGGCATGTTATACTTTCTATCCTAAGCCCAATAAGTATATTCATGTTGGAAAAGAAACTAAACCACAGGTGAAATTCACCCTAGCCCAGCAGTTCAGAATAACTCCTATACGTCCCTTAAGATACCCCTGAAGCCATATTTTTAGAGATGAAATGGTATTAAAGTGGTGCATAGGCCTTATGTTGGGCCTCTGCACAAAGCTAATTCCACCTCCTGAGATCAGCAGGAAAGTTATGTGATTTCAGTTTGCCACCAACCTGTGCACTGACCCTGGTGACTCTGATATAGAAGTGTAAATTAACAACTACTGAATTAGAAGATATACAGAAATTGTCATTAGGGAAAGAGTACAAGAGGAAGAGGCCCATCACAGAGCCACAGCTACAGAAGAAGGATAATGATTGATCTTCTTACCACTCAGCAGCACCAGTGAAGCTACAAACATATATTGTTTTTACTCCTCTAGGAGTTATTTATTGGACAGAGGGAGGGCAGATAGCACTTCCTTTGAAGTCAAACATCTTGCTTGGATAAGCAGATATGTTGCATGAAATGAAAGTAATAAAAGGACAAAATGCTTTATTAAATCTTCTTTATCATAATAGTGTGTTCCAATAGCATGATCTAATTAAAGACGTATATGAACCCCTTTTCATCTGAGGATTAGTTCAGAGGCCTTCATTTATTTTGAAACAAATATACTGCTGAACAGTTTCCAAGATTTCCAATGATGTATTCTTCCCATTTTGTCTATTAGGTATTTAGCTACCTCTCCAGGGTCTGTTTTTAAGGGAATAAAAGATGACTGTGGTTTAAAAAAAAAAAGGACATGTGGTTTTTTTTATTATTTCTATGGGAAATACTCTGATGATCCATTAAATACAATAAAACTTCATCGTTTGTCAGAACTTTCTCTGATATGGAAAGGTGTGAGATGAGGAGCGAGTTACTATATCATTCCCAGTGAACAAAGGGTTAACTTTAACTCAGCTTTCCCCTCTGGTTGGATTGGTGCTCAGGGGAAGTAGCTATAAAAGCAGCTGCTTGGAAGACACAAAAGGGTGAATGTCTGAGGAAATCTGATTGTCTTTAAGAAGCCCAAGGTTCATAAAGACCAGGTAGAACCCCAAGTAAGAGAGTTTTTCTGCTTATTCTCTGCTTGTGCTAACTATTTTGCTTTTTTCTTATAAACATTAACCCTTAAGACAAAGATCTTGCTGGGTGACTAAGCAGAAAAAACAGCTTCAGTCCACTGCCTATGTTCTCTTATCCCTCTATTGTCCACACTTGGCTTTGGTTTCTTGACATCCACCATTTGCATTGAAAAGATCTTACCTTATCCATGTTTCCCTTTCTATTCCAGCAAATGGGATTTTATTGTATTAGGAACAAATGAACTAAAAGAAGACCTAGTCCTCTATAAGAACATGTTTATCCCACTGGTGATAACTGCTAAGATCCCTTAAATTAGAGCAGTCAGTCGTTAAAAGTCTTAGGCCAGTACACATAAAAACAAATAATCCACTAACTATTGGTATTAGGGCTTTTGCATACAATGTATAGTTTCAGGTTTCTCACAGGTAGGATTTGTGAACTTGAAAGATAACTCCAGCCATTGCTGCCTGCTTCAGAATCATTACTAAAGTTATTTGAATAGTAGACATGAAAAAATTGTAACTCTCCAAAGGGTTGATCCTGTAAGTTGAACTGACCACTCCCTTTCAGGTTCTTAGCAGTTTGCAAGATCAGGTTCCAAACAAATTAACATGAATTTTGTACTGAAGGACTTGATGCACTTTTGGAAACTCATACAGGTATTGATGAGGTATTCATCAATTTTTCACTGAGCTAGAGTGATTAGCTGTGGTCATTCCCTGTCATGAAACAAAACTATTGAACTGGTAAAATGTCATGAATTAACTTACTGCATCATTAAATTTTGCTATTGGGGTACTTTTTTTCATTGTGGCTATTACAATATTTTCCTATTAATTCACAATTCACTTTTGTTTTGGGCTGTTGCATATCTGTATTCATGTAGTCCTACGGTTTATTTCCATGAAGATTAGTCTTTCAGGGGAACACTAAGGGTTCTTTAATTTGTTTTGAACCAAGGTTTAATTACCATTCTTATACTCACAACTGTCTAAATTCTTGTTTAAGTCCTTACCGGCAACCTTCAAACTTCCCATAAGTCCTCAGTCTTTCCTTTATAATAATGCATAAAACTATTGTAGCAAAAAGAAAACTTCCACACACATTTTTGTATCTATTGATATTAAACATTCATGTTCTCTGTTCCTGTTAAACTCTCTCAGTGGATTCTTTGTGACTATAGATTATACTCTGTCTGAAGGTACATCAGAGCTCAATTTTGACAAACTTCAGGACCTCATGGAAGACCGTCTATATTATCATGCCTTCTATTGACCATTATTAAGGCTTTGTTTTAAAACAGGGAATGGGGCTATATTATTAAGTTCTCTAGTTTGAAGATTTTTTTTCTTTGTTAATTGCTATTTGTAATGATATAAGATGCCCAGGTGTTGATGAAATTGGGGCTGTTACAAATTTTTTAATAAATACTGTAAATTAGAGGTTATATAGAAAACATGTAAAGTGGTAGTAACTTTGCCTGAAGAAAAACAAAGAAAAGGGAATAGTGAAGACAAAGGAAGGGATCATTTTCGGGGGGGGAGGAATCTGTACTTATATTACAAAATGGGCTTTTCAGCTTGTAATAAAATTCCAATTCAAGCCACAAATTAATCTTTTCTTGATTCACTAATGATCCAAAAATAATGCCTACGTTAAGCTAGGAAGCAAAATCATTCTAATAAGGAACAAAAAAAAATCAGCATGAGCTGAAGTGGACTTTTTGATGGTAACCACTATATAATAATTCTTTTGATCATTTGAAAAAAAACCCTCAGGCAGGATGGGATTTACAAACCCCACACTGGGCAACAAGGGGTTAAGGGATTATTTTGGGCTCAGGTAGCCCCACCCCACCACACCAGCTAATGCTCCATCTGCTGGAGGAATTAAAAAACACGGAATTAGCTCACTTGGGGGCAGAACTAGAGCTGAGCAGATCTCAGCTCTAGCAGCACAATGCAGAGGGAAGCCTAAAGGCTCTGACACAGTTGTCCAAAGGGCTCTCCCTGAAGGAAGGAACCACCCATCCACCCACCCACCTCAGAGACAATCAGAGAGGGAAGTACCCGGTGTACTTTGGACATTGGTAACTCCCTCTTACTGCTTTTAGTTTGGATTTCCCCAACAGGGGAAAGCCTTGGACTAAGCTGACCCCAGGGGAAGGGATGAGAGGAAATGGCCCAGTGAAAGCAGCCTTGGTTGCCAGACTATTGGTAGCCCAAAGGGCCCTGGGTTGGAGCCTGGTGGAGTGAGTGGGCTCCCCTTGCTACAACCCCCTTGGCAGTCAGGGGTTGTGGCCGTGACCACTAGGCCATGCTCCCCAGCCAGACTCTGAGTGAGGAGCATTACACCAGGAAATATCTTGATTGATTAATACACACACATATGAACAGCAAGTTAAATTTCACTGGGGACTGCTACACAATAGTTGTACTGGATTTTTGTGACCATTGATGAGCAGGTTATAATAGTACCAGTTGGATAGCAATGCCCATACTTATAGTTTGGAGCAGGTGGGTCTTATAATTTAGTTTCCTGCTTAGAAACTAAAAAATTGTTGCATGAATTCCCAAATCTGCAATTCAGGCAGCTTTAACATGCTTGAATTCTTGTAAGATTCACCTTCCCTCTGACAGCTCATTCATCCCTGATGGCAGCTTGACTTCCCTCTCTTGGGAAACCTTGGAAGGCAGTGGGCATGTTATACTTTCTATCTTAAGCACTAGGTGGGGAAGAAAAAGGGAGTCTGATCCAGCTTTAGGAGACAGCATAATGGAAGGCATGTGAGAGGCAGCAGATTAAGATTAGAAAGTATGTCAAAAAGAGATGAATTTTCAGGAAGGATTTGAAGGAAAAGGAGTTTGCTAGGCTCAGAGGATGAAAGAGGCTGATCTAGCATCATGAGCCCAAATTCTGAGGTCTTTATTCAGTCTGAAGTCAGTGGAAGTTTGCCTGAACAGAACCTGAGCAAGAATCTGATGATCTGTCTGAATTAAACAGGTCTACTAAAATAATAGCAATACAGTCATGGTACAGCTATGGATAGTAGGTTATGACCAAAATTTATAAGAAACCGAAAGGTCCTTCATTAGGTTATAGACTATAATTTACATTTTCAGACAAAATGCATTCAGTCAATGGTTAAGGGCTTGTCTACACATGAAAATTAATCCAGAATAAAGTGGAGTATGAATTTAAAATGGATTAACTAGTCCTAATTAACTCCATGTTTTGATGTTCTTATTTCAGAATAAAAGTGCTTGATTATGAATTAGCTTAATCCATTTTGGCTTAATCAAGAATAGTTGATCAGGAATAGCTATTCCAGAATAGCTATTTTTGTCTTCCCATGTAGAGAAGCCCTAAAATATATCAAAATAGGAACAAGAATTCTTCCATTTTGCTGGATGTCATCACAGGTCTAGTCATCCTATAATGTGTCATTGCATTGGCTTCCTTATTGGGTTTTTTTATATGTGATCATGGGATGCAACAAGAGGAAAAGAATGAGGACACAAGAAGAAATGTAGCTGAAAGGAGCACATGTCCCCCTTTCCCCATGTGGCCCAGATGTAGCCAAACGAAAGTAAACATGTGTGCGTGTGCATACACATATAGTGTGTGGCACTTCCCTGGTACTCCACACCCAATTCCAAAAAATGCCAGCATTCAGACAGGGTGGAGACTCTGTATTGGTATAAATACAAATGTAAATAATGGAAGGACAAGAATCATTTGGAAAATCAATTTAAATTTCCTACATTTTGAAAGATTTTAAAGACATTTTGAAAGATATTTTTCCTCTAAAATTTATTATGCAATGGACATCTGTCTTTCCCCCAAGTGGAAGCTGAGGAACGGGAAGATTTTCTTGCTGAAGAGAGGATGTGTTTAGAGGACTGCAGGCTATCATTTATTGGGGGGGGCGGGGATGGAAACTGTGGCCTATTACAAATGATGTTTTTACTCAGTATTTTAAAAAAAAAATCTTGAAATTAACAAATGAGTTTTTGATCCACAGAAGTTTTCTTTTAAATTGTTGTTTCCTGCATCATTTATTGCATTCTTTGATCTTGGGCTGTACTTTCAAATCTATGTCATCTTTCTTGGGCCTTTTAGATAAATGTAGCATAATAACTACACAGTTATAACTTTTTAGTAACATAGATAACTATCATGCATTGTACAATATGCAATTTGTTATTCAGTTGTGAATAGCCACAAAGATACTATTTTTAAAACTTTATAAAAGGCCACTTTATAGCTCACAGCATTTACAGGATAACACTTGTGCTGCTGCTGTAACTGTAAAGAAAACATAAAAACCAAAAAAGACATGATTTAGATTTTTATAATTGTTATTTAAATAAAGAATACATCGTGTTCTAGGCCAACTAAGTAACATTATTCTGCACATTGTATCTGATCCTTCATTCCTTATGCTTGCAATACCCTAGCTGATTTCTATGGGAGTTTTGTCCATATAGAGATGGAACATAGGGCCCTCAAATAATTATATTTACCACTTCTAGGAAACTTTTTCATTTTCAAATCCCTTCACAGACAGTAACAAATTAATGCTTATAAAACCCAAGTAAGATAGATAAGTATGTATTACTATTCTGTGAAGTAATTTAAATACTAGCGTGTATTACTTTACAGATATGGAAACCAATTTAGAGAGGTTAAGATACACTGAGTGAAATCCTAGCCACACTGAAGTAATTAGAAGTTTTGCCATTGACTTCAGTGGGACCAGGATTTCACAGAGTCAGTGTAGGAGATTTTAATGTATTGGGTTTTACTAGATAAGTGTATTTATGCCATTAATGTTGTCTTAAGAAATCAAGAACAAAAGTGAATTGCAGTTTTGAAGTTTTTTTAGTGCTAATTACATTTCTAAGTGTGAATGACCAGAACTAAGAATTCATTTTAAAATTTTCTTTTATATTAATAAAAAAAAAACCCTCAGAATCTTTCTGTGGCACACAGAGAATCACCCAGATTGTTAATCGTGTCATCGATTACAGTCCTTTGTTTTGGGCTTTGCTTAATTAATCAAGGAGGCTGTTTCAATTAGCTTCAATTAAACATAATTAAGGTCTTTCATCCCTACATCATTAATCATTCCTATCACTGTAAGTGATCTCTCTCAAAGTATGGTGATACAATTAGAGATTATTTCTCTCCAATAAATGCTTCCTTAAAGCAGCCTAATACAAGATACAGCAGTTCTGATTAACACTGGCCCAGTTGCCAGATTTCTAATTTGTTCTTTTATACTACTTATATTTTCAGATTGCTTTTCTAGACCCTAATTCTGCAAAGACACGTGATTGATTTTTACACACTCCAAGTGTCCAATTGAAGTCTCAATGGGAGTTTTGCCATTGACTTAAATGTGGCTAGGGCATCACCCAGATTATGTAAAGTTAAGCATGTTTTTCAAGATTGGGGCAAAGAGCATCTTTCATTATATTTTGACTTTGGGGCATTCAATGTTTTCATATGTTTACTACAAAAACCCTTGCAATTCTCAGTATAGGCTTTAAGGCCCAGATTTTTAAAGGTATTTAGGCATTGCTACACTCAGCATCACAATGCCAAACTGATTTGGGAGCCTAACTCTTTTCAGAAAGGAAAGGCATTTAGGAGTCTAAATCCCACCAATAATTGGCATTGTGATGCTGAGCGCAATAACAACTAACTACCTTTACAAATGTTGGCCTAAATTACTTGATTAATCAATATTTTATTAAACATTTATTGAAAATATTAACAGTAGTACATATAATATAGATCCAAGTAGCAACTCAAATATCTGAAATTGTTCATTTGACATGCGCCCCTCAAAAGGTATATTGTAATAGCCTGCAGTTGCTATGCCCAGAGTCTCTCGGCAATTACATAATTAAATTGTCACCTAAATCCCCAACCTGCCACAGGATATGCACACTTCTCACTTAACTGACTGATTTGGGGGCATATTCTATTTTAGCATGGGTCCCACCAGTGATAACTGCTAAGATCCCTTAAATCAGAGCAGTCAGTTGTCAAAAGTCTTAAACCACTACACATAAAAACAAATAATCCACTAACTATTGATATTAGGGCTTTTGCATACAATGTATGACTCTATTAACCATCTAATCAGAAGTAAAAGCAAATATAAAAAGTAATTATAGTCAGGAATGAGCAAACCTCAAGAGGCTTGATGTTCAGGGTCAGTTCAGATTGGTCTCCAGAGTGTCCAATGCTTATCTTCACTTCTTGGACCTTCTTTGAATTGGTGTGGAAATTTCACAAGAAATTTCACAAGGCTCTTTCTCATAAGATTTCGGATTCTTGTGCTTCTAGTCCCACTTGCAAAAGCCATGAGCACAGTTTTTCTTGAGTTATTTTAGCCCTTTCCAGTCCAGAATCCAAAAGTGCAAAGCAACACAGACATGAGAGAGAATGTGTTAAAGTATTTCAGAACTTCTTATTTAGGTGTGGTTCTGAACACTGGCATGGGTTCAAGGGTGGGGGAAGTTTCTGGAGCAATTTATGACACCTAATTATAAAGATTTCACTTTGCTATGCTATTTTTTTTTCTCTGTTTATGCCTTTTAAGTTTAAGCATAATTATTTAATTTAAAAACAATATTTAGCCATGTTGACAGTTTTCAGAAGTTATTATGGGATAGTTGCTTAGACTGCACACCTGCTGGGATCTGGGGGCAGGGTGTAGGGATAAGAGTCCACTTTACACTTGCTTAATCCTCCCCATGTCTAGGAAGTCAGGGAATGGGCAGAATCTTGGCTCCCCTCCTCCTTACTCACCAGCCATTACCGCTAAACCAGAAGGCAGGAGTCAATGTAATTTACTCTTGGCATATAAGCCACAATTCCCTTTTTGCGTCACTCCTGGAGTAATGCTGCACTATCCTTTGTGAAGGTATCCTAGAAACACAAGTTAGCCTTATGTTTGCAGTGTAGCTCCTTTTAATGTTCTGCTGTCTTGAGTTACATTTATATTAACATAAGGTTTTGTGTGTGTGTGTGTATCTTCCATCTTTGCTGCAGTATTAGCTTCTATCCAGATCATTCAGATAGCTTTCAATTCTGCTTCTATTGTGCATTTCCATGTTATCCTTGGTCTACCTCATGCCCTGGGGATTCCAGTCTAATACTTGTCTTGTTATTTATTCAGGTCTTTCCTCCAGGTATGTTCTAGCCATCTCCATTTTTGTTCCATAATGTCTTGCTCTATCAGTTTCTGTTTTGTCCGCCTCCAGAGTTCTTCATTGGTGATTTTTTTTTCTGACCATCTGATATTGGGGATTTGTCTAAGTCAGCTGTTTATGAAAACTTGGAGTTCAGATAGTAAGGTCTTAATAAGTCTTTAAGATTAAGCACCATATAGTAAGAGCAGTTTCACAATGTTGCTAAATATTCTAAATTTAGTTTGGAGGGCAATATTCTGTTTTTCCAGAGTGGCTTTAGAGTTACAAAGACATGTCTGGCTTTTGCTATTCTCGCTTTAATGTCTTCATCTATTTCAGCTGTTGTACTTACAATGCTGCCAAAATATGTGAAAGTTGATGTCATCCGCTAAAGTCAAGGTCCTCTTACTTCTGTGTAAAAGTCCATTGTATGGCCCGTGATTATTCTGCAGTCCTTCTCATTAGCCAATCCACTACCAGTAAAATGACCATGGGAGACATAAGACATCCTTGTGTGATGCCCGTAGTAACCTTAAACATCCTAGTCTGTTCACTGTTATGTATTACTTAGTATGTCATATTTTCACAGAAGCTTTGAATGATCTTCACAAATTTCTTAGGGATTCCATAGTGGTGTAGCAACTTGCATAAACCTGTTTTATGCACTGTATCAAAATCTTTTTGGAAATCTATAAAATTCATATAAAGCAGTGACTGCCATTCAATGGACTGAAATTAAATCAACTTTTTTCTATTTTCTGCCATGTATCCTTAGATAACCATTCGTTGTGATATTTCTTCCTGAATCTAAAACTTATTCATTTGCCTTCTACTGTTCCATCACCTTTAAAAACCTCATATCTATTGTGATTATCAGTAGAGGGGCCAAAAGCAATGAAGAGCAAAGAGACTGAAATATATATTAAACTATTCCACTATGGGTGTGTGAGTTATGCCCACCCACTGAAGTGGCAGTAAATGAATGCAGGTTGCACAACTTTTGAGGAGGGTCTTTGGGGGGGGGAATCATGATAATTTAATTAAAGACTGTATCCTAACACGTACAGTGTCCAAATTAAGGTTGCATGAGAAAAATTAACTCTGGCATTTCTTAATTTCTAACTGTTTGACTTTGCAACCTAGAAAGTCTTTTAATGTTTTTGTATGTAATTATTAATAGAACATATTAAAAATGACCAAAAACTTAATTTTAAGTGACAAAAATGTTGAAAATTATATTAATTTAACTCTTCTGAAGTAGATCAACATCCTTCAGAAATTCACAGGTATGTGTAGTTCCAACATTTATACAGAGGTGATTTTTTGCATACACTGTATTTAAAAACATACTAAGGCTATTTGGACCTGCTCAGATAGGGAAAGGCTGTAGAATCAGACCTTTTGATTTGAAATACATTTATTACAATGTTTTCAGCTCCGCAACTACTGTGACCAGAGATTTTTTCCCTCCGTTGCCTGAAATGCCTTGCAACACTTTAAATTGGAAATTTGCAGAAAAACTTCAGGACAGGGTTTAAATTCAGAAAAATTATAAACTGCTTAATTGGACATAAAATGAGTGGTGATACAGTATCAGGACCCTTTGGATTGCTCAGAACAGTAATTAGTTTTAGAAATAAATCTGTAATTTAAATAAAAATTAAGAATAGTTTTTAATTTAGAAAATCTAGTCATGATCGCTATAGGGTGATGGAATATAGTGGGAGATCCCACTTCTAGGGCACACACGGGTCTATCATGATACAATGATTCCATTTCTTATAATGCAATGGTAAAGTCCACTTCCTGTGAGGAATGACTCAGCAAAATTCCATAGAGATAACATTGAAGCCCATAGGAATACATGGGACTTTCAAACAGCAAGTAGCTACGGTTCATCCAAAGGCCAGCTGAAAAACTCCATAGGAATACTTTGGGCCCATAGTAGCTCCTCCTCCTCCCATAGATTTCTAGTACATGTGACTAATTAGCATATAATTAACATATGTTGATCTCTGGAAGCTGATTGGCTGAGCTTGAGTGTCATGTCAGTATGAACGAGATGAACTAGCATATTGGCTGAATTATGATCATAAATTATAGCTAATGAGCTGAAAATTGTACTATAAAGGTGACAGCCCACAAGCTAAACTCTGTAGGGGACAGGGACCTGAAGGAGAGTGGAATGCTGGAGGACACCTAGAAGAAGGAAGACACTCGCAGAGCTGCCGCAACCACACCAGTCGAGCCCTGTTGGGTAGGAAAGCTAACTATTGCCTTACAGCAGCAGCGTAGCTAGCTACCGAGGATCACAAGCACTGACAACGCTCGCTAGCCTCAGACAACGCTCACTAGCAGCCATCGCTCACAAAGCAGCTACCACTGCAGCAGCATCACAAGCTATAGCAACAGCTTCTGTAAGTCGCTACCGGCCTTTCCATCCTAGCCACGCCGCCCAGTAGCGCCGCAACCCAGGCTCGCTAGCATCGTTCCCAAGCAGCTCTGGCGGCCACAGTGACGACAGTCCACCCAGGGTTCCAAGGTTGCCCCTGGCAACGGCCGCTTCTCCCACCCAGCCAGCAGCAGGCAGCCGCTTGAGCAGCAGCACCACATAGCCGCCCCACGCCAGCAACCCACAAACCAGGCTCCCAAGCATGGAGACGGAGCAGAAGGACCAAAGAGGGTCTCAGAGGGATTCAGCGGAAGTTTCCTGTAAACCTAATCTTTCTGTTTACCCATTTATTCTTGTCATGTTCCTGTCAGATGCCAGGCCAGCGCTTACTAGATGCTTAGCTTTAAATATTTACTATTGAATGGTTCATATATTGTTACATGTTTGTTATAAAGTATAGAGTACTAAGTGAATGATTCTCCTGTTCTATGCCATTGAGTTAACTGACGTTGCTGTTGTAGTAGTGTTGCATTTTTTATTTTCCACGCCGCTTCATTCCCTTTTTAACTGTAACCCTAGTTTATCTCTCTACTCTTTTACTGTAACCACTCACTTCTAAATATTTGTGTTTGAAGAATTTACTGCTTATTTGCGTATTCGTGATCAGAGGGTTGTATCCGTGTTCTTTCAAGGTAAAATTAACTAGCTGTGGCTTTCCCTGGAACTCCCTTTAGGGCGCACCACAACCTTGATTACTGGATTAGAAAAGTTAGTAAAAGTGATTCCAAATCTTCTGGTAACAGTACTTAGCATAAATTAAACAAAAGCAATTTGTTTTAGTACAACTGCTTGTCAAATTATGAGTTTCATCAAAAGGTTTAATTCAATCAAACTAGCTGTACTATTGTATCTTGCCCCTCAGATACCATTCTCCTTTCCATCTCATTTCACAGTGAATAGTCTGTATTACAGACCCATTATATGAGGACTTTTTAAGAGTATGTCAGTGTTTCTATCATTAAACCCCTAATGAACTGGTTGTAAAAATGCACTCCAGGCTGAAATTTGACCTGCTAGGACTCAGCCCATGGGTGAATATTTTTATCAGTTTTCAAATAACATCTGCTTGGCCAATTTAAAATATTATATGAGAGTACATTCCAAAACAGGCATTTAATGAGATTTTATCATGATTTTATAATTGTATAGCACAGAAGAGCTTTGATGTGTATAATAAAAAAAACCCTACTGATAGGCCCTACTCTACATTCTAGTGCTACTAAACTGTTCCATGAATTAAATCTCAGAGTGTCCATGTGCCAGCTACTTTTAAAATAAGTATTTCACTTTGTGAACCATTTTAAGGGGAAAAAAAATTATTTTAAAAGTGCTGATTCTTCAGGAGCGGGTTGTTTAGAATAAAGAACATATAATTTATGTATAAAAATGCCAGGAGGATTTTAAGAATGTGGTTCTGGTTAGTCTAGCCTAACCTTTCCTACTAAGCATTTTATTTCCCTTCCCATCTACAACCACAATGTGGTTTTAAATAACCAGATATTACTAAGGTGTTAGACAAATGTCCTCTTTTATTTTCCCCTTAAGGGGGAACACAAACATCATAATATTCTCATTTTTTCTTTATGAACGAAACGTATAGTGCACTGCAACCCCCTTCTTCTGCAGGTTTCAGAAACATCCAAAACCTTCAGGAAAACAGAATTGTAGACAATTGGGAGAGGAATCAATAGTTTGCATTACTATTAAGCGATGTGACTGACCTTCATTCCGTTGGGAGTTTCTGTTGTATAAGCGATCTCTGAATATTGTTGTAGTCTGGTTATTGCTAACTGGTCGTTTTGTTTTGTCCAACACATCTATTAAAAACAATATTAAGGAAGTGTACCCATAGGATTTCTGTGCTGGGTTTCTCACAGCTGTAAGTCAACACATTGCATTTACAGATTTCAGATCTTCTAAATTGGGGTTTCTCGGCTAATGGGGTGCAACTCTCAGATGGTTCACAGGAGGCCAGGAGATGCAGTGATACATACCCTATGGGGTGGGAAATAAATGGGCAGAATACTATAAGCGTTTGGATGCAGCGAGAGCCAAGTGGAGGGCAAGGAAGGATTAATTGACTCACAGCCCTCACCCTAGCTGCTGTTTCTGCTGTTATCCAGCCCTCTGGCTCTATCAGAGTGAAGCTCTCCACCCCCTTGCACAGCCTTCTGCTCTGTGCCATAGGAGACAGTACTCTTGGAAGTTGTGGAGCACAGCATCTTGAAGCAGCAATGGCTTGGATCTGAGTGCCATACAAGAGAGACAGGATATTGGGGAAAGGTAAAGAAAGATGTCAAAAAAGAAGCCTCAGTCCCATCCCCCAAAAAGCCCCCCACTGGCATCAATAGCAAAATTGCCATTGACTTCAATGGGAGCATGAGTGAACTCTTAGCTGACAAGGGGAATTTTAATTATTAAAAATCTGCATCCAAGGAGAATGCATTCCAGTTAGGGCTATTTAGCACAGTTAAAAGCTGGATTTTTTGAACTCTTACATGAATTTAAGCCCAGAGTTAAACTAGTTTCTAACTCCTGAAATAACACATTAATATTAAATATTTGTGGAAAACTAATGTGTGTATTTTATGATCTTACTGTAAATATTCAACATGCCACATAACTCTGAAATGTAACATTCAAAAAATATTTTTAGCGGACTCACTTATTGCTTGATTAGAGGCTGAAGAAATTATTTACTTTTTTGGACAGACTATTGAGGGAATATTAAAAGACTTTGGGTGAGATTTTTCCAAAGCTCATAGCACAAGCCTATCCTTCATTCCAGTAAACTGAGGAGAAATGCCCAATGACTTCAATGGGAGCAGAGTTAGACCATTGCTGAATACTTTTAAGAACTGCACCCTTCAACTGCTCTTTTTTTTTTTAAGAATAAAAAATATAGTCTAAAAGACTTTCAAAAAATTGATTTAATTCCAAGATGCATTGACAACTATTCTGCTGATTAAATGAACCTGTCCAAAAGAAAACCACACTTGCCAACATTCTGATTCCCAGCCACTTTATCCCCAATTCTGACCTCACTTACACTAGAGCAGTGGTTCCCAAACTTGCTCCGCCGCTTGTGCAGGGAAAGCCCTGGTGGGCCGGGCCAGTTTGTTTACCTGCCCTGTCCACAGGTTCTGCTGACTGTGGCTCCCAAGGGCCGCGGTTCACTGCTCCAGGCCAATGGGAGTTGCTGGAAGAAGCACGGGCCGAGGGACATACTGGACGCTGCTTCCAGCAGCTCCCATTGGCCTGGAGCAGCAAACTGCAACCATTGGGAGATGCCATCGGCCGAACCTGAGGACGCAGCAGTAAACAAACTGGCCAGGCCCGCCAGGGGCTTTCCCTGCACAAGCAGTGGAACAAGTTTGGGAACCACTGCACTAGAGTAACCTTCCTGAGATCAATGGAGTTCCAGTAGTGTTTAATGTAAATTAGTCCCTTTAGATGCGGTTTTCAAAAGCAACTCATTTAAGTGCTTTGAAAATGCCACTGTAAGTGACTTAGGAGCACAACTCATAGGCAGTGGGACTTGTGCTCCTAAATCACTTACACATTTTTAAAATCCCAGCCTTTGTGCCCAAATCTAGATCTAAATTATTTCTTTATAAAAGAATTAAAGATAAACAAAATGTGTATTTGTTTAGGCACATTTGCTTGATTCATACTGAAATACTCTTACAGTTACTTGACAGGTATCAGGAAAAGTCACATATTTGGCATCTGGGTTCCAATTAATTAATATATTTGCCTTTCCTCCTAGTGTTGCTGATTGGTGTTTTGGGCTTAACCTTAGACAGTGACTTAGTTAAATGCTATATTGAATTTCACCATTTCCATTTGAACTACCTTTCTGGTAGTTCACTGAAGGGTTTATAGTTATCATGAGTGACCAAAGTACTTGGGTGTGTGTACTTAGGTCAGTGCATAGAACCATACGTGTGGGGTGGGGGTTGAAATCTTTTAAAATAAAACAGCTGCACAAGAAATGGTCAAGGCACTGAAGGCAATATGATAGCTGCTATTAAATCCAACTCTGAGAAGCTTCCTTTAGCTTTGATGATTTTTTCATCTAAAAAGTTGCTATCAATTTTTCACTGACCTCAAGTCAACCTCACAAAATCAGTCTAACTTCTAATCTGTTCATATTTTTCCTGGGGGGAGGAGGGGGCGTGAAATAGAAAAATACAAAACTTGAGTTGCACTGCAACTAGAGATGGACAAAAACTGGGATGGTTTTGGTTTAGGAAAACCTTGTGGGTGGAGGTTTGATTTTGTAAAACCAAAACCCGAGGCTAGCTCAGGTCTGGGTCTCATTTTATCTGAACCATCAAAGTTCACAGAGGTTTGGATAAGCAGTTCTAGTTTGACCCATCATCTCTAATTGTAACCAAATGTCTTTGCAAGTACAGAGTGAGGCTGAGCATAAAGGTGTTCTCAATCTTTATGGGATTTTTATTTTATTTTTTAAAGAGTATAAAATGGTCCTTATATGGCCACCACCACTGTAGACTTTGAATGCCACAATACTGTTGGTAGTAATAGTAATAAATCTCCATTTTACAGATGGGGAACTTAGTCAGAGAGAGACTAAGGCCCAGGCCCTCAAAGGTATTTACGTGCCTAAGTGACTAGCTCAAGGCCACACTGGAAGTCTGTAGCAAATCTGGGAACTGAAGCTGGGTATCCCAAGTCTTGGCTATCAGCCTCACCACTGGAACATCCGTGCTGTCATACTGTTGATAAATATATCATTTATTAGTGAAACTTAACGTAAATATGGTAGTGAAGAGGGTTTATGCTATCAGGAATGCAACACAAATGCACTGGTTTCTATTTTGGTCTGTTCTGTGTGGGTTCTTATACCACCCTCATCACCATAGTGTCTGAGCATCTTCCAGTGGTGCATTAAGTGACCTGACTAAAACTCAGTCATATATGTTTTATCCTCTCTTTCTCTCTCCAAAAGGAGAATTGTCTGTGCAGCACACTGTTTTGTTAGTAGGGCATTTTGGAGCATTTTTTCTGTTTTAAAATGTGCACAGCGCTATATGTTTATGCTAAAGAAGCATAATTCAAACAAGTGTGCCTTGCATTTGGAGTGAAAAGTGGTATCATTTGTGATCATCCTTCACTCTTGTGGGTGTTCATTCAACACTCTCATACCTGTCCCCAAGGTAACAGTGTCTCCTTCACAGATGAGCTTTACTCTTGTAGTAGAAATTTCCATTGTGCCTGAGGAACAGAGTTGTTGACTACAGTATTCATCCTGTAGCTTTAGGCAAGCTTTTAGATATCCTGGACCCAGGCTACTGAGCACCTTGAAGATTAGAACACAGACCCTGAACTTTGACTCAATGGTTTATGGGAAGCCATCGTAGAGAGTGGAAGGCCAGTGTGATGTTCTAGAATAGGGAAAGCACAAAGGTAAAGCAAAGTTCAGCTTGAACTGTGAGTCAGTCCCTTAAGAATAGGGAGCTATTTTATCTCTGTATTTGTCACTGGTGCAATCACTGCAGGAATACTGCATCTAGTTCTGCTGCCCACAGTTGAAAAAGAATGTTGATCATTGGAGAGGGTTCAGAGAAGAGCCACAAAAATGATTAAAGGATTAGAAAATATGCCTAGAAAACAAGTCATTGACTCAAAGAGCTCAATCTATTTATCTTAACAAAGAGAAGGTTAAAGGGGTGATCTGATTACAGTATATAAGTATCTACATGAGGAATACATATTTAATAGTGAGCTTTTCAGTTTAGCAGAGAAAGATATAATATAAGCCAGTGGCTGAAAGTTAAAGCTAGATAAAGTCAGACTAGAAATAAGGCATAAATTGTTGACAGTGAGGGTAATTAACTACTAGAACAATTTGCCAAGAGTCATGGTGGATTCTCCATCACTGACTATTTTTAAATCAAGACCGGATGTTTTTCTAAGTGTAAATTTTCTAAAAGCTGTGCTCTAGGAATTATTTTTAGGAAGTTCTATGGCCTGTGTTATACAGGAGGTCTAGATGATCACAATGGTCCCTTCTGGCCTTGGAATCTATTCATGTACAAGTGTACAATTCATATAAAAACATGCACATACTATTTATTTGCATACACAGAATACTAGACCAAGTATATACAACACACCAATACTCAATATCTATTATAATAAGGTTATTCAACAGTTTTCCATCCTTATACCCACTATTTTTGCTGCCATTATAGAACTTGGTGTCTCTTTTCCTCCAGTATTTTCAGTGTCTGTTCTTCCTCTTTCCTTCTCTCTACCTCCAGCTTATTCAGATTCCTCTCACTTTGTTCTCTCCCTCTTTTCTACCCAGGTTCTTTCAATCTACTTCTCCTTGTCTTTCTTACTCTTGTTTTCCCTTTCCTATTTTTCCATCCTTCCTTTCTCCCTTCCTCCCAGTCTTTTTCCTCCTCTATATCTTGTAATCTCACTCCACCCTTCAACAAATCTCTTGTCTTCTCCTCCTGCTTCTCATTTTTACTCATTTCTAGCAAACTCATTCTCTCTTCTACCCCATTTACCTCTCTATCTTGAAATTCCACCCAACACCATGCTCCACTCACCACACTCATACATTTGCCTCCCCCACCCTTACATTTGCCACCACCCCACTGACACATGCTTCTCCACTCACAACCCCCAGCTCCATTGTCTCCTCCACTTACACACGGACTCAATGCATTTACCTCCTGCACTTTTACACAGGCCAGAGAAAGTGGACGCAAGGACTTCTCTGTCTCTCAAGGTGTTGTCTGGAGTCAACAGCAGCTTCTTCAGTACCACCATGACAACCACAAAGAACAGAACAGTGAGGATATTTTCTTCCTCTTCCCATTTGAAAGTAGCACTGAAAATCTTCTCTCCCCATCACGCCTGCAATTTTTGAGGGAAAAGCAAGAAGACAATGGCATAACAATGTGTGGGTGGACTTCCAAGTGAAACTTCAAAGTAGCTACTCAAGCCACTAATACAGTTCTCTTTCCCATCCATTACTGCCAAAATATCCATCCATTCAGTATTCCTCCTCCGCCTACAAATAATTAATTCAACGTTCCAACCACCCAATCAGTCATTTCTTTTTTAGTGTTCATTCTCACCCCCACACCTTTCAGTTGTGGCTCTTCCCTTCTCTTACTGTCCCCAAGCAACAAGGAGGTGAGACCACCTCGGGAGCCACAAGACAGAATTACTAACTTTTGTTCCACTGACCCATTGTAATATTTTGGAGTTCACCCAGCCCAGTAAGGGGTTCAGTCAACATCTGCTTTGTAACCCAGGTTGACTTGTGGCTGTTCAGCTTTGGTTCAGAAGTCTGACAGCAGCTCACAAGGCTCACTTGGGTTTTGCCCAACATGCTTACTCTGGGCAGGCTGATCTTTCCAGACCCAAATTCACCCCAAAATAGTCCTTGTGCAGAGTCCAGTTCCTCTCACTGGACCTTCACAGAAAAAGTAATAGGTTTGCTGCCTCTACAGAGACAATAAAATATTCCAATCTGTCAGTTTCCTAGAAGTTCATATTTTACTGAACTTAAACAGCACTGATGATTTATAATGAGAGCAAACAAGTTTATTAACAAAAGAGTATGAACTAAGTGATACCAAGGAAAGATATGAAAGTACAGATAGCAAAAGAAAGTGAAAACTCATATTTAAAAGTCTGAAACTTAATCTAACAAGGTAAAGTCTTCCTTCAAGTTGGTTTCTCTCACCCAGAGTCTTCTTTCCAGGTTTTCACTGGCTGGCCGGGCCCGGACCCATGACAGAGACCAAATTACTTGGTTTATTTGACTCATTAAAGTGAAGGATAACTTAGGGGTGCACTCCCCCTCTCTTTATAGTTCTTTGAAATGTGTTCTTCTGAAGGGTACCCCCAGATAAAATTCATTAGTTCATGCTGAGTAAAAGAGCCATGAGATCTGGAAGATAAATCCGTGCTGGTTCTTCCCTCTGTAGTGGCTGTTACTATGCAAATTACCTTCTCCTGCTGCAACCTCTGCTACAAATGAATATCCCACTGAATTTGGGCCACACCTGGTTTGAGGTGTCAGACTCTTTTCTTTTTCTGGAGGCAACTTGTTTATCAACTCCCCTGACGTGCATGATTTAAACGTCTTTTAGTCACAGACTTTAAAGCATAATATTAATGAGTATCCATAATTTCACACACAGCATTGCCACATACATTTCACAATGATATTATTGACCAGTGTGTTATTGGTTTTTAAATGATACCTCCCAGGGTATATTTTGTACAAAAATCATTGCAGTAGTGTGTAGGGTATGAATACAAGGCTGCCTAGAGTCACACCCATGTCAGATGGCTGGTGCCAGGAAATAAAGTTTAGTCTTTTATGACTATTCCTGTGTGTCACAACACAACTGGGTGGGTTTTTCCATCTCCCTTCCATTGGCAAAAGGGGGGAGTTTAATGAGAGCAAACGGGGGTCATGATTAAGACTTCCACTTAGGTAACACCAAGCTGCCCCCTAGGGAAAGCCCATTTCTGAATCAATGCTAGTAGTGCTGTTTTAATTTAAGTTATATAGAGTGCCAGAGCCGATGCAGCAACAAACATTACCTTAGATGTCCAGAGTCATCTCTTTATTATATGCTTGCACAGTGCCCAGTACAATGAGGTCCTGGCCTCTAAGTGCTACCCCAATATAAATAAATAGTAATAATAACCTGTGATGTTACTAGAGTTCAGGCTGGGGGCCAGATAATGAGTAACCAGACCTTGGGCCACTCTCATATCCTATGCACAGAAGTGTCTCTCACTCTCACTGCATTTGCATTTCTAAAGGTTTGTCTATGTTGGGGATTTTTGCACAGGTGTAGTTGCATAAGCACAATCCCAGTGTAGATGTGCTGCACCAGTAAAGCATTGCTTTGCTTACATTACAGCAGTGCACACATCCACACTGGAGATTTGCACCAGTGAAGCTACATCCATGCAAAAGTCCCTAATGTAGACAGGGCCTGATATTGATCTAAGAATACTGGTTTCACTCTTTGGAGACTATCAGGTGTCCTACATATTCTGTGTGGATTAATAAATTATATTGCTTTACTGCACAGGAATTTAGGGGGCTTCTGAATTATCTTGGATCATCTTCATTATAAATTCCTTCTACTGGAGTAGTTGTTCCATCCAATACATGCCCTTCTAATCCCTCCAGGCCAATGTGTGGATTTTTCTGACTGCTCAAATAATTATATAAACTTTTTAATAAGCTTTGTTGAGCAAATGTTTTTAGACAAGATGACTCATAGACATACCCTTAAGTCTCTTCTTCAAGGCAGCTCTTCAACTACTTGTACTTCCGTCTCTAATAAGGAAGAAGTAAAGTTATCTACTTAGTGTGCTGGGAAGGTTTGAGTCTATCCCTTTCAATTATGACCCCCCAAGATATTGATTCTCGTATCCCTCAATCTATTTATTGCTTACAATTTCTGTGGGCAAGATTACATCTTTATGGGGCATAACCAAACCAAACTGGAAGTACTATGATAACCCAGGAAGTTAATCTTCATACATCAGATTCCTGATTGCATTTTAACAAGTACGTGCTTTAAAAGAAATCAAAAACATTTATCTTGTGGTCTTTCTTAAAATCATTTTAAAGAGTATTTTAAAATAGCCTGTATATGGCAAGTGAGATGAAGTCTTCTATTTAACCACAGACTCAGCAGCAATGCAAGCTTTACCATGCTACCCTGCCAGGCTGTTTCTGTCCTGATATGAAATAGTCTTGTCAAGGGATGAGAGGTTACTGAAGTTTCTGAACCTCTCCTTTGACTCTGCCAACAATGGTGCAAATTTATCACCCAATCCTGCACTTTTGGAAATCTTATTGGAAACTCCTGGGCATGATAGTAAGCCCTATATGGCTCTGCGTGAGGAACATTACAAATACCAAATGAGTGTGAGTATCTGCATGCACCTGCCTATGAGACCTTGCAGTCATACATAGATTCATACTCTATGCTTCTCCAAATCAAAGTCTGGTAATCAGAGGATTAGACTCCAAAGGGTTCTTTTGGTAGAGAACTACTGTCAACTCTGGAGACTTGGGATGCTTGTTGGAAATGTGGAAAGAAGCCTGAAGCAGTGGGTCAATTTGTTTATAAAGGGGTCATGAATCTGATGATTGCATATAGAACCCCAAAACTGCTTGGGCAGTGCTGGATTTGCAGATCTGATGGTTTACTTCCTTCACCCTAGGAGGCCACAACATAAGTGGACGGGACCCCCACAAACCTAACAGGATGAACTAAGACATTTAATATACTTATATATAATCTTCGAGCTGCAGAACCACATCAGAAGTAACTATAGAAGAATAGTTACTTCTGGAGTGAGGTTGAACTAAATACTAGACTCCCAAGAGGTTAACAGCCAATTTACAAGTTCAATGTTCCTACTATTTCTGCTTGGGGGCTGAAAGAACCATTTTCCACTCCCAGCATATTACTCCCTTCTGTCCTTTCCATATAGTAGCAAGCAGAGGATGCATAAGGGATGAGCAGCCCCTATGAAATCTAGTGCAACATAAGAAGTGACTAGCACTATCCTGGACTGTATATTTGGTCTCCAAATAAGTGGTTTGCAGATAGGTTGCTAAAAGGGATCTCTCCAGAGCAGTTCGTCAGCCTGGTGCAAGATTGGAAACCTATCCACAAAGGAGTTTGCTCAGCCCACAGAACAGATTATGATAACTTAAATGAAAGAACCCATTCCCTATTAACATGCTCATGAGCTATTCACTTCTCCTCAAACCATTTCTTCATTTGATTCTCACTCTAAGGTCTTAAATATTCAGTTTAAGTCCATTTCATCATTCATCATATTGACTGCGTATTGTGTTTTTTTGGAGACTATTTCATCTTAAAACATTACAAATGTTCCACTGGAAATTAAAAGATATATCAATCTTCACCAAAAGCTCTTAAAGAATGGATATATTACTGTGTGTAGGAGGAGGCATAATTTGTGTTTAAATGTAAGCTATAAATGATGATTTGTGCAGAGAACAAGTAACACAAAAATATTTAGGCAGAGAGTTCTTTAGTTCCTATAAGATTGATTCCTCAGTAGGCAACTTCCTTTGTCTATGAAGTAATTTAGAAAGGACGGTATTGTAAATTACAAAGTACAGTACATAACACTCAGGCTAAGGGTGGTTTTGTTATTATGACTGCCTGAGATCTGATAAACTATTATATCTGCTTTTATAAACACTTTATTAAATATATCACACTATCTCAAATCCAAGAATGTTGTATAAAAGCAACTGAGCAATTCAACATCCACATTTTGTCATAAAAAGAAAAATATTCCCTTGATTAGATTCTATGAAGTATAATAATCATAACATAAACAAGATAATCTTTGGGTAAACAGTGCAGGGTACACGGAGCACAGAAATGCACAAAACCACAGAAAGAGCTGTTGGCTCTAAAACACAAAGGAAATTTTCCATTTTATTTAATCTAGTTTAATAACTATTTTAATCGCAGTATTTTTAAGTTACTGAAAAAACTTTTCTAACTTTATATTTACAGAGTATATCTTCCTGGGAAGTATCTCATTGACTGTCAGTAACAATTAAACTTGTGTATTTGTTAATTTAGTTTTATTACTATATTTCAGAAATGTGGTTCTTTCCAGCACTGATCCCACCCTCTTTATATATTTTGTTATAAAGAAAATAAAAATGGAACTTGTCTTCACTTGGAGCATAAACACATTTTCATTATACTATAATGTCTGATCCTGCTGCCTCTGGACTTGATGGCAAAACTTACATTAACTTCAATGGGAGAAGGATCTGTTTCTTATGGATTTTACAGGTACTGCTAGAGTTATACTCTATTGTTTTTGAATTACGCTTCTTTGTGAATCACAGAAATGTTGGGAATAAATGAAACAGATGAAAACAAATTAATCTGTTGGAATCAGATGAGCATATCAGACCCAACTGATTTCCTATGATTGCGAAAAGAGGATGACTCAATCCCTATTCCTGTTTTCTAGAAATTCTAATGATTCCCGAGAAAGACAATTAACCATTACTTGTTAACTGTAATTATAGGAGATGTTGGTTTGCATTCTAAAGAGACATTGTCAAATTTAAAATTACCTTAATTGTTTTTCGAGTCCTTACCTGTGTTACTGCTAGCCTCCTATCACAATACAGCTGAAATATTTGTTAAAACTTGGCTTACTTTCTGCTATTTATGTTGTTTGTTTACATATTGCATTTTCCTCAGCATGGCCAAAAATAAAATGACTTTGCAATTTTGTTTCCAGTCACTTTCATTTCTGGTTTTCATACAAAGCTACTAAATTATAATACTTAACAATGACATAATGACTTATATCTCCAATGCACTGTGCAAATGCTAATTAGTTAATTCTCATGAGACCCATTGAGAAGGAGATACACACACTTTGGGCTTTATCCTGGTTTAATTGAAGTCAGTGACAAGTGCCCAATGGGAATAGGATCCAATCCTTACCAATAGCAGAGTGGGGCCAAGGTTTCAGAAATGACTGACTGCTAGTCCTGAGCTAATTCATCCACACCACCCATTGTCTCTCTTGCATTTGAGCCAGGACACAGTGATTAAGATGCTAACACCACAGGGGAACTGTGATGGTTTTAAGGGTAGCCAGGACTGTAAGTCACCTTGTTAACCCTGCCTCTAACTTGAGGGAGTCTTACCTGTGTCTGGCTTGGTGTCAGCTTCCTGATACCACCAGCCTTTCAGCCACTCATGCACTCTGCTCTGGGCTTTGTCAATCCTGTCTTCACCTTGCAAGTTAACAATAGGTGCACCCCAGTCCCCAAGTCCCTTTGAATCATTCTCCTGTGATAACCAGCCTCTGCCACTGGCTACTCACAGAAATTCCAGCTCCTCTGCCCCTAAAGGAGCAGTGTATCCCAATTTGCTAGTTTTACTGTAAGCAATCGCTCCTGTAAACCACACAGCACTTTTAAGCATTTATAATAAAACAAAAGTAGGTTTATTTAAGAAAGAATAAAGATTTGATTAGAAATGAGAGAGTGGTAGAAACACGTGGTTAAACACAAAACAAAATGATGAAATGCAAACCTGGGTCTACACTTATCAATAGTTACTTTTCCTATATAATAAAGTATGTCTCTTCTCCTCTCCCTCCTCCCCCACCCAAGTTCAGTCTGTTGCAGAGCAAGCTGGCTAGCTGGCTGCACAGGAACCAGGATCCAATTTTTCATGAAAACACCTTGCACCTCAAGATGACACCCTCAGTGAAAGGATTCAAAATTCTTCTCCCTTCTCTGTGCTATACTAAAACAGTCTTATGTTTCTGTTCAGAGACAGAGCATACCCATGTCTTGTGAAGTTTCTTTTTTACCTTCAAGAAGTTTCATTTGTTTGCTATTGCCTCTGAAGGGTTTCTAATGAAAGACTTGGGATTGAGGAAGGCTAAACAATTGTGCCTTGCATTGCATCACCAGCCAAACAGGGCTGGGTGACAACTCTATCCTCCTGAATGGGCCATCACTGAGACACATTATCCCCTGGTGACTAATTTTTACTCCAGGTCCATTAAAGGATATTTTCCATATAACTATATTATTCCTTAAATATTACCTATACATACATCTCACAATGATTATGAATTAGGGCTCTCAAATGATTTAAAAAATTAATCACAATTAATTGTGCAATTAAAAAAATGAATTGTGATTAATCGTGTGATTAATCATGCTGTTAAACAATAATCGAATACCATTTATTTAAATATTTTTGGATTTTTTCTACATTTTTAAATATATTGATTTCAGTTACAAAACAGAATTCAAAGGACAGAGTGCTCACTTTATATTTATTTTTATTACAAATATTTGCACTGTAAAAAACAAAAGAAATAGTATTTTTCAATTCACCTAATACAAGTACTCTAGTGCAATCTCTTTATCATGAAAGTTGAACTTACAAACATAGAATTATGTACAAAAAAACCTGCATTCAAAAATAAAACAATGTAACACTTTAGAGCCAACAAGTCCAATCAGTCCTATTTCTTGTTCAACCAGTCGCTCAGACAAACAAGTTTGTTTACATTTGCAGAAGATAATGCTGCCTGATTCTTGTTTACAGTGTCACCTGAAAATGAGGATAGGTGTTTGCATGGCATTGTTATAGCTGCCATCACAAGCTAATTACATGCCAGATGCACTAAAAATTCATATGTCCCTTGATGCTTCAACCACCATTCCAGAGGACATGCCTCCATGCTGATGACAGGTTCTTTACAAATTTCACATTGGTATCTTCTTTGCATTTTGTCAAATCTGCAGTGAAAGTGTTCTTAAAATCAACATGTGCTGGGTCATCGTCTGAGACTGCTATAACATGAAATATATGGCAAAATGCAGGTAAAACAGAGCAGAAGACATATAATTCTCCCCCAAGGAGTTCAGTCACAAATGTAATTAACACATTATCTGTTTAAGGAGCATATCAGGATGGATGTATATCCTCTGGAATGATGGCTGAAGCATGAAGAGGCATATGAATCTTTAGCACATCTGGAACATAAATATCTTGTGACGCCAGCTACAACAGTGCCATGTGAATGCCTTTTCTCACTTTCAGGTGACATTGTAATTAATAAGTGTGCAGCATTATCTCCCATAAATGTAAACAAACTTGTTTCTCTTAGCAATTGTCTGAACAAGAGGTAGGACTGAGTAGACTTGTAGGGGCTAAAGTTTTACATTGTTTTGTTTTTGAGTGCAATTACTTTAAAAAAACTACATTTGTAAGTTGCACTTTCATTACAGTACTTGTATGAGGTGAATTGAAAGATACTGTTTCTTTTGTTTATCATTTTTACAGTGCAAATATTTGTAACCAAAAATAATATAAAATGAGCATTGTACACTTTTTATTTTGTGTTGTAATTGAAATCGATATATTTGAAAATGTAGAAAAACATCCAAAAATATTTAACGAATTTCAATTGATATTCTATTGTTTACCAGTGCAATTAATTAATTACTTTTTAATCACAATTAATTTTTTTAGTTAATCATGTGAGTTAACTGCCATTAATCGACAGCCCTATTATGAATCTTGACAAGTTACAAGCTTGCTGTAGCTAAATTACAAGGTACTTTTTATGGATAAATATCCCGCAAGACATGTTTGGTGTTGTAAGTTTTTCAGGTCTGAGATTAGAATTGTTTGCAAAGAACAGGGCACCCTTTGCGAAGGAGCCTGTGTCACAGGAACATCTAAAACCACATTTTTAAAAAAATCTTTCAGTTGATTTTTAACTATTGAAACATTTCCATTCATATTAGGCTTTTGTAAGAACTTTTTATTCCTCAAAACCTAATTTGAAGTCTAAACTCCTGAGAACATATTTGATCTTGTCTACACTAGCTTTTTGCTGTAATTGCTTAAAACTTTCCACCATTGCTACCACAAATGGCAGCTCCATTGGCAACAACAGCAATGGGAGCTCTACTATAGGCAAGCCACTAATGGCGACTTGTGTTTTAACCACCATAGCATCCAGACCTCTGATCAGGGTTGGAAGACACAGATATTGAAATGCAGACAGCCAGTTTGCAGTCATGTTGCCATGTTTGTTACCACCAGTGGAGCTGCACAGGTGCTATGGCAGTAGTGGGAAATGTTAAGAAAAAAAAGCCTAATGTAAACACAGCAATTCAGTTTTTTTGTGTTATCTTCTTTATGACATTTTGGATAAAATGGTAAATGCCTGCCCAGTGTGCAGTCTTTGATATTCACACAGCAGCACATAATGGGAAGCCTATTACCTACAAAGGTATTAGAAAAGTGGTCCCAGCTGAAAGTGTTTATCCAATTGTTGTTTGAACAACCAAAACATTAAGGGCATCGTTGTTTTATTTGCTACTGTTTAAAACAATTTAATGGCTGAGTCAAAATTTGTTTCATGAGAAGCGGAGTTGTTCGGGGGGGGGGGGAGGAAGAGAAATATTTATGTCCAGACAACCTGCATTCCTGAAAGCGCATGTTTTTAATTTTAATACCATCAGCCTATAGAAATGAATATCTAAAATATAAAGATAGCTGTGCGCATTTTGCTGTTGGGAATATCACTCCATCTTTGAATTTGCAGGATAATAAAGAATTGTGGTGCTTTCAGTAGAAAGTTGCTGTGGTTGACAGCGTTATTGAGTATAGCATTATAGAGAAAAAAATCTTTAAACATCATTTAGACACACCCTTGAATTTAGAAAAAATCTTTTTCTCCCTTTTAGGTATAGGTTATGTCTGTAGTCTGTAGTCTTATAGACCCATATTTTTAAATGTGCATATACAAAAATGTTTTATGCACATGTGCCTCTATTTTCACACATATGCAACCCAGTTTTGGTAATGCACATTGGGCACAACATGGGCATGTCCACTTTCCAACAGTCAGTCCATATCTTTTTGCATTATAAATAAAAACCTAATTTTATAATATTGAAGTGAATGGGTGCAGACATGCTTAACTTTATGCACTGTGAGTAGATCTACTGAAGTCAAAAGTTTTTTGCAGAGTCAGGGTCTAAATCCTGAGGCCCTAATTCAGGTGACTAATCACTGCTCAGATGAGCAATCCCATTGATTTATTTAATGAGACTACTTGCAGGAAGAGGAACAACACCTGTGAGTAACAGTTTGCAGGATTGGACTCAAAAACTAAAATATACATTTGTGTAGGTGTGATTATATTGATTAAGATCAGCCATTATATACTGTAGCTAACACAGAGAGTCAATTTGAAAGTGTTGTTAAGAAATGTAGGGCTGTGTGGTAATTTGCATATTCTATGCAAATAAACACACTGGGAAATAATATTCCATCTTTCATAATAATATGTGGGAATAGTCCTTTGATTTAAAAAACCATACTTTTAAAGATTACACCTCACTCCATACACTAATACTGCTCTTTTGCTTTTCTAAACTGACAGTTACAAAACTCAATGGTCAGCGATAGTACTGAAGATGTGGGTGTGGGTGTGCGCCTGTGGGTATTATATACATATAACAAGTGAGTTGAGAAAAGGATTGTAGGGGAAATAATCATTTCCCAGGTCTGTAGTATTAAACCAGGTGACAAACTATAGATCCCACCTTGCATTCCCTGCTCTCCTGTTCACTTAAATTGTTGGCCTGGGTGTTCAAGGAATGCAGGATTCTGCATTATGACAGTAAACAGGAACCCAAATAAGGCACAGAAAGCAGAATTAATCAAAATCTCCCTAGTGAAATAGAAGCTAACATGCTATGCTAGTAATAAATGAAACAGCTTTATGAAATATTAAAGTTGTTTTATAGTAGGACTTGATTCTGAGCATGTAAATTCTCTGAAGACATTATGTACTTAATATCTTTTTATTGCATTGGGTGGCTTAACAATTTCAAATATTAGTGATTCTGGGGCAAAAGGAGAGGAGACAATTCAGTATGCCCATTTTAGAACAGATTACAGAATTATTCCAGAATTATAATTCCATATAAATGTGTAAATTTTGAAAAGATGCTTCCTATGAGACAAATGACACTGTAACTAATCTTAGAAAGTGTACCCACAGTGATCATATGTGCACAATATACTGATAGGAATCAACCCTGCTCCCATGGTTGTCAATGAGAGTTTTGTTGCTGAATTCAGTGGGAGCCGAATCAGGCCCCTATAAATCAAGAAAGTGTGTGTGTGTGTGTGCGATATTCCTACTTTCCTATATAAATAACTTCAAATGTACCTGCAAAATAGCTGAATCATAAAATTGTTGAATTACTGTGTTTTTCTGCTAGAGAGAGAATCCATAAAAAGAGATTTATGGTCATAGTTCCCTTTTGTGTTGTATTATTTGCCTTTATCATAAAAGTTCTCTCAGTTCACAGCAAAGTAAATATAACAGCTTTGTTAATAGTGTGCAGCCTGCCTTTTCTCTGTTAAATGCAAGGCTTAGAACATAATTTGAGTTAACTACTGTTTTTGTTGATATTAGCTAGTTGATTGTTGCCCTTGACTGCAGACATCAACCTTACTCCAGGCCTGATTTACGCAGAGGGATTGCTAGGCAGGAACTAAAGTGGGCCAGGGCTAGCCCCATGTCTATAGGAATCCATTCAAGCAGCTTGAAGTTTTATTTTCCCTGCAGCAGATTTAAAGCAGCTTTGTACAACAGTCAAACAAGAATAAGCGCTGTGGAAAATATAATAAATCAAAGAAGCAGTTTAACAGAGAGACAGAGAGATTCATTCCATAAAGCAAAGACTAACCACTTACAAATACCTGCAAGGGCACAGCTTGCGAGTGTGTGACCTGCAACAAAAATGCTGTAGGAGCAGAGAGTGTGGCTTGGAAAAATCACAAGCCTAGCTAGCAAGCCAGGAACAGCGGTGAATGGCCCGAAGGCTGCATTTGTGAAGGGGGTTTTATTTCTGAGATCACTTGTTTAGTAGCACAACAGGCTGGTTCATCCCACACTTTAAAGGGTGAAAAAGAGCGGGCGGGGGGACTTTGCCCCAGTGGGGCAAGGAGGTAGCCACAAGCCATCCAGTAATTACAAAGCAAACAAGGGTGAAATATTGGATTGGTCTCACTTGTGACAAGATCTACGCTTTTTGCCGCCAATTTGTTTGTGGAGCTATATTTAAAGACGCTTGATTGAGGAAATGTTGAAAATAGCAGTTAGGGTTTCCCTAATGAGACCTCTAGAGGAAAGCGGTGGCATTCAGGGGGCTCCAGGAGAGTGAAGGAGGCGGAGGAGCAGCAGTTAACCCTTTCCGGACCTGTAGGAGCTTATCACACGCTTGCAAGACCAAAAGAAGGAGGAAAGTGGGGGGGGGGGCGGAGGGGGGGTTCACCCTGTGAGGGTTACATTTGCAAAGAAGGGGGTTTCCTTCACCAGAGCAATGCAGATACCGATTACAGCAGTGGAGGAAGTAAAGTCCTTTGCTGCAAGGATATGCATGTACAGTATAACCCACCCCGATCGAGGTCTTTAAAGGGACTGCATTCAAATCTGAAGCGAACGTGCGAGCTGCTTCGCGGGTTGGGCTCCCCCGTGCGCAGGAAAGAAGCCTCTCCCTCTCCGATCTGACCGCGAATTGGGGGGGGGGGGCTGACACCGTCGCCCCGCTATGCAGCTTGCTTGAGATGCTGGGAGACAAAGGCCGGGTTCTGCGGAAGATGAGTGGAGGGGGAACCTCAGCGCCTCAGATCAAACGCGCCGCATCTCAGAGCCCAGGGACCGCAGTCACCCAGAGACAGGATTTAAAACAGCGATCTCGCCCACGTCAGACCATCGAGGGGTTAAACGAATCTGTAAAGCATCCCCATGCGCCCCATCCCCTATTCAAACAGCACTGCGCGCCTAGGTAGAACTACCTGAGCTAGCAGGGCCGGACTTGGTCCTTAGCGTGTGTGCGGGGGCACGTGTGTCCTGTGGCGAGCCACACGAGGGGTACAGTAACCGTGAAGTATTCTGCACACTGGGAATCAGCCCTCCCAGAGATGGCGTTTTGGTGCATTCCCTTGCCCACGTAATTCGAGTGGCTTGAGCTGCTTTTATTCAAACTCTAATTCCTTTCATTTCTCGTTCAAAACTCAGCCTGCCCCTCAAATATCAATGCAGTTGCACAACGTTAACCCAATGGCATGCTACTGTAACAGTGCTTATTCACAGCCTCCAATGTCTAAATTCTGCTCTGCTCCCTGAGTGCCCACTGAGTTCGCAAGGGGCAAGTTAGTTATTGCGTGTGCATGGCTGGCAGACCACTCCATGTTCACACAGCGTTCAGTGGAATTAAGTGTGTATGATAATAGTGATGAGAAGCACTGGCCCTTCAAATGCGATATTTGACAATATATTTGAGGAGGAGGGCTCGGATCACCAGCCACTTTCCATACTTCGCGAGTTTAAATATACATATGTAGGTACCCAGAGAGATACAAAATTAAATTATAGTGTACAGGATTTCTCAATACATTGTCATTTGATTTACTCTATTGGATAATAACACTGCTAAGCATAATGACAGGTTTCAGAATAGCAGCCGTGCTAGTCTGTATTCGCAAAAAGAAAAGGAGGACTTGTGGCACCTTAGAGACTAACAAATTTATCTGAGCGTAAGCTTTCGTGAGCTACAGCTCACTTCATCTGATGCATCCGATGAAGTGAGCTGTAGCTCACGAAAGCTTATGCTCAGAAAAATTTGTTAGTCTCTAAGGTGCCACAAGTCCTCCTTTTCTTACTGCTACGCATGAATATTTTAGCTGAACTTTTCACATGTGGATGAAAATGTGTTCTAGAAGTTCCTAAAAAGATTGTGAATGTAATGAACACATAACAAGATTTGTAATAACTGAGGCCTTGTGAGTTTCCTTTCAGTGTATCCGTTGCTCAGTTTTTCTTCCTGTGTAAAATTTCCTAAAGGGTGCAAAAGCTCTACTTACATGCTCAATTATCGCCTGTCTGAATCCTATGGCTATTAAAGACAAATGAGATGTTTAGAAAAATCTTATTTTGATAATATATTGACAATTGCTAATGTTTGAATAACTGTGTGGAATTCAGTCCTGTTTCAGAATTCTTGTCTAAATGCAAACACTTGAATGATGCTACTTTCACTGGGGTTTTTTTAAATAATCTGTTAATCAACTTTAATTTAGTAATATTTAAATCGTTTTCTAAGTATACTTCAGACAGTTTATAAGGCTCATAAAATGTTATGTAAGGCATATATGTCTTTCTATAGCTATACTTATGTGTATATCTAGAGAGAGAGAGAGATGAAGTAATGTTGTTTATTATATACATATAATACATACAGACATATACATATACATATAATATAATACATATTTTGTGACCGAAAATATTCACCTGGATGCTGATCAAAAGAATATTCTTAAATTATCTAGTAAAATGGTTCTTTAGCTCCTTCTGGTAAAAAAGAAAGACAATGTTAAGATCTGTAGTTACATAAAATATTGATTTTTATTATCACATTAACACAATGCTATATCCATAAGGTCGTTTCATTTTTTTTCTATAGATTTTGACAAGTAAATTAAATTTTGGTCTTTATTTCTCAGTTTCTTCAGTTTCTTTTGCTTTCATAAAATAAGTGTAAAAAAATAAAAAGTTTTTGCTGTTCATAGTGAGTCAAAGAAACATTTTTCGAATCACATATCGGTTATGTAAGCTATAACAATAAATTACACTACTGGTGCGCATTTCCAGTAAGCCTCCTGCTTTCTGTGTTTATGTTATGACATTTCTGTTTGTAATTATTTTTATTTTAATTTTGTGTCATTTCTAACATAAGCCAGAACTTTTTCTTTTCAAGTTTTGTACACAGTGCTCTCTTTTTGATAAGATGTTCTTTCCTATCCTCTTTTAGATTTTCTTTTCAAATGTTTATTCTTCTATATCAGGAGTTTTCCAATATTTCTCCCTTGTCCCTGTCTTACTTTATTTGTTTGTGTGAAATTTAGTTTGAAAGGAGATCAGAGAGAGCAGGAGGGGTTTGTAATAAGAGAATGACCAAGTGACCTAAAGGCTGATTATGTGTCATTAACTGGAGACTTGGTGTATCCAAATTACCAAAAAGACGTCACTCAACTAGATCAATTACATTTAGATACATATATAGGAATTGTGATGGATGCAGCTAAACACACTGATGCTGCTGAACAAGTGTGTTACACAACATTTGCTGTAGGCAGCTGCTTTCAACCACAAGTCTTTGTATTTGAATAATTAGTGGGCAAGTCATAGCACAATATGATACAGTAGGTAGATGAACAGAGTGGCACAGAAAGTACGACATTAACATTTGCCCAAATATGTGCAGTTTGGACAAAATTACAGTTAATTGTCAAAGCTCCAGTGGGATAGTTTTAGGTCAAGTAAGGTTGCTTTTTATCTCTGAACACTGCTTAAAACCGAACCTAAATTGAGGGTCTCCATTAATATTGACAATAAAAGTGCTTCTTTTTTGTTATCATGGAACCAAAGTAATGCCAGCAAATCATTGTTTCCCGCAAGCACGTAAACCTAATGTTCTCAGGAAAATATTTATTGATCTAAACAATTCCTTTCGCCCAAACAGTCCCATCAGCACTGATTTTAAAAGCAGCTTTAAAACATAGCTCCCCAAGGAATGCAAACAATATTAAACGAGGGGAAACTATGTGAACACCACAAACGCAATAAGAAATATTGTCTGTTCAATAGAGTATTTTATGAAGGCTTTATTATTCTTCTGGCAATCACTGGATTTTTTTAAATTCTTTTATGTGGCATCAATACAACTCTGTATCCTTGGTCCCAAATAGAAGCAATCTTTGAATAATTGCTCACACATGCAGGGGTAAAATTGGTATGCTCGTGTGTTTACTGCACATCGTTTAAACTTACAAAGTGGACGCTATCTTGTTGTTGGGGGTTTATATTCGCGTATGTATAAAATACACACTTAATGGCAGAGATTTTCATGCCTTAAATATTTGCACCCTTCAGTACCGATAACAGTAACGAACACCAGGGTTCCTCTACGTCCATCCACAGCAATTAAATCAGACTTGTGGGGCTAAATTCTGCGCTTTGCCAGACCCGTTGAAATCAATGATGTGACTGCATGAGTGTAACTGAGCTCAACTAATGTGGCAAGAGTTATTTTCATTAACAGGAATTGACAGGTTTGACTTCAAATGATATTTCTCCAGCATCCCTTCAGAACTCCATATTATTGCAGGGTTTCTGTGTTAAGTTTAGTTTATGGACTTCTAACTGGAGGTTTAGTAGTATGTAGATTGCCATCCATAGGGCACCTTGGTACTAAGACACTTCAAAATACATTTGAGAATTATCTCTCTTTCTAATATATTTGGTCTCAGGTCAATGACTTTATGCACTATATAAATTTGAACATGTCTAAACTTTTCAAACTATCCACAGGGAGACAGTGCTTGCTATACGGTACTCAGGGCACAAACAAGGATAAGGGGAACCCTGGCTCCTCTAATGAGGTGAAGAGGTCAAACCCAGAGTTGGCTTGTAAAGGCCTCAGTTTTTAACCACCCACAAAAAAGGTCCATCTTTCTGATCATCTGCTCCCAACCGGGTCCTGTAGTTAGGAGAAGCTGGGGGTACCTGATCTAAACATTTCCAGCCACAGGCCAGATTTTAAATCCTCATTCAAAAAGCCAAGATTCTGTGTTCCATAATATTTTGGAGGGATAAGGTAAAGGGAACTTAAACACTAAAATTGTGTATTTTGTTTGGATTACTTAGAACCTAATTAGGAACAAAGTGTATTACTATCTTCTAAGCAAGATCATTCTAAAATCAGAATAGAAAAATTCATAAGCTTATTCATGAAAGATGCTGGAGATACTTCTTGGGCCTGATCCTGAAAATCCTTACTTACATGAGGTGTTGTTACTCAAGACAGTTATCCCATTGAGTAAGGGTAACTACTTCCTTGAGTAAGAATTACCCGTGCAAGTAAGGCTTTTCAGAATAGGGTTATCCAACCAATGTACACCATGGATTATTATTTTTTGAAGTTATTAAACTAATGTTGAGAATTGGGTAATGCTGGATGAACTTGGCTCTTTAGGGAAGACATTTGTATGTGCTATTCTTTAATTTACCAGGTATTATACTATATTTCAATTTTCAAAACTGTAGATTCCATTGATTCTTTGCTTTATATTCTAATCTACTTTCTCCTTCTCTCCGTGGGAGCTTTTGTGTGTTTGATGGTTTGTTAAATTCATCTCTCTATTTTAAAAATAACGTAAAATAGGGTTTAGAAAAGGACAAGACTTATTAGGATGTCATTCTCCTAAACCACAAAACATGAGATTCTATTCCTTTGGCCTGTTTAATTTCATTAACCTTTAAGACCTGTTTACTTTTATTTATCTTGGGTAAACAGAAGAAAATAAATATGTGAAAAGATCAGTATTTTTCACAAAACTGTGAGCTATCTTCTCTTTTTAAAATATTTAGTTTAATTCTGACTGCTTTCAAAAATATCACACAGGACCAAGCTGAAAAATGTTTTTCCAACCACTATCATGCACTTTTATTAGAGCATAAGCTTTCGTGAGCTACAGCTTATGCTCTAATAAATTTGTTAGTCGCTAAGGTGCCACAAGTACTCCTTTTCTTTTTGCGAATACAGACTAACACGGCTGCTACTCCGAAACCTATCGTGCACTTTGAATCTTTTCCGGCGGGGCGGGGGGAAGACAAATAATATAGATGTAAAATAAATGTTTGAGCTGCTCTGTTTGGGAGAGGAAAGGGGGAGGTATAGCGTGTGTGCACATATGATGAACTACAATGACAACCACTGGGACTGAAAAACAATTGTGATGCTTTGCTTCTTTGGGCTGCAGATTCTGGTGGACAGTGTCTTGTAAAGCAAATAGCGATACACTTCTTGGCACTTCTTATTGCACTCAGGGAAGGTGAAGACGCTGCTGCTGAACTGCGCCCTCCGTAGGATTCCTCCTGCTGGCACAGATCATCCGCTGAGCTGTGCATGACAAAATGCCATGTACTCAGTTCCACTACATTACTAAGAGACTTTTCTCGTCTCTTGCTCTTCTTGCTCATCCAATTCGAAAAGACTTAGCCGGTGGATGCAGCAACCTAATTTATTGCATTATTCCTGAAATACAATAAGAGACGAAAAACGTGTGAAAAGTCAAAGCCATACTCAGCTTTGTATGCACCAAGATATCTTACTTACAGTGCGCTAGTAAATAATCGGTCTGTTTATCATTTAGATAAAGATGCCCGCCTGACTTGCGACCATTTTAGCAGTTAAATCAGTGACACATCAGGAAAGCCGATGTTTTAAAACAAAGTATTACTTTACAAAAGTAATAATGCAGTGTATCACTTATGTTTATGAGAGGAAACGTACTGAGCTAAGAAATATTTTTTAAAAATTAATTTTAGCTGCAGAAATTTCATATGCGCCGGTCAGAAAGAAAAAGAATATTGCAAATCAAGCTATTATAGATGGGTTTGTATAAGTACTTACATTTAAGAACACACATGCTGCATTTGCTCTCAAACAGACGTTATAACTTGTATATAAAGAAGTACTGGAAATTTGTATTTAAAATCCAGTTCCGCGCTTAACTTTAGCGAGTCTTTTATATAGAAATAATTAAGGAATAATGATGTTAGCTTTGTGGACTGAGGTTCAGATCACTATCTTTTACTACTTTTTCTCTGCCTCATGTTTTCCGTTTCTTTCATCACTTGAGATGTTATCGGGACAATAGTAGCGGTTCACCAGAAACTTTCACAATTACAACGCAGTCAGAATTATATTGAAAAGCTCCTAGGGCATTGCAATTAAGCACAATTTAACTGGGGGTGGGGGGGAGAGATTTAGAAACAAATATACCCATTTGTCCTCTGCAGGACTATTCTCCTCATAAACCAAAAATACTTAATCAACCCCAAAGTAGCAAAACGTTTAAGAAAATCTCTAGACTGGATCACTGCAACATTCAAACAGTATTTTTAATCTATCTACTTCGACACTGGCATGTTATACACACAGTCATTTTTCACGTGCCAGTATTGTATATACATTGTTTCCTTCAAATACTGAAAATTTGAGCCCACCATTTTCAGTATCCTGCCTTTAAATATAAAAACGTTTTGAATCCTTGAATAGAACTGCATATACAGTTTTGCACCCAGAGACATATCAGTGCATATACTTGTATTTATATCAACTATGCATTTAATTTTTATCTTTCTCTGTACATATCTGTATTCCTCGATTGGACAACCAATGTATGTACTGGGATCCACTATTCTGTGAGTTTTCACACCACCTCTGTTTGTCTCAATTGGCCTTTTCTCCTGCCTGATGTCAATGCAAATTTTAACTCGAAAGACAGTTCTTGATTTCATTATTGTAGAGCAGCAACAAGCTAAACAAACTGAACATGGCGCCAACAAACGTAAATACCGCACGCTTCTTCTTTACATTTCTTATTATTTCTTTGTTTGCAAATATATTGCATTATTGCCATAGTGGAAGCTAGAAAGCAGCCCTTGACTAAGCTCTTGTAATGTAACAGCTCTTGTTTAACTCCGCTTTTACTCCTCGGAATAAGAATACACAGGAAGAAGCATTTGGGTTGTTTGTTGTTTTCTCCCAAAGTGCATGTTTTCTATTGCTTAACCAAATATATCTTAATCTTCAGGGTATCATATTGAGCATTTGCAGCAATTGGACTCGAGTTTCTTCTCGTCTCTTTGCAAACTCCTGCATCTCTGTCTCTTAATTTACGACCCACCAGCTCCTGTTGACACAGTTTTCCACACTGACTATATTGTAGTATTGCATTCTAATATACACTGAAGCAGTCTATCCAGTAGCCAAGACACCTAAGGTGAGTATTTGATATTTCACAGCTATTTAGTAATATTCTTCTCCATTTGAAGATGACAACAATTTCTTGGCGCAAGTCTCGCCTCCAAGTTACCAATTTCCCTGTGAATTACAACCTGAAATTCATTTTCCTGTTATAATGTGTTCAAGATAACAAAACCAAAATAGCTAAATATCTAATAGATTTCCTCCCGGCATGACTGTTAAACAAACCTTTAACTATTCCCTTTCGATAACTAAACCTGCTTTCCACAGATGCCTGTTTTTGTTTTTGTTTTTTTATTGGTGAAGGAGGAATGCAGAGAGATATTTATATATTTGTTAATAAAAACTAGAACATAAGCTCTGAACATGCTGTAAAAAATATTCGGTTACTTACCAATCAGGCTAGTTAAACAAGCATGCAACTGATTTCAGGCATATAACTGGTTCGGATGAATACATGTCCTGGTATGTACATTAACTCAGCAAGCTGCAAGAGAATCGTTTGATTTGTTTTTATTGTTCTTATTTAAAAGCAACTCATTCTTTGAAAACCATCTCCCTGACCCTATTGTTTGCTTATTTTAGAAGTCAATTGCTATAAAGTCAGATCCAATCTTTTTGTCCACTGCCTATCCATAATAACTGCATTTCTCTCTGCCCGAAAAGGTATTGCTAGAACAAGAAGCTAAAGTGTTGCTGGTGTATGTATATCGCCATTGGTTAATCGGCAAGTGCCTCCTGAAGCTGGTTTTTTATGTTTTCCTCTGCTAGATCCACACGACGCACTTTGTAAAGCAATAAGTGAACTGACCGAGCCGCTATTTTTTCCCATCAAAATTCTCGGCGACATACTGTACCTGGCTTGAAATGCTCCAATATTTTGTTTTAATGAGTTTATTTAAAAAGAAGATTTTGCCCCAGTGCATCTGCTAAACACTTGCAATAACCTCTGCCTCCGTGATCAAAGTTTTTTCCTCTCTTGGTTGAATTATCCCGGGGCAGCCAATCCTAACAGAGGAGCCGGGCAATGAGCGACGCGAACATCAAACGGTTGCCCTGCGGAGCGCCGGAGGCCCCGCCCCTGCGGCGCGGGATTGGCGGAGGACGCCTCTGACGACAGATATTAACACGAGCTGCCCGAAAGCGGCCGCTGTACATGGAGATCGTGCTGGGAAATTGTGCCAGTGCCCCGCGCAGCACCGAGCCGGGGGGGATCGCCGCCGCCGCGTCGCCACCCGCCGGGGCCGGAGAAGCGCCGCTTGCGGGCCGGCGGGCTGCCCGGTGCCCGTGCCCCCGAGCGGGGAGGAGCGGCTCAGGCCCGGGGCATGGATGCGCTCGGCTCGCAGTGAGCAGCCCCCGGCCCAGGGGGAGCGGAACGTTACCAGAGCCCTTCATGCCCACGGCCAGCGCCGGAGCCCGACGGCGGGGGGCCGCTGCTGCCGGAGAGGCGGGGGCCGGGCAGGCAGCCCCGCGGCGCTGAAGGCAGGGCCGGGGGCCGCGGCGCGGAGGAGGCAGCGCGGGGCTCGAGCCATTTTGTCGGCGCGCCGAAGCGCCAGGCCCCGCGCGGAGCAGACGCGCCGCATGAGCGGCCGGGGCCGCCCCGCGCCTGCCGCCCGGCGAGAGGGGAGCGCGCTGGCTCTGAGCGGGACTCTGCAGCGCCCTATGGGGAGCCGGCGGCCGGAGAGGCGCTGAGAAGGGGGGGGCCAAGCGGCCGCGGCGAAGGGGGGGGGGGGGGCTGAGGCAGCGGGCCGGGAGCGGGGAGGCTTGGTCCCGGGGCGGGGGTGGGGTGCGCTTGGGCTCGGGGATGAGTTTGGTGGGGGGCTTCCCCCACCACCCCGTGGTGCACCATGAGGGCTACCCCTTCGCCGCCGCCGCGGCCGCCGCCGCCGCCAGCCGCTGCGGCCACGAGGAGAACCCCTACTTCCACGGCTGGCTCATCAGCAGCCACCCGGAGATGTCGCCGCCCGACTACAGCATGGCCCTGTCCTACAGCCCCGAGTACGCCAGCGGCGCGCCGGGCCTCGACCACTCCCACTACGGCGGGGGGCCGCCGGGCAGCGGGCCGCCCGGGCTCGGGGGGCCGCGGCCGGTGAAGCGCCGGGGCACGGCGAACCGCAAGGAGAGGCGTAGGACTCAGAGCATCAACAGCGCCTTCGCCGAGCTGCGGGAGTGCATCCCCAACGTGCCCGCCGACACCAAGCTGTCCAAGATCAAAACCCTCCGCCTGGCCACCAGCTACATCGCCTACCTCATGGACCTGCTCGCCAAGGACGACCAGAACGGGGAGGCGGAGGCCTTCAAGGCAGAGATCAAGAAGACAGACGTGAAGGAGGAGAAGAGGAAGAAAGAGCTGGTCAGTACATCCACGGGGGGGAGGCTGTGGCTGTTGTTTGCAAGGGATGACTCTGTGCTCGTCCTTTCTTCCGGCTGTGCTGGGCACATCTGGCTTGGGGCGAGGCTGCTAGGTCAGCCAGGCTCCATTCCAGATCCCACAGAATGTATCCCAAATGAAATGCATCATGGTGTTACACAGCGCGCGCGCACGCACACACACACACACACACACACACACACACACGCCCCAATATACTAGCGCTGCATGGAGGGAAGTTGATGTAGGTAACGTATGCTGTGTGCCTTGGTTAATGGAGATGAATGAATGTTTACGGGGTTTCTGTGTATGATACATGGTGTGTACATGTACGCGTACCTATAATCTGTATTCACGGATGCACGCATAATAATACGTGTTATCACTGATACACAGAAGTGAAGACTCCAGTCACTTCGGTGCAGGAGCTGTTCCAAGCGACCGGGGGTGATGTTAAAATGTAAATGTATTTGGGGTGGGAAACTGGCATCTGCTGTGTGATGAAATATTTCCGAATTGATATAGCCTGCAGCAAAATCGAGTGTAGGGTCAGATTATAATAGTTAAACCATTCCTTGCAGCTGCACACGAATGTCTGAATCATAAAATATGGTTTTGTAGACTTTATTTTACATTAGCATCCCTTCAGTACCTACTCCGCTCCATTGCCCCCACAGTATTATTTGAATTACAGTTTCTAATAATAATTCTGTCCTGTACACAAGCAACCTTTCACAGCGCAGAAGCACCCTGCAATCTGTTCAGATAAAAGAAACTGCTCACAGAGAAGGCATGTACCACGTGAATTTAACTCCAGCACAGTTTTGACAAAACAACGCACAGCCCCACAGTTTCACTGTAGAGTATTCTTGATTGTGATTTATGCTTTTGCTGTTGGGTTTTTGTTCTCTTGCCTTCTTTCAATTTAAGGCGAAGTAACTTTTTCTGTGGATGTTAACTGTCGGTGTAGGCCTAATGGTTTACTCAGGCAAAATTTCCACGGGTTTCAATGGCGATTTGACCTCAGTGAACACGATAGGATCGGGCCTTGTATGAATGGATGTTCACTTCTCATAATATATTCACAATGCTGTTATTGAGTGGTATGCTGACATTAGATAGAATGTTTATCATTAACCTACTTGTAATTCGGGTCGTCTTATAAATTAACGTTCCACTAAAACCTCAAGTGTGTCTGTATATCATATGATATATAAATGTAATTTATATTTGAAATAAAATATACACTCCTGAGCTCTGACGGGGCGGGCTGCTTAACCCTGAAGAATGACTGGTGCTGTAGGTGGCTTTTTAAACCGAAGAAGCTTTGTTTACGTTTGGAAATGAGCCGCTCTTGCGCTGAGAGTTTGGCACGAACGCGGTCAGTGCAAAACAACAGCACGGTCGCTATTTTGCAAATAATGAAACATATAAACTGGTGTGTGTGTTGTTGTTTTTAAAGTACCCGCGGCTTTCTACGAAAAGCCCGTAAACAGGCGTTTGTTTGTCAAGCTTTCTAGCCGAAAGTTTGTCCTGTAGCTTGGAGGCCTCTACAGGAGCCTGCATAGATCTTTGTAGATTTCTATCGCCAGCCTTAGATTTCCCTCTTCTGAGAGGGAAGAAGACAAGGAGTGGGTGGTGGAGGATACCTAAGAAGAGGTAAAGGAATATCATTTCTAAACTTCTGCTTTGTTTCTCTCTTTTTTTTTGCACGCCGTCTTCCCAGAATGAAATATTGAAAAGCACAGTTAGCAGCAACGATAAGAAAACCAAAGGGAGGACTGGCTGGCCGCAACATGTCTGGGCTTTGGAGCTCAAGCAGTGAGCGCTGCAAGACTGAAGGACTCAAGGAAATCTCCTAGACTCATTAGAGAGATTTGATCTGAGGACTTTTTGTATTTGGAATCATCCAGTTTATTTATGTGCAATTTCTCCCCCACCCCCCAAAATGTGGATATTCGAAGAAAAGCATTCCATATTTTAATATGAAGAGGAAACTCCAGCTTGGTAAGGGGTAATGTCGTCTCAATAGTTTCGTGAATGTTATTTCTCTGTTTGTATAGAACACACGGGAAAAATAGAAAAGAAAGGGAGGAAAAGACTCCCTGGCATTAGTGTGTATGTGAAGTGTATCTTTAATACTTGGCCTTTTGGATATAAATATTCATGGGATTATAAAATTATATTTCAACAGAAACAGTTGCACCAATGTTTCAGTTGGCTTGGTATTTACTATGGTAATTTTGTTGTGGTCGTTCAGTATTTGAAAATGTTTTCAGCAGCTATTTGTTATGTGCACTTCCGTCGTTAAGGGGGGAAAAAAGTGGAGTTTAATTAATATTGAAGGTGTAAACGTTGTAAGTATTCAATAAACCACTGTGTGTGTTTTTTACAAAAAAAATCTTTTTATGTTTTATACCTCAAATGTTTTTAAATAACGTTGTTATAGTTTTCATAATATTTAAGATATTCGGAAGTAAACTAAATTATAAAGATTGCCTCTAAGTTTATTTTTAAGCAAGTCATCGAGTGAAAGGCCGGGGAGGGGGGAGATCTCACCAGCAGTGCGCGTGTTAAATGGGGAAAAAAATACAGTTACGCGAAATATAAATTCCTTGTGGTAGTGTTTTCCAGGCGTGAGATTTAATGCTAACGGGCAGTGGACATAGGTACAAACCTTGGTCAAATCAGAAGTAATTACTGATATGCATGTTTTCCTAAGAAAGACAAAATCCTACATTAATAAGAGCTCTTGAAACACGAGTAACTTGAAATATAATTTTAGGAGTTTAGATATTAAAATTGTAATTAAAAAGTGTGCGTGAGGGAGACAGAAGTGTTGTGAATTGAGTAAATCTTTCTTGGCGCTTATTTCCTGCAACCAGAGCTAGTTATTTATTTTTCCCGAGGTGACTGCACGCAAAGCCTGGAACGAGAAAGATGTTGTATAGGGTTATATAGAGAAGACTCTAACTTTGATTCCAGCCACCTCAATGGGCTAGGGCTGAGGGTCCGCAAAGAAAGCTTTGCTAGAAGTGATGATGTAACAGGTAATTTTATGTCAAGTAAGAAATAGCGAACAAGGCAAGGGATTTGGGAGGGAAAAACAAGATTTACAATGAGATGCAGTGAACTTAATATTAACGTTGTGGTTCCCAAAATTCTCCTGGGCCGCACGTTTCCAATCTGCCACATTGAGCACTTTTTTTTTTTTTAAATCCTCTCCTGTCTCCAGACTAGCAACTGCCTGCCATTTGGCCCCGTTACTTTTAATGCGTAAAATTGCTTCCCTCAATCCCATCTTCCATCCTTTGTATCTGATCAGTTAAAAACTACCATCTTTGTTCATCACCACTCCTCGAAATTGACTATTCACCTTGCCAGTCCAACCAAAGCAAATGTTGAGTGTAATGCAGCGTTCTGAGGACTGGACACTTCCTACTATATTTACACCTAGAAATCCAGCCTTGTAAACTGCTAAACTTTTAAACAAGCGGTTTACCTAAGGAAGCTTTCAGGGATTATGAAAAATGGTTTCTATCTGTACTACAAACCTCAGTTTAATATTTTTGTGGCCTCAGGACTCTTGGACGAAGGTAACCTAAATCAATCTGCCTATTTTAGAAGGTTCAGGGATGTATACCTACTCTCCTTCCTTTATGGTTGTGCCTAATTAAGTGGCTTGTGGCCAGCTCTGACAATAAGAGTAGGTAGATTTGCAATTGCCCATAAAAAGATAAGAGAGCCCTTACACCGTTTGCCAGTCCTTCTGACAATAGGAAGGTTGAAGGGTTAGAACAACTAAGCAAAAGTGATGTGCCCTTTCTCCCTTCGGGTCAGGCAGCCTGGGTTTGTGTTTGGGCGTAGGGTTATGTTTACAGACACTTGCCTTTGTTTATAACACTTCGAGAGAAGAGTCTCCCTTTTGTTTTCTTTTCCTTCCCTGCTAGCTTCCCAGTTGATAGTGGAAGATCTCCCCCTGCTCCATTTGTGTTTGACGTTGCTAATGTTACCAAGGTAGGTTAAAGGCTCCAATGGTGCAGCTATTAAAGTGGGAGACATATCGAGATGCTACTAGTTACAACTCAAGATTAAAGAGGTATTCACCGGTAACTTTGTCTGCAAATACCCGGTTGTTTTTATCGATCAACTGAATCCTCATACCATTGGCTGTGTGTTGAATACACGCGTTTAATTTGTGATCTTTAAGCACAAGCCAGTCGTTTAGAAACACGGAGCTACGGCAGTCTTGCTGCATTAGGCACGAGTGAAAATGCTCTTTAAAACTGCTTTTTCTTTGTGGGCTGTCCTTTTCCTTGTTCAGGAAAACAGCTTCCTTTTACTTGCAGCGCCATGCAGGGCTGCAATCTGTATCTGGCTACATCATAGCCCAACGATCCAGCGCCTCTCTGGCACATTCAGGATGCCATTGTGAAGATAGTAGCCTTTTTGGCTTTTCCTATACACGGAAAATTAACTCTCCCTTTGCATTTCATTTCTCAAACTGGCTGCACCCTTGGACCCGCTAAAAGGGATCTATTTTAATTGCTTGGTAATGAGGATGTTGCCATTTTCTCAGGAGCAATCATTCCTGGAGCTAAATCACAAGAGCCCTAGACAGGCCGGAGCCGACAAAAATGTAGGTTTTGACGTTAAAAGCTAAATGGGGAAGCAGGGCGGTGGAAGGTAAATTGATGGTAGATTGGGATGTCAGTGTGCCGTGGCCCCACATCTCCTAAAGGAGCTGTGTGCCTGATAACATTCTGAATGGTGAACCAGAAGCTTTTCCACAGCCGTACGGCCAGCTCTCTGGGAAAGAGTTTTAAAAGAAACTGTATCTAGGTTCTTAAGGTCATTACTAAACATATTTGCCTCCTCATATATTCCACGTCTGCCCTCCTTGATAACTACTCAGTGACACAGACTGTTCGCTGATATAAAGGCACTTATGAACAGATGGTACTGGGAAAATATCAGTGTACTCTTGCTAGTTAATAATTACGAGGCCTTTCCATATTATTCTACAGGTAATCTGAGAGGAAAAGTTAAGAATAAGGAGAGAGGTGTAAAGTCAAACTGTATAATTATAATTTGCCAAACTCAAAGTTTTGTGAACATTTTCAGTATTTATACAATATTTTATATACCTCACCGGTCATTTTTAAATAATACGTCTACGTTGGTTGTTTTGGGAAATGAATTCACAATGTTATCTGTGTCCTCTGCCTCAAAAACAGCCTTCCTTTTTTCTTTTGATGAGAAACAAAAATACCTTACTTTAAAGTTGTCTCCCTTTGCTCGCCTCCAGCTTCTACAAACTCTTACTCACGTGAGTAATTATTCTTTCTCCAGTAGTCCTACTGAATTCATTTGGACTGCTGGATGATTAAGCGTTTATACCACTAATTATTCTTAAAATTAAATGTAAAAGGTCGTGTTTAAGCTAGAAACTCTAATAAGTAGTTTTGAGATATTATTTGATGGGGCAGATTCTGTTCTCAATTACACTGGTGTAAATCCATAGTATATGGAGTTTCTCCAGATTTAGAAAGCCTGATCCTGATTTCGCTGAAGTCAATAGCAAAACTTTCATTGACTTCGGTAGGGTCGATCGGGCCCTTATGTGGGTGTAAGTGGGAGCAGAATTTGTCCTAACACTTTTCCTGTGATTCAGATAATAACAAATGGATGGGGGCATGGCACATTTTTTTTTTTGAGAATAAGTGTCCTAAAAGCTTAAGTATTACAGTGAAATTGAAACAAGGTAATTCATGGCTGATTCAAATGTAGGAATGGAAACGGTTTTCTGTGTTAACGGTATATATATTAGTAGCGTTAGTTTGGATTTATTGATAGATTCGCTCTCTCTCTCTCTCTCTCTCTGCAGGATAGATTAGGTCTAGTATGTGATATAATTGTTCTTGAACCTTACCCTTGGTAACATTTTTCATGTTTTTCAAAGCATTTGCACAATGGGGGTTGCAAAGCCTATGTTTTCTACTATTCAAATCACTTTGGAAAGTATGTAAACATGACATCACTGAGGTTATTCTGATGTAATAGTATTGAGTCTGGATATTTAAAGAGGAAGCTCCTTGATTTTTAAGTAGCAGAAATGGTAGTGGGAGTCTTCAGGTTTTATGCATCCGGTGATGATGAAGATAGTTGATACCTTTCTTCTTGGAGCCCTGGCTGTCATTTTTGGTTGTTTTATGAACACTCCACGGTGTTAGATTTCCATATAATCTATGTTTTCCTGGGGGAAGAAGGAGGAGAGAATATGAATAACCGATTTTTTCACCTATCAGTTTATATAGATAATTATGGTTAATTTATCATTTTCAAAGATGGCGTCAAAGATAGGTGTAATGGGGCCTTTCTATAAAGGTTGTCGATCCCCGTAGAACGACAGCTGAAACTTCCAGATGTAAATGTGCAAAGCACCAAGATTGCTGTTTCAGAGAACAAACATGAAGCAGAAGCCCCACGATGACGCTGCATCATTTTAATGATATAAAATGTTATCTTTTGCGCCTGAAAACATATTTTAAATCCTGCTACCCTCAACCCTACCAAAAAAAAAATCCTTCATTAAGTGATGGAAAGGAAGCGAATCCCACATTTCTGCAACTATAATCCACTCTGTAATAACTAGGGCTTATCATTTTTTGCAGGCTATGAAATATGTTCCCCTTCAAAACCAGCTCCAATCTTTTCCATTTCTAATTGGCCAATTATTGCTCAGCTGTTTTAGCTTGCACAGTATAATAGAGATTAAAGCGGAGTTGTTATCTGAATTATATATTCACATAAATTCTACAAAGCATTTGGATTCGAAAGGCCTGTTGCTTTCTGGGAAGTCTTTGTGACCCTTCCCCCTACTTCCCCCAAACGCAGTATGATGTTTCCCCCTATTTTCCTCCAAAAATTTTGTTGCTTTGATGATCAGATTGTAGAGCCTTGATTACAAATTTATTCTTAGGCACTAGATACGTCTTTATATCTGCTATTAGAGACATCTGGGAGTGATTACAGCCCGCCCTCCCCCATTTCTGCTCCCTCTATCTTGCAGCAAGAGCCTAGAGACATGTTGACGTCAGATCAGACGGCTAGGAGCCATCCTGCTCTCGAGTTGGGTGCAATCATCGCCGTGCTTTCCAAACTCTATCTAAAGTCCAGTCCGCCGGCTGGAATGCGGATGCAATGGGACTGGATTTAAAAAAAAAAAATCTTTACTTTTAGCTCAAAGGATTTTGCTTCTTGAGGTTTCCAGCCAAGCTTGTTTGTTTACTTCTTGCCAACAGCAGAAACGGAGGGAAACACACCAGTGCATTCCACGCTGCGAATGCCCCGCACTAGTGTTAGCGGTGGAGTCTTTCTCCGTTTGCATTCGATCAGAGCGCTGTCTTCCAAAGTAAATACCATCGAGGCAGCTTTCCACCTTATGTATTGGCAGGAACAAATTAGTGAAGCAAAGTGCAACTTTTACGTTCCAGGAATCTGTGTCTCGGGCACCCCCCTCACCCCCCCCCCCCCCGCACAAAACCGCTATCCAACATGTAGACCGATTTACAACCCGCCGGGCAAGCAGGAGCCTTTAGCACAACAAAACGAGTTTCCTAGCTCAATGAACGCTAGCGCTGCTGGCAAAAGAGATGACTTTGCACCTGTTATTACATTCTAATGAATCATATTTAATTCAGGGCGGTGAGAGTCTAATAATAATTAACGGCTTGCATTTTTGTGCATGGCTCAGCAGGATGCAGGAGCACATGTTATGGGGATATTTTTATATTATTCTGTTGCAGCGTCCTCATCATTATTATTTCACACATTTTAGGTGACATTTTCGGGGAGAGGAAAGCAAAAAAAAAAATCAATAAAATACAACTTTGGCATTTGGCGCTCATTCTCAATACTTTAACAGGCCTTGTAAGAATGCAGACACTTGTGAAACTGTCCATTTCAAGCGGCACTATTGTCATATACAGAGAGCGGGGATTAAAAACCTGTTGATCTTGTCTCTCAAGGCGAGAGATAATGGTGGCGTATTTGTTTGAAGGATTAAAGTCTCGGGGTAAAATAGTATCACCAAGAGAAAGAGCCCTATGTGCCCCTAAAAGGCTATGGAGCCCATTTCTAGCGTTGTTCCAGCACAAAACCACGACGCTCTGCCTTGTCTATCTACAGTCGCAAAAGGAAAAGGAACGTTTCCTTGTTACATCAGTGAAAATGGTATGCTTTGCTTTCCGCGCCCCACCACCTCCATAAAGAAAACATGTAGCATTGGGGCTCGTACAAAAAAAAAGTAAAAAAGAAACCTGCCTAAAACGCTGAGTAAATCCCATGCCAGAGCTGTGCGAGAGAGCTCTATAACTGTCACGGATAGCGTGCAAGTCAAAAATTGTCTAACTGATGCCTTCCTGGGCCCTTCTCGTTGGGAAGCTGTATTATTTGGGTCAGAAACATCATCAGATACAATGTGTGCATTCAGACCGAGGACCGAATCCTGCAAGCCCTACAGCTGCATGGGGTCTCGGGGAAGTTAATGGGCGCTCCACGAAGAAATAAGGACGACAGGCATGGGGGAGGCGAAAAGGATTTGACCCTATATGCTTGTCATGAAAGAAAGAAAGAAAGAAAGAAATCCCAGAAGCGCTTACAGTCAATAGAGAACTGGCGTTTAGGTTTGTTATCCTTGAATAATACAATCAGGAGTATGTTCCCGAGGCCAGCAATAGTATATTAGTGAAACAATGGAGCTCAGTAAGTCTGTATTTCGAACCTGTTTATTTGCTAATCACGAATGGTGTGTAAAGGAGAATTCTCTCTGGGTGTGTGGCAGCCCAAAGTATTTGAAAAACGGACAGCTATATTTTAATGCATAGCAGAAGACTCTCTTTCCGTCCGTATATTGAAGAAACATGTGGAGATTATAGAGCCGTAGAGTCTCCTATACGGGGTCTCTATATGCCATATGTTGCAATTGGCTAACAGAGCTGCGTATGATGAATACAAAACGATATATACACGCAAACTGCTAGAAGTTTAACAATGGGTCTAAGAGAGAAAGAAACAACTATAATAAAATACGGGAGGAAAAGGAGATTTTAAAAATAACAAAAACATCATTCAAAAGCAAACCAGCATCAGGTTTGCTTAGTCTGTTGAAACAAACATACGCCAAATGGCCTGGTCTCCTTACGGGGAACTCAATACCTGAGCAAAGATTCAATGGTGGGGCCAGAGAAAGAGAGTAACCCGAGTGGCCGTGTAGCCGAATGAAACCCTTAGTGGGTTCAGTCAGTGCAGTGTATGAAAAGGAGCTTTTCAAAAACAGAAATCAAGACCTGGAAGAGAGGGGCGGGGGTAGCCACGCTTGTGTTGTTGTGCCCGTGGATGTTAGGCTAGCAAAAGGCCTGGCCTTGACTGTCCTTCAGACTTTTCTAAAATCTGGTTTTCATAGAGGCGTGCAGTAATTGCCTAAAGCCATAACTGTCTCTGAAATTATTCATTAAAGTCATTCTGAGGAATCTCACAAAGCCAATTCTTACATTTATGGCCTTTGCATCATCAAGATATGACATCACCCTTCATCCCTTATTATTACTGTTATTATTTATTTATTTTATTATTAAATTGCCACAGAAGGGTGTTTTTTTGATAATTAGTCCAGGTACATTTCCCCCTTTTGGCGAAGGAGCGTGATGCAGGTCCACCAGACACCCTTTGATTGAGGAGGGTATTTTGGGGAGTTGCAGTGTTGTGCAGAAGATCATGTCTGTGCCCTGTGGTGCTGTCAGCTGTGACAGATCCCAGATGCAGCCGCTACTGTATGGCAGATTGAGTTTCTCAGCAGAAAACTCTCTCCCTCCCTCCTAAACGTCTTCAAAAACCTTCTCCAGATACTGCAGGTCACTTCGGCTGAATCGGGAAAAGTTGAACAAAAGTTTTCCTTTCGCTTCTTCTCTCTGGCTCTCTGCTAGGGGAGCCCCTCTCTGGTCCCGGCCCTGGGTGCCAGCTGTGGGCCTGCCAGGCTGTCCCCAGCCGCTTCTGACCACAACAAGCCCCGCTGCTCTGCTGATGGGAACAGAGGTTGGCAAGGACAGAGAATCCGCAGGTAAGTGCAGAGACTCTCCGGGCAGGGGCTGAGCTCCCTCTATACGCGGGATGTGCTTGTCTTCCTTGGACTGCCCTTTCTTGCGCCTGTGATTTCCCGGGGATGCGCCAAACCACACGGAGAAGGAGCCCCCTTCCTTGCCAGTCATCCCGGCCTAAAGCCGCCTGGAGTTTCTGCAGCGATTGGAGGCCGAGGAGGTTTGGCCTTGGGGATCTGCGGAGAAGGCGAGGGATTATTCCCCTGGGCTCTGCGGTTAACCAGCGGTTCCTGGGGAAGCAGCAAAGGGAGGTGGAGGTGAAGGTGGAAGATGAACCCTCCTAGGGGGAGCAGAAATCCACTGCCATCCCAGCGTTGTCCCACGGGAGCCTGGGGACTCCGCTTCGGGGTGGCTAGGGGACGGAACCCTGAGCACAGACCTCCACCCACCACCAACAGAGCAAATACCCCTAGCCCGCGTGTGTGCCGGCCCAGCCACCAACCAACCTTTGGAAGCAGTTCCTGTCCCTGACTCCCACCCAACTCCCAGGAATTTACACCTCTTCAAACAGACTGCGCCCTGCTCCCTTCATTCAGACTGAATCCGGCCACACACGCTGAGACTAATCCAGATTAGTACTTTGTGACGTTGGCTGGCTCAGTGTTACTCAGCGTGTGTGAGTAACAGACCGGGCGTAATTTCCACAACATTCGCAGATCAAACATAGCATTATACATTTAATTGAATTTTATGTAGCGCTCAACAACACAGTCCCGCCCGGCATGAGAAAATAACGACGCTCTCAGCTTTGCATTAGTTAGTTCTTATAGAAAATACACATTTCAGTGCTTTACCTCTCAGTACGTTGAATTATACTTTTTTATTTTTGTTTGTTTGCTTTGCTTTCCTTTTAAGGATGCTATTTGAATTACCTGTTAGGAAGCGCAAATTTCCCTTCAGAGTGGTGGGTAAACACTCCTCTTTCTCTTTGCGCAGTTGGTAGTTTTCTGTTCATTCAGATCGCTAGATTTTGATGGAGAGATTTAACCAAAAAAACAAAAGCCTAGCAACACGTGAGCTAAATACTGAAGTTAAAAATATCCCCAGCTCGGCTTCTTGGCAGGCAGTGAATGAGGAGGAGGCTGGTCGCTGTAATGTTGCTTCGGCAAATAACTAGCGCGGGTTTGCTAGGGAATTTCACACCATTCTGTCTTGCAGCAAAGCGGGGCTCAGTGACTCTGATTTTGAACCGTGCGTGATATTAGACCGGTTTGTAATTGAAGAAGAGAAACTTCAAGAAAACAAACTTTTTGTTGCTCTTTCTTGATTTCTGGATCCTTGAAATAAACAGGAGTGGTCTTGGGCAAGACATATTATTCAATGGTGCTATCTATGCAGGCTGCAATATTTCAATACATTTGTCTTACCTCAGCTCTGTCACTTTTTGAAATATAAAAATGTAAAACCAAGCAATCATAACCCCTTCACAGAAAAATCAGATACCAAGCCTTTGATGCTGTCTAAAAACTCCTCTCCAACCTCTCACAAAAATATGTCATGGTTAAGGGGTTGTTTGTGTTGTTGTTGTTATTTCGGGGGGAGGGGGGATTCGCATGAAAAAGTATACACAGACACAACGGTGCAGTCTTATATTAATCTATTTGTGTCTGCAAAATCGGCGACACTTAAGCCTGGTTGCTCGGAGAGTTGTGTCGTCTTTCTCCAACATTATGCTATTTTTTTATTTCATGAGCCTCAATAGCTAGCAAACAGGTTGTGGAAAACCTTTCTTAAAAAAGCACCTTAGCCCAATTCTCCATACTAGGGACTTTTCCACTAAAAAGTACTTGGATGGAAGGAGTATATTTTTACTCATACACCTACTCCTTGTAAAAGGTTCCCACTAAATTCAGTTTCAGTCTTTCAGTTTCAGACTTTCTTTCTCCTGATGAATTGAAAGGCTTGATGTCGACCCCCCGACAAACCGCTTCCCTTTTTTTTTTTTTTTGTTAAGTTCTTGCCTTTAGCAGAAGTATAATTGTGACCCTGCCTGATCCATAGAGCCTCCTGTTGGGAGCAGTTAGCTGTGGTTGCCTTAGGACTGAGGACCTCCCAAGTGGCTTTGGCCTGGGTGTCATAGGAAAGGACTCTGCACATTGTCCATTCGCTCTCATCAAAGTCCCAGGCACTATGGAGCCAGCAGTTCTGTTTGTCGACGTTTTGTGGCTTGGAAAAATAGTAAACAATTTTTTCCCAAGCAATCCATCCAGCAGCACGGCGACCTTCCTCGGATCCAGAAACTTAACAAACTTTTCCATAACTTTAGGTATATGAAATGATTTACATTTCCGGCTGGCCTGTCAATGTGACAGTAATTTACAGTGTGATAAAAACACGTTTACAACAACAGATCATGTTCAAGTAGTACCTTACCAGGCAAAAGATTTTAAGAGTACACGGAAAATGAATCTTTGTCATGCACTTTTGCAGTACACCTTTCTGAAGAAATGAACATATTTAACATATTGGATAATATAGGTAAAGTAGACAAGGACAGAAGCAAAAGTATATGAAAGCAATATAGAACTTTTGTTATACTATGTATATATTATATATGCACCTATAGTATATTTCTCTAAGGCTTTAACCGAATGTATGCTTTTAGTCTAAAATACTAGGATCAAATCTCGTTCCCTTTGTTGAAAGGACTGGCTTAGATAGGACTAAACTGAAAAGTAAAGCAGGCATAATTTGGTCCTGGATCGATTGTATTTAAACATTTTTATTCATTTCTGCTTTGGAGTCTCCAATGGAATAGTTACGTTAGCGTTTAGGGAAAGGAAGTTCCTATTATTCCGATCTAATCTAATTAAGCGGATATGGACTGTTTTGCAAAATAGCCTGGGTAACACAGTTAACAACTCCTTAGGAAATTCTGTTCTGTTTTCACCACCGTGTGTGCATTATTTTTTATTGGCATGTATTTTATTTAAAAGCACAAGATGAATTTGGAAACTAATGTGCAACATCCCCATTCCACATAGACAGTATAAAAGGTTTTGTAAATTACAACTATGTGAAAGTGGCATGCAATTCAAGAATAAAATGAACAAATGGTTTTTTTGTTTAGAAGGAACAAACCACATGCAGCAGTTACCGCTTTTAAGTTATTTGTAACCATTTCTACCTACATAATATTTTGCTCCAACAATGTTGTGGAAATTTAAACCCTGAAGTTTTCTGTTTTTCAATTATACAGATAAATAGTATAGTTTAGTGATCAAAATTTATCTTTGGAACTCTCATATAAGAGGATGCAGTTCTTTCACGTAGATATACACAGACCTCTCTCTCTCACACACACACAAATAAACACGCACTCTCAACTGTTCATGCATTTATGGCCTAATGAAAGTGTACCCAATGGATAAAAGAATGCATGCCACTGTGAAATATAAAGAACGTGGATGCATTTTTTAAACGGAGGCATGATGTTTAAGCATGTTAGGATGGACACCCCGGCTCCGTTTAGCTCTATAATAGCCCAGTTATTTTTACTAAACGATCAGGACTGGCTCTAAGTGACCTCTAATGATTTAAAACCGTTTTCTATCATTCCATGAGAAAAAATACACAAGTCATTGAGAATAATTGGTAAACCATATGAGCTAGTGAACATTTTATCTTTATTTAGGAGACGTCGTTTGCAAGATCACCTCGGTTTTCATCCATTGATGTAGGAATGAAATTCTAACAGTATATTCTTCAAGAAAGCTAGACAGCTTCAGAAATTCATCAGTCCTTAAAGAAAAAAAACCATATTTCTTCTTCCATTTCTGTAAAGGCAATATTCGTGTTCTGCCATTTTATGTAATATATCCAAATTCTGAATTTGACACTCTCAGAATTACTATTGGGGAAAATAAAAAAGGCTTACAACTTTTTTTATTGTGTGTGTGTGTGCTAATGTGTATATATACTAATGTGTATAGCTAGATATATAATATATATTATATTATATATTATATTACATATAATGTATGATATATACACTCTATGTATGTGTGTACACTATATATACTATATATAGTGTGTGTTATAGATACATATATATAGTGTGTGTATACACACACACACACACACACAGCAGTTTTAAAGTCCATTATCTCTGCTATTGATATGGATATCACAACTCACACACATACACACATTTTTAAAATTCCAACAGTTTTGTACAATAGCTTTTTATATTTTTTTAAAGAGGTTTTTTTTTAATGGCTCCCGCTCAGCCCTGGACATTTGGACTCAAGGTAATCAAACCACCTCATTTTACAGGAAGAAGCATAAAATAATCCCAATATTAAAATGTAGAGGGCCCTAAAAGCATTCCTAAAATAGTCTTTCTGTATGGTATGTGGCATATGCGGAATACATGCTGGTGAAGTGTGGTATAAATATTTTATCAACAGGCATTTTGGATGACATGGATAACTTACTCATTGTTTTCCCCTGTGAACAAGCCAGGTCATTCCAAGCTACAGTGTTAAACCACATAACATCACCATATATTCTTTATCATGTGTATATACATTGTTTTAGGGGGTTCTAAACAAATTTTATTGGAAATATATTTTTATCCCTTCATTTGTAAAATACACAGGTGCTTTAGTTACCCTGAGTCAAACCGTACATGGCTCAGGGGGAGACATAAAAATCTCTTCAGAAAAACACAACTAAAACAAGGTTTTTGTGATTTTCTGTACACAATAATGGTACAATTTTAAAGGCCATTATCTCTGGGTCTTCTAGGGCTGAAAGTAAGAGCTGGGTGGGTATCCCATTATAGAAGATAGGACTCTCTTTTTTCCAAAGGCATAAAGATCCCATTTCTAACCCTGCAGAACTATGTGATATCAGACTTTAAAGGAGTGAGATTTTTCATGTACAGTAAAGTTGTCACAGGTGCAAGATTTAACAATGCCCAGTCTGGGCCTCACATTTAATATTGGTAATTTTTTTATTTTTTGTGTAGAGAAGATGAAAACATTTCTCAGCCAGGATTTATTTTTAATACAATTGTTTGAAATTGCTTAGGTTTTGGAATGTTAAAATAAATCCTGGGGATAAGAGGGGAAAGCACAGGTGAGATAGTAAAAGGGGCATTTATCATATATGACTCTGCGGTGTATCACATGGATAGTTAGATACTTTAATATTTACGTTGTGGTAACACCTCAAGGCTCTATTGGGATAGGCGCAGTACAAATATATAGGAAATGGCATATATTGTAATATCCATTTATCCACATGACATATAGCTATGTCAAAGATGCATCAGACATGCAATTTATCATATGATTCTGCAATCTATTCCATGAATCGCACTACTATTTATAGGGGGCGTGATATTAAATATACATATAAAGGAAGCATCCCAGCTTTTCTGTACACAGAATTATCACAATTTTAAAGTGTATCTATAGATACCCCCACTCACCTTACACACACCCCTTATAAAAGATTGCAGGGTTATGTGATAAATTGGGATTCCTCATGCATCTTTGACTATCTTGCATGTACTTCTTTTCTAAGACTTCTCCTAACATTCCAAACCTCTGAGCAGCTTCAAACAGCTGCGATTTAAAAATAAAGAGCCTTCCACTAAAATCGGTCGTTCTTCCCTTCCTCCCACCATATGGAATTCCCTCTCCAAAATTTCACTGGCCGAAAAGCCAAGTGACAAGTTTAAGGTCCACAACTGTGCATGGTTAGAAATAGGAGTTTTATTGAGTCGGGAAGAAGAGAATACCACCCTATAAACAGGGCAAATAATATTTGTTTCTAGCCATGGAAGGTCCAAAGATATTGGACTTTAAAAAATCTTGGCGTTTTTATGTATAGAAAGCTAGTTCGTGGTATTTGAAGAGGTTTCACGATTTGTATTGATTCTACTGGTTGTCGCTCCCGCTGAACTCTATACAGTTGCATTCATGGTAAGGGATTCTGGAGTTTGCAGGTAAAAAGACACTAAAAGAGTCCCTGTAACACCATTTTAAAAATCTCTAATACTTTTTTTAAAAGAGTGGCGTAAAGGTTTTTATATACACACTCATTTTTAATGATCCACAATAACTAATCGCTGGTAGCTGGTGACATTAGTGGCTAATTTTGACATTTCATTGTCACATTGATTAAAAAAATATTTATATCATACCATGCCAATCCATATATAAAGCGAGGTGTCTGGTTGTGTGTATAGAAACTATTTTTCTGTAGCTAAATCACTTTGGATGTATATTCAAAAGTACTACATATTTTAGTATACATATTAAGGCAATGAAGTGGTTCATGAAAGGTTGTAAATGATATTATTATTATTTATTTATTTACTGTATGATATACAGTATTTATCCAATAAAATTAAATAACTCTCTTAACTTATTACAGGCTTCGAAATAAATGCATTTTATGTTTCATACAACACTTAGATGACCTAGTAGAAAACACTGTGAAAAGTACTGACCTTTAAAAAAGGTAGCAATATTTCAGTGTAGTAGCTCAGTATTTTAAATATATATATATATTGAAACATGATGCATTTAAGTTCATGAGCAAGAAAGGTGTTTAAAACGTTTACATTTCTGTTGTTTTCCTGACATACGTATGGCTTAACATAGGAAGCATGATTATTTCATTAAATTTGATTATACATTTTTGCAAATCTAGATTTTCCTAAAGAAAATTCTGACACCTGTTATAAGCCCCAAAACAGGAGTTCGTGATGTAAATGCTTTCTACCCTGCAGCTATGCGTTTTAAAACTGCCCAACTTATATTCAGCTAAAAGCAATGGCCTAATTATAAGACTGAGACACATACACACACGAAAAGTAAAGATTGTTAATCCATCCTTGGTTTTGTTGAAACATATAAAGGACCCGGTTCTACAGGCCATAGCCAAGCAGGATGGGAACTTTGCGACTTCCGTGGGGTTAGGGATAGATCAGTCCCTTTAAGAAATCGATGTATTCCCTTAAAATTAGTTAAATATGGGGAGATTGATGTTTTAATTTTATTTGTTTTTCTTACTGTGAGGGGCATGAGGGAAAATGAAAAGGAAAGAGGAAAAAATAGAGAGTGCAAGAACTGTAGAAAGTTTGATCCTCTAATTAGGATAATTTGTAAGTTATTTATGATTTTTTTTAAAGTGTAGTATTAACTTGTCTTATTTGGATCCATTATACAATATAATTTTCAAAAGGTTTTACCTGAAGAACGTAATGCATTCATATTGTTAATGGATAGTGTATAAATCTGCTTTTGCACATTTTTCTTACTTGTTAGCTAACAATTGCCCCTTTGACTCATTGGTGTAGTCTAGTGCAATAGATTTGACCCATTCTCTTATGAATTGTTGCTCTGGAGATGTCGCACTGACATTTAGAAGAACACCTCAGAACTTTCACGGGCAGCTGTTATGTTCCAGCAGATCAGTTATATGGAGACATGAAAATACTCATAAGAATATTGTAAAATATATGATTTTTTAAAAGTGTATCTGCGGGGGACGGGAGCGGGGGGGGGGGTCTTTGCTTTTCTTTTGTTTGTTTTCATGCCAAAATGGCACAGTCCAAATTGGGAACAAATGGCTTCCAGAATTGCTCCCCGCCGCTGCCGTCTTCCAGGAAGAAAGCTTGTTTGGATTTATAGGAACTTTGAACAAAAATCATAATTTCGCGTTTTAATTCTGAAAGGGCTAGTACCGTACGTGGTTTTCTTTGAACTCCCTTATTTTAAAAATGATTGAACGAATGTGTTGGGAGGGTTTTTAACTTTGATTTTTGTTTTTTGAAAATGTGTAAAATAAACCAATAAATAAACTTCGCTCCTGGGACGGGACCGTGGTATTGCAAGTTTCAGCCCGGAGCAAATTTTTATGAGTTATAAACCCCTGGAAAAATAAGCGGTTTCACTGGAAACACTGACAGATTCGGAAGTGTGCACCAGCGTACTAGACCATACACTTCATCTCGTTGGGACCACCAAGACACCCATGCAATTGTGATTTAGCTGCTTGATTAAGTGGCTTGGTTAGGACGTCTCCCCGCCCCATTGACGAATGTATAATGTTCACACCAAAGGCTGCCGCGGATCTAACTGTAATATATTGGGCTGCAAACCGTTACACACCCGAGTAATCCTACTGCTGTGAATGGGTCTGTCTGGGAGAGCTAAGCATTACTTCCCGGAGTAAGGGTTTGCTAGAGCAGCACCAGATATTTATCCGATTCCAGTGTCTAAGAAGTCAGACGTAAAACATTCAATAGCAATGAAAACTCTTATTGGCGGAGCTGCTTTGCGGCTAATTTTGGCCTCTCTGTTCTCTTTGATTTTTGAGTGTGCGCCAAGACAGTTAAATTGAACTCGCTAATATTGTCGTGGCGAAGCTCTACAGACTTCGGTTACCTTCCTTTAAATATGCTCCGGGCTTTATTCCTGTTATCTTGCGTTCGGCCCTGAGCCCGGGTTGCAGTCAATGGGAGCTGTGCTTTTTGAGGCCTGCAGCTTTGGAGCCTTCCTATCTGGAAACCAGGGGACTGCCCTTACTATTTGGGGCGGGGGGCGGGAGAGGTGGGCCGTTGCAAGCCAGCTTTTGCCTGACTGTAAAATAGCACAGACATGTGTCTAACATATATAATTGTGCCGGTAGTGTACAAACACGGCGTCTGTTCTAAGGTTGGACGTCAAAGGTGTTGAGGAAGATTGTGTAGCTTTCCAGTTCCTTACCTAGCTTCAGATACAGAGGCACAACCATTTGGTTAACTCAAGCTAAAGGGGGAACGAACCCCATGCAGGGGCTGACCCTGTGGTCCCTGGCTCCAGCGGGAGCAGTGCGGGCACCAGCAAGGAAGACTTTCATCGGGATGCCCGGCCTAAATTGATCGGGAGCTATACTGCATAGTGGCCCGCACAGTGGCCTACAGGCCTCTCCTGGCTCCTCTCGGTTGCCGGTGCTAAATGCTTGTGTGACTTTGCTTTAAAATGACCACAAATACTATAGCAACACGAGTGTCATTCAGTACAGAGACCTCTTCCATGACAGGCGCACTGAAAATGCATCTTATCGTGTCTAACATGTGGGGAATTAACTAATAGGGCCTCTTCCCCCTCCCTGCCCCCGAAGTGACACTTCCAGGCAGGCTACTTTTGAAATTTTCCATTAACACATTTTGGTAAAAGGGCACGTGTTTAGTTAACTCTCTTTCACCATCGCTGCGTGACATGGTGCATTTGATTTTGTTTTGGCTGCCAGTGGTTAGTTTATGTTTTAGTCAGAGGCACATAGAAAAAATCGCTCCCCACAAATGTAGCTATTGTTTGACTGAGTCCCTTCCCCCTGGCTTGAAACGGCGTTTTAACCTCCTCTGCTCCGCAATCAACGTCGGGGAGGTGGGGGGGGGGCGCTTTTCCATGTGGATCCGGGCGACACCACCAAGGCTGGACCAGACAAGAAAGCGACAAGAACCAGGACTGTGCTTCCCAAGAATGTGAGGGCAAGACTTTCTAACTGGGATGTCAACGGCTGGCGGTGACGCTCTTCCCTTCCTCGCCCGCACGTTTGGGTGTCCAGTGATTGACTTGTTCGGAACTGGAGGGCTTTCCTTCCCACAACCTGCCTGAACGTTTCAGCAGACTGCGGGGGAGTCCGAGCAATGTTATCTCCCAAACATAATGCTAATAAATGTGTTCATATGTTGGACATTCCCCTGGCCTGTTTTATGGGGTTTCACTGGTGGTGTTTTAATGGGCTGGGTCACTGAGATTGATACTAGCAAGGTTATTAGGATTAAGTAACCTAATGAATCGTGTGACCATTAGCTGGCTTTGAAGGAAAGTTGTTTTCCATGTAACGTGGTTTTGTCTCTCTTAACATGGACAACTATTTTTAACTGTACCTGGATAAGTGTTGGGGGTGGCAATCTTTCCCCTTGTTTAAACGGAGTCTCTTAGGCGCAGAAAGCGGTTTACTGATGTAGCAGCTAAAGAAAGAGACAGAAGACTGGTTATTTTTTCACCTTGTGAATGCCCAGAGTTGCTCATTGAGCCAGAAATCTTGTCCGGGTTTCCACGATATTTTTAAGAGCAAAAGTCATGTAAGCGTCTCCCTTGTGTATGTTTCAATTTGTTCGAAAGAGATCTAGATAGAAAGGAGATTTCTCTGAAATGTTATTTGGTGAAATTTATTGAGACAAACCCATCCCAAACAAACCCACACCAAGCGGGACTGACCCATTGTTATTTTTTTACGAATGGCATTTAGAAAAAAATCGAAGGAGTTATTTTTTTAAAAGCGTTCATTTTTATGTTGCAGAAGGAAACAGGTAAGCAACATTTGATTTGCTTTTGTAACTGCTTGCATTGAGTAATGTTGGTCTTGTGCATACTAGAAATGCTTTAATATCTAACTACATTAGGAAAGAGAGACCAAGGTTTCGGGTTTGTGTAATCACCAGCTCTGGTAAACCTAGTGGAACCAAAGTTTCATTATAATGCAGAAAAGATCAGAAACTAATACCTTAGCACACATAAATGAGCCTCTAGCTCGCTACATTAGATAAAATACATCCGACTGCAGTGGGTAATGTTCAATCGCATGTTTGCCGGACTGTAATTGCTGAAAAATTGAAAAATCCACCAATTTCTTTGGCTGACTGGGAACTACATTCTTAGCTTTTCAGATGTCACCACTACCGTACAGAGAAAAACAAACAGAGGGAAAGAGGTGTACCGAAGGCGTCAGCTCTGAAACACGCAGCCATTTTCTTTGGATTTTGTACTGTTGGGAAACCAATAAAATGAAATTTGTCTCCTGCAGCTCCAGCTGGACCATGTTTTGCTGTAGTCTCTGCACAGTGCATGCTGCCTGCCTACTCTCTGCCACTCTATGCTGGGCTAGGAAGCTGCCAGCAGGTTAACTTGAGTGAACTCGGGCGCCATCCACTGTCTTCTTTCTACTGGGAAAACTAGGCAAGGGAAACTGTTTGGCAACAGGATTTATATTAAAACCGTGGAGAAATTTGCCATTAATTGCCCTCCGGAGAGAGACTTTCAATGTAATTATAATTTATGGATTGTAATAATCACTCGGGGGTGACCATATCTGTAATGCAAATCTCCGTTTAATTAAAACAGTGTTAATGGCTAATTAAATTCGATCATATTTGAAATATTTATCCGGTGTTTGTATTTCGGACTGTTCCAACTTTTTAAATACATGTAGTTTCACAAAGCAAATCTTTTAAAGAGCATAACCGGAGAGTGGCTAGAGAGGAGGAGGAAAGGTGATAAACCACTGATTTGGGTACGCCCACGTTTTATTTCTTTTGTTCTGATCAGAACTGGTGTTTATCCATTTGCATCCGTGATGATTTCAGTATGATTTTAGGGTTTTGGGGTGATTTTTTCTCAATTGGAAGGACACATTTCTACATGGGAACGCCCTGCATAATATCTTGCCATCCAACCTTCAAGCGACGCTTTCACAGCGAGGGGAAAGGCAATGAGTCGGTAACAAGGCAATCTAACACGTCTGGACAAGGGAAGGACAAGCGATTCTTGACAGGGGCACAGATGTAGAGGGCTGGAGGATGGGCTGGGGGCGAGGGATTCAGCATCAGGAACCAGGGATTGTGGGGGAATGTAGCAACAAATAAAACTAACTGTTCGGGACCTAGTCACTGGACGTCTTCACATTTGTGGACAAGTTGGTGTTTCCACCTGAATTACAAAGCAAAGAGCTCTTATTTACTCTGGGAGAGTCCGATTTTACAGTATACAATGGGTTTCAGTGGTTTAAAGATCTCAATGACATAACTTTATATAAACAGATTAATCACGCCCACGGAAACTTCATTTATAAGCATAAGGTTTATTACTAAACACACAGAAAAACTGTCTTCCTCTCTCTCTCTCGCCCTTTCTAATGACATATCACTGGGGTTGTAATGAAGATTAATATGCTGTTTCCACAAACTGATGACATATTTTCCAGATATAAAATGATATAATTGTACAAAACACCAGCCTCAAACCAAAATACACGGTTTCCGGCCAAAAAAAGCACATAATTATGTAGTTCAGCTGCAACCCACACTAAATGTACATCAATATAGGCAAAGGATTTTCCTTCTTGCAGAATTTATTGTCATGAGGTTTCGTCTTCACTTCGCTCAGCACCGTCATTATCTGCTCATCGATTTCTCTCTGACACTCAAAACAGTTCAAGTTGAATCCGAATTTTTAATCAGGCTTTGGCGGTGTTTGCTTTTAAGAACTCAGTCTAACGAGCGGTCAATTTCCACTAACGGGCACGTTCTTTGTTCCAGGATCACTGGCAATAAATAGAAGTTTTTCTACTAGTTCTAACGCGGCGTAAAACACAATGACCATATTTTCCACCATCCTATCCGGATTCCTCCGGGTAGGGAAGGAACTGGCTCTGGATATCTGCTTCTGCTTGGCTATTCCCAGGAGCTGCTTGGGGTCATTAGTTCCGAGCTCCAGATAGCTCTGAAACATTTTCTTTTGGATGGTGGTTTTAATTAACTTTCTGCAAGATGGAGTTCAGGCTTCTGATATATTGAAATGAAGGAGGAAGTTAAAAGCCCGATTTGTCTGCCACTAAGCTTAATAACGTTTAGGGTGTCGTTAGTGTAAAAAATCAGGACCTGTATTAATACTGAGCCCCTGAAAAATAGGGTTCCTTTGCCTTCCCTATCCCCTTTCTCCTGACATGTGTACTGTCTGCTCTAACTGTGCATTTTAGAAAGTCGTTTTCAGGGTATTAATATTAGAATTCCCGATCCCGAAAATGATTACACCTGCAGCTTTAGCTAGATCCCGGTCAGGATAATTGGAAAATCCCGCTCTTTTGCGGGAGTCATTCATAAGTACACAAACCAGCTCAGATTTCGTTTACCCTAGTCTCACTCCCGATATAAAATCATAGCGTGGAAATTAGCCCTTTCCTGGCCAGGATTACACCTTAATATTGGCATTCTTGCACCTACCAGGACCTTCAACTGCATCTTTCCCCCGGAGTCCGTAGGCGGGGAAGGAACAAGGTGTCTGTCTGCAAATGGGAAGGGATGCTTCAACATGCCTGTCTTGGAAAACCTCCACTTTCCCATACTACGTCAAATTCATATTACTCTTCACACCCTGTTAGGAATTCACGCCTTGGAAACCGCTAAATGCTTCCAGCCACACAGGTACCTCCCTTCAGTGAGTCAGCCAGTCCAGCGCCTCTTTCACTCCGGATTAATAAGAACCGTTCGGTGGAGGTTTGGATTTTAGCACATGTAGCTGTGTCCAGAACTGAATAAGAAATCACCCTACAGCTGGAAATTCCTCTGATTCTTCCCGCTTCAGTTCACACATCAGGCCTACTTCTGTCACTGCTCGTGGGTACATCTTTTTCGGGAAAAGTTTGGGACCGCTTTCAGAGCAGCACCAGTTTAATAGTTCAGATGCCAGCCATTTGTCAATAAAAAGCAGATCTGTGTCAGCTATGCGACATCCCGCGTGCAGTCAGCACCTCTGTGCCAGCAGCAGCTGCAGGGAACAGTCGGGGAGGGGAGGACAGGACAGAGACCGATCAAAGGAGATTTGGAGGCAACAAACAGTAAATGGAGTTGCAGGGCTGCATTGAAACTAACACACCTTATATTTTATAGGTTTGGTCTAGGGTTTTCCTTCATCCTTGAGCGTGAAGCACCGGAAAAGGAACTGAGGTTTGGCCTGATGCTGTTGCAATGAAATCAAGAGCAGCTTTGCCATTAACTTAAATGAAACAGAACAGAGCCCTAGATTTTCCATGTACCTGTTTAGCTTGTGAGGTTTTGCAGAGGTCACATCTTCGCGTGTATTTCCAATCTTTGTGGTTTAGCACTATTCCCTTGAAAGGAAAACAGTCATTTTCGACACCGACCCTTGCATCTGGATAGAAAACAAGTCCGAAGACTTTTGGAAGGCGAGATAAATATGACTGAGTTTCTCACTGACAAAGGGCTTTGGATGAAGCTAACTGATAATGACACTTTCACTGAAAGGTTAGTGCAAAAGAATATAAACTTCTCAATATAATACTGTACCCCTTTCATTATTAATGTGAATTCATGCCCAGTAGAGGACACTCGATGCTCTGCTACACTTGCACACACCTCACCCTGCTCATTCAGATCATATATTAAATGGAAACAAGACATTTCATTCTATAGCAAAATCTCCCGCCCTCTCATAGGACAGTTTTAGAACAAAAAAACTAAAGAACCCTGGCCCTCAGTTACACCAAGTGCAATCATATGGCTCCTGTTCTGCCTTCCCAGTGGTTAGCAAGGCGTTTGGCTGAAGGCAGATTGATAAAATACCTTCTTTGAGAAGGAAGGTTTTTTTCTCACCTGTTTGTTTAGGGAGATGGGTGGAAGGGGAGGTTTTGCAGTCCTCACAATTAGAAGTTCAGAATACAGATGCACGAGGTACGATTGTCCACCATATTTCTGGATCCAAAAGCTTTAGGTAAATAGATGTACTTGAATCTCGGGCTGTTGGGTCTAACCTGAAATAAAACATTGGAATTTCATCCCATTGTTCTAAGCAAGTGCCCGGACAAGTTACGGTTTTTAAATGCATTATTTTCAGTCTGGCACTAGCATTATGCACAAGGCCCAGATAATGGCCCATTCGAGTACATCCTGGGGCAGATCCTCAATTGGTGTAACTGGTCATAGCTCCATTGATTTCTGCCTTCCCTCCCTTCGTCATCCACACAATACCCCTCCACCACCATCACCACGCCCTACAGACACACACATACACAAACACTTTCTCGGGATCACAGTCCTCCACCCATCATCGCTTGCGTGATTTCCAGCTCTGGTCAAAACCCTTCAATTTGTTAGACGATTAAAAACAGAACAAAAAACTCTAGATCTGACTTTATTTGATTTCTTAAAATGACCAGAAGTGTTCAGCCTCCTTTATGTAACATTTGTGTGCGTTTGGGGAAGTCTTAAAATTGGCCGTCCAGTCAATAATCACTAGAAACATGATGAGATGCACATTTCTGGTTGATTAGCTATTTTACAGTTAATGAATACTTCATATGGATTTATTCATAACAGGGCAAGTGCACGTGTGCGTGAGAGAGAGAAATTTTGGTTATTGTTTTAAGGTTTCAGTTTAATAAACATGACTAAGAGAATAGTACACTTTTCATGGTCATTTCTAAGAATAATTTTGTCAGTATTGATCCTGTAAAATTTTAAAGGAGTTTGGAAATATTTGTAAGCTCTACATTCATAGTCCATTAAAAACACTTGTGATAGGAAAGAAAACCTGAACACTAATAAAAAAAGGCTCTTGCATAGCACTCTATTTCTAAGAGTTTCGACATTTGGTTTCGGTTTTTCCTATATCAGTCAGGAGTACACCTACGTCCCGATCTTGCATTTCTTCACAGTGAGGACAACTTTTGGGTGCGCAGAAAATGCAGGATCTGGCAAGCCCCTAAAGAACCGGTTATAGGTCATTTGTTTTAGGATGCTAACGTTTTTAGCAGCATGCGGCAATTGCCTAGTTTGCCTAATTTCACAGTGAAGATTTTCACACATCCCCAAGACACACACATACATGGACATTGACAACCGTAATAGTTGTTGTTCTGTTACCTGTACTATAATATGCAAGTTCGATGTTCAGTTACCATCTGACAGGTTTCAAGGTAGCAGCCGTGCTAGTCTGGATTCGCAAAAAGAAAAGGAGGACTTGTGGCACTTTAGAGACTAATAAATTTATTTGAGCATAAACTTTCGTGATTAATCCGATGAAGTGAGCTGTAGCTCACGAAAGCTTACGCTCAAATAAATTTGTTAGTCTCTAAGGTGTCACAAGTCCTCCTTTTCTTTTTGCAGTTATCATCTGGCATCCAAAACGCCCATTAACCAAGCTGAACCAACTCTCAGCTGAACTGCAGCCCTGCTACAAAACATATTACTCCTACATACTAGCGATTACATTTTGATTGTTGTTAGAGTGCTGCAAAAGCCCTGAGCTATGTCTAGATGAGAAAAGAAGCATATGCCCACTCCTTTAGAATTTCCCCTTTTTAAAGTACTACAACAAAACCATGCAAAAACCAAATAGAAAACAGGACCCCCGCCCCCAAGTCCCAAACAATCAGATTATGGGGCAGATCCCACTCCAAACCTTCCATTAGCTGACCGGAGGATTTCATGAATAGGCCATATAATTTCTATCTAGCGTAGGTAATTATAGAGCCCCCATCACCTTAGTATGTGAGAACCTCGCAATCTGAGACGTAGTTGTCCTCATAATACCCCTGTGAGGTAGGAAAATGCTACTATCCTCTTTTACAGACAGGGAACTGAGGTACAAAGCGGCTCAGCGACTGACCCGGGGTCACACAAGAAGACTGTAAAAGCCTCTCAGTAATAGCTGGAAAAAATTGTTCATATTTAACATGAACTCACCATTACTAAGGACTGGCTGGAGTTGAGGGAAACCCTCGACTTGGGCCTGATCCAAAGCCAGTAGGAGCCTTTCCATTGACTTCAGTGGGTTTTGGATCAGGGTCTAATTGCACTCTCAGGTTCTCCTTAAAGACGTAAAACAAAATAATTGTCAAAGCATAAAGAAGAGGGGAATTTCAGCCTAGACCCTGTGGCCCTGAGTCGGGCAAACCTTCCCCTGAAACCTCTGGGAAATTATGCTTGTTTTACTCCAGCAATTGGGATTAATCTCCAGAGTAAACCCAGCAGGATTTGGCCCAGAGGGAGGTTTGCCTCACTAAGGAGGCGATGGGCAATATAACACTTATTCCTGTTCCCAGCGATAACATTGCACAGCTCGGCGAAATAGACCCCACTTTTTCATTTTCAACCCATCGAACCGCATTTTATTTACACTTCACAACTCCAAATACTTCCCCTCATCCCTTCCCTCTCTCCCCCCTTATTGATTTAATCTGATATTTGCCCTCTTTGAAATCAAACTTAAATCCTCAGATCAGCCGAGTGGCATGCAACGGGTATCTAATTGGACAGCACTTATTATAAACCGAATAATTTTGCATTTCTAATTATTTCGTTATTCATCCATGAAAACCTGTGTAGTGACCAATAATGCCCTGCTTTTCAAAGTGCTACTGTAACCGCCCGTGTTCCACCCATAGAGAGAGCTGTATCAATTGGCTAGGTACCATTATTTCTCTCCACCAAGTGAAATCTTACCTCTTTCATTTCTTCAGAGGTCAAGTCCCAATTATGGAGGATCACTTTTCAAATGCAATGTCTCGCTTTGCTTCAGGCCTAAACCAGAGACCGTGGAAGGACAGATATAAAGTGTACACTGTCAAAAGCTTATCCAGTCCTTACTGCATGGCATCCTATATTTAAATATGAACTCCAGTTCAGAGCAGTTGAATTTATCTGTAGAGTTCTACGCATGTTTGCACCAGCCACGAAGACCTGCACAAAAGATGAATTCCTCCCATCTGCTGCCGAACAAATTTTTAAAAAGTGAAATAAGATATGGATTAAAAAGGAACACAGCAAAGATGAATTGTAATAAAAACAGCATCTGATCTGTCAAACGTATTATTTTTACAGTGAATTTTACAGATTGTTATTTAAAGTATCAAATACTTTGATAACTGTTAGAATAGAAAGAAAGAAAGAAAGAAAGAAAGAAAGAAAGAAAGAAAGAAAGAAAGAAAGAAAGAAAGACCCTCGGAATCTGAGCACTACAGAGCAGTAATATAATTTTCTGGGATAAATAATATGAAATCATAGGAACAAATGTTCTGTCTAATCTGAAAATCTGCAGATGTTCAGTAAATATCCCAAATGCTCCAATATGTATTCCCAAATGACTGCGCCCATCAGTCAATGTGTATTTTTGTTTTCTGGCTTCTTTTGATACACATTGTAACTTTGGACATCCAGAAACTACACCCTTTTATGAAGAGGCGAATTTCCGCCATTTGTCTTTACCGTTAAACAAGAATCAGAAGCACATGACCTTTGCCTTGCTTAGCTCCTTCCTAGATTATTACTATATTAGACTCCTTTCCTTTGAATTATTTTGTAATCAATAAATTGGAATTAACCATTTCCTTATTCTAATTAGTTCCATTGCGTGTGACTTTTGAAGACCTGTGAGATTTGTAGGACATAAAGTGTGCGCATACTGACGACATCTGTGATCAGAGATGCTACTTTTTTTTGTTCTAGAAAATAAACTAACTTAGCACTTAAAATACAGAGGTTTGTCCAGCCTTGTTCCTCGATTGTGAACTGGTAGGCTTGGTCTTAATCGTCTGCTTGAATCCAAGCAGCCGTACACATTATTTGTAATTAGGAAAGGATGCAACAAGGACTGTTGTTTTGGGAGCCTCGGGGGTCTGTGACAAAGCAAATCTCTGGGCTGAATATTGCTCCAAACCAATATGGTAAGAGAATTAAAACTGGACCTCACGGCCCAGAGGTGACAACCACCAAAATTCTAAGCATCTCTTTGAAACAGATCAAATCATTACGTTTGCAAACCGGTTGTTCCTTCTACTTACTGGGGTGCTTAGGAGAGAGAAGAGAAAATTAAACTTCAGCTTCAGGCCTTTTCTGTGTGCTACTGAACTACTGTGCAGGCCTTTTCCCATTGAAAGCAGAAATCCCGTGGACTTCAATGGGAGGATCGGGCCCTACAGACGTGCTGGCGCATCCTTAGGTGGATTTTAAATGTCTACATTACATTAGGAAGTGGGACCAACATGACTATAACAAAACTTCAGACATTAGTAAGTAAGTATATTCATAAATCACATTTTCCCCGGGGCATAGTGCCTACCTGAGGTTATGCAGTTTTTTAAGGTGTATTTTTATTCAGGAATTTTATGGTCGCTTTACAGAACTTTATCGAATACATGAAACGATTTCGCCCGGTTTTCCAAAACCTCTTCATACATTTGGGCCGGATCCAAAGATCGCTGAAGTCACTTGAAAGACTGCAACAGGATTTGGATTCTGAACACAAGTGGGGTTTAATTCTGCAACCCATATATTGCTTGAAGCTGTCAGCATTTCCAAACAAGGTAGTTTAAAACTCTATTGCATTGGAAGGAGGCTGTTTAATGTTAAAACCCCAATTTAATAAAATACACAGTTTATGAGCAGGATTATTCACGCAAAACTCCCGTGGGACTTTCACATGTGTGAGGAATACAAGATTGAGGATTATTTGTTAGTGAGACAATGGAAGTTTTGCTGTTGATGTGGTAGGGGGATAAATGGGCCCTATTTACTTTCTCACACTGGTATGAGGGCCCGCTCCTGACGTTTTTATTCAGGCAAGAATCCTGTAGAAGTCTGCCTGATGTTTGCCTGCGTAAGGACTGCAGGAAATGGCCCAAAGTTATTATAAATAGCAACATCTCAGGAGAGAGATGAGTGGGGAACAAACATTTTTGTAACAGGTAAATAGATTGTGTAATTAGATGGTTTTTTGTGCAGTGCATTACACACGAAAATGGTGATAAAGAAAACGTTTTACTCTGGATTTTTTTTTTTTTGGAAAGCATTCCATTGCCACTAGTAAATAGATGTCGTTTAAAATTATAGTTTGCAAAATTCACAAGAATGTGCTACAAAGTCGTTGTTTCAACACTCTTTTAAATAAGAGTAAATAGACTACGTCTTCATTCACTAGCTTCTTCTGCCTACAGTGCGTTCACAAATCCAAGTTTAGGAGTGAAAAAAAAAGTCGTATGTCCATTTTAACCATCTCCCAAAAGATCACAGTGTAAATTTACTAGATCGTCTGTTCCAATGCTGAATTGGACACATAATAAAAAGAACCTTTTCCCCCCTGTAGATTTCTTACATGAAAAGCCAACTACAGCCACAAAGCAAAGCAGACAGGGCCGTTCAGAGCTGAAGGTGGAAATCCCCGTGAGTTTGTGGTTACAGGCTGCGGGGCGCGTTCCCAATAGCCAGCGAAGGTTTTTAAAGAGGCCTTTCAGCGTAGAGATGGGGGCTGTATTTCCTATCTAAGTTCCTAAGTAAACAGTTTAGGATTTAGCCCAAGAAAGCTTCGCAAATATTTCAGCTACATCCCCTTTGGGAAAGCACTTACATCCCCTTGGCAGCACCAACTCTAGAACCAGGTCTGCTCAGCTACATCCCCACTAGAGTCAATAAAATAAAATCCCCTGAGCAGCCTGGAAAGCAGAGAGTCCAGGTAATAATATTTCAGCCCCCAACCTCACCACCTTTCAATTAAAGAGGAAACAGCTGCGTTTGAAGCAAGGAGCATGGGAAAGCTTCTCTCTCTCATAATACTCTATTGGATCGCGAAGAAACCTGAGCAGGGGGCTCGTAATGAGGAAGGAGTCTCAGGCCCAGCGGATGCTGCCAGTGTGCAGAGCGGTGGGACAACTGGCGCTAAACTCTTGGATTGCCTCGTCGTTTTAACGTCTGGGGTGGATAAGGTCGGCTCGATCCTGCTCCCATTGTAGTCGACGGGAGTTTTGTAATGGATTTCACTAGGAACTGGATCCGGCCCAATGACTGTACGTTCAGAAAAAAACATCAAAGAGTGCGTGATAGGCAATGTGGAACACACATGGTAAGCTCAGAAGCCTTTTCTACCAAGACGTGTTTCTCGGTGTTTTTCTGTCCCGTCCCCCCCGGAGTCCCTTTACAATGGGAGGGGAGAGGGCTCTAAATACAGTGACACGGTAGCAGGGCTGTTCCCAGACAGGAGAGAGAGAGAGAGAGAGAAACCCCTTCAGCAAAAACATTAGCATTAACTGAGCAGGAGAATGTGGGGAGGAAGTTGCCGGTTTACTTTCTCCCTCTTCGGGACATACATACCAACAGTGAAGACTCAGTGAGAGGACAAATTATCAACCGGTAATAATCATCAAACATGGTGACTATTACCTTGTTGGATCCCTTTGGATTTAACCAGTCTCCACTTTGATCCAGTACTAGCCCCCACCCAGCAGTCAGCAGCACCAGCCAGTCCTCAAGCTAGCATCGGCCCCCAAACCCAGCACCCTCAACCAGCCTGACACCCAACACCAGCATCTGGACCAGCAGCCAGCACTCCATGCCCCACCAGCTCCTGATGGAACCTGGTAGCCCTATACCCAGCTCTAGCAAACCCAGGAGACCGAAACCTAGGCCCTAGCAACCATCCCTATCCACAGCACCCACCACCTATCCCACAGCAACAGTCCCACCAGCACCCCCACTCAGCAGCAATATATGACCCACCGTTACTTGTCATGATCCACAACCCATTGCGGGATTAGGATGGGCTGTGGTAAGAAACTGCAGGGGGATTTTGGGGTTCCAACTGGAACAAGTGGAACAAAAATCCCCAGTTTGAATGGTCACAAATAAAATTACTTCAGAAATTCCTCTTGTAGAAACATAAAGATGAAAGTTGCATTTCAGTATGGAACTGGGGAACCATATTGACACTCGTAAAAGCACCAATATTTCAATGAACTTTTATACTGACCCTATTATATTAAGTGAATTGAAAAGGAAATCCCGTATATTTGTTTTGCTATAAGTCTGAGATATGGTAGTTGAAATAGATCACTAGAAACCCCACCATTGTCTTTGATCTGAGGCCCCAATACTCCAACAACTCTTCCACATAAGCTGTCACTTCCAGCAGTGAATGTCCCTCTGAAGTCATTGAGATTGTTCACCTGATTAAAGATAAGCACCTGTGTAAGTGTTTGCCTTTGAGACTATAGCTATATTCCTTGATATAACCTAAAATAAATGCAGAACCTGCCCTCCATTATAGGCCACTGAAGCAAATAGGAGTTTGACTTGACTAAGGAATGGTGAATATGGCCCAGAAGCCTTAACTAAAAGCAATTTGAATAAAATCTTCCCTCTGTATAGGATACATAGCTTGTCAAATATATTCAAGTAAATATTCTAGAAGTCTGGGATTGATACTGAAAATGCAAATCTCATCTCTTTACTCTAGCAGTTTCCTAGAATATCTACAGCCACTCAATATAGGAGGTCTTAGGAGACAAATGAAAGGAAGGCAAGAAACTTAGAATTACAGTCAATATATTTAGTGTCCAGAATATTAACCTGCCCTCTGTAAAATTAACCACACAATTTGTAATCATTCATAATGAACAGAAATGTCTTGACTTTTAAAAGACTTTTCTCATTTAAAAAATCCTTGTAAAAATGTTATTGATCTTAAGATGCAGAAAAAGTCATAGCCAGCAATTCTTTGATAGTCTATGTCATTTTTTATTAAACATTAAGAGATTTTCAGAACAGGATTCAGTGAGTTTATAGTGGATTGATGAGGTTTGGCAGGACATTAAAATGTTTAAAGTCATAGCTTTGAAGAGGTTTCTTTATGTTTCTGCATTAATAGAAAAATCATTTACAAGGAAAAATGTTTTCTTCTGCTTCACTAAAATCTTCCACAAGGGCCTCATCCTACTTCCTCCACAGGAGCCAATGGGAGTTTTGCCATTGACTTCAAAGAGAACAGAAGGGAGCCCCAATTTTGGAAGAAATGACCAGCAAAAACTGGGCCTCTTCCTCACAGAGTAGTACCATTGAAGCTAGCACTATATTGCATTTACTGCAATTTCAGTTCCAGATCTGTGATACTCAATTTTAGCCAAAAGAGTTTTAGAGTATGTGCCAACCAACTTGGCATTTCGCCTATGGGGCAATACATTTGTAGCAATTTTAACTATTTGTTTCAAATCTTTATTCTAATCTCTGCACTATCCAAAAACTAGAAGTCAGATTTACCAGCAAGCTTATGTTTTTGCATGACAAACAGGGAGCCCCCTGAAGTTATCAGGCACTAGCTTAATGGACACCCGGGCCACTTAAAAAGGACTGAGAGAGGCCTGAGTGAGGTGGAACTGCAAGCAGGCAGGAGAATGAAAAGAGCTGTATAAATGCTAAGTATTTATCATAATCTCCAATATTATCCCCAGTTGTTTAGGTATTATACAGTAAGCAGTTGATGCTGACACAGCAGAACACTGTTCTTATACGTTGTTGTTCTGGCTTTTCTAGTGATGTCATTATCAGACTCCTAGCATTTCCTTCAATTCTGGGGTGTCTGATCTATTTAATGCAGTTTATCTTGTGTCCTTCACCCTGAGAAGTGGAGTTTTTTGTGGAATGATTTTTAGTCTGCTTTGATACAGGACTTAGGGTTATCATTTTGAAATGTACACTCATCCATAAATTGCCCAAGCCCTATAACCACAGATTCCTAAATTAACCTACTACAGTATGACCTCATCTATAGTGCGCTGTGCATGTCCTGTATGGTTCTAAATTATTTTCACTTCCTGTGAAATTATTGGGCCTGATTCTTGTCTCATTTATGCTGGTGTAAAGCAGAAGTGACTCCAGCAAGGTCAACACCATTACACTAGCAGAATTAGTGTAAGTAAGAAATGAACTAGGCTCGTGGACTCCATCCCTTGTAGAAGTGGATCCATAGTGAGCACATTTAGATTGGGGATTTAGCCATGTGTTAATAAAAGGCAGGAAGAAGGAAAATGAAGCAAACATACCAGACAGCATAAGAAATGCATAATCCCCCCAGGGGAATAAAATTGTATACCAAGGAGTACATATCCATATATTAGTAATAGTTATAAGGTGATGAGTTTATCTGATGTCGCTTGAGTGTATTATACACTGGAGGAACAGGGTTGGTACTTCCTATATTACATTTCTGTAGAGAAGAATTTATTTTAGGCTGTATCTAGTAGGCAGGGCCCTACCAAATTCAGGGTCCATTTTGGTCAATTTCACGGTCATAGGATTTTAAAAATCATAAATGTAATGATTTCAGATATTTAAATCTGAAATTTCATGGTGTTGTAACTGGTAGATGTCCTGACCCAAAAGGGTGTTGTGGTGGGGTTACAAGGTTATTGTAGGGGTGTCACGGTATTGCCACCCTTGCTTCTGCACTGCTGCTGGTGGCGGCACTGCCTTCAGAGCTGGGCAGCCAGAGAGCAGCGACTGCTGGCCCAGCTCTGAAGGCAGTGCTGCCATCATGGTATGGTATTGCCACCCTTACTTCTGTGCTGTTGCCTTCAGAGCTTGGCGACTGGCCAGCAGCTGCCATTCTCCAACCACCCAACTCTGAAGGCAGTGCAGAAGTAAAGTTGGCAATACCATGATCCTCCTACAATAAGCTTGCAACTCCCCCACTAACCCCTTTGGGTTGGGACCCCCAGTTTGAGAAACACTGGTTTCCTCCATGAAATCTGTATAGTAGAGGGTAAAAATACACAGAAGATCAGATTTCACAGGGGGACCAAATTTCATGATCTGGGACATGTTTTTCACAGCCATGAATTTGGTAGGGCCCTACTAATAGGAGAGTCTGATGGCCTTGCACCTCTTGCACCCTATATTATAATTTAAAATACAAGCTATCACAAGCTTCCAAATACCCATTTAATGAAAAAGATCACAACCACGTTTTCTTGGGTTGTACAATTTCAAGTATCAGCTTAGTTGTTTCAAATTCAAAAACTGGTTTTTTTCCCCATAAGTACAGAATGCCAGCAGGAAAAGAACACAATATAAGCATCATATCCTGTGATCAGATTAATCCGTGTGCAGAATAAACTCTTAGATAATGAGATCCTTTAATATCCTTTTCCGTATTGGACTTTTTGTTTGGATGCAGTTTTCCTGATGAGTTCTAGTAACGTGTTAATTAATCTATGCCATGTGCCTGGGTACGGCTAGACAGTTATAGATATAAAAGTTATATCTACACACTCTCATCCATCCATACACACATGCATAGTGTCTGTCTTCCAGTCCTAATTAAGTAAGTGTGAAATTGGGCAGTGAAGTAGGTTTGAAAGAATGCTCTGGATCCTGTTGACTTTACACATGGAGATAGCAGTTTCAGTCACTGATGAGGGACAATAGGATTCAAAGAGTGAATTTCAAGTTTAAAGTCACTGCAGTAGCCCTAATGACTCCATAATTAAGGTTGCATTGAGGTTTGCCCTTAAAGCAGAATTAACATTCCATTGTTTCACACAGTAATGACTGAAGTCAATGGGACTGCATGTGGGAGTAAATTTCCATGCTTATAGATCCTTTGTAGGCTTGGGGTCTTAGACCCTGATCCCACGCTTATGCATGTGCTTCACTTTAAGCACGTGAAGAGTCCCAATCACTTATGCTTAAAGTTCAGCATGTGAAGAAGTGGTTGGAAAACTGGGCTCTTAAATTGTTATGGTGTCCTTGGCTTGCAAGGCAAACTCAAAATCCAGAAACACTTTGTGTCATTATCAGGGGAATTGGAGTCAGATGGCCCGTGGAGGGGCTGTTGTTGATGGGCCACCAGGAAAACGAGGAATGTGGGGCTTTAGGCTGGAAGCAGTTCAGCCACATGGGAAAAGAAGTGCACTGGATTTAATGAAGTTCACTTAGTCAACTTAACTTACATTCAGCATCTCTCTTTGCTAATGAAACGTGGTGGCAGCAACTAAGCTGTGAGTTCTCTGAAGTCCAGCAGCTGATAGTGTGAGCCATGGAACTTGGTCATACACAAACCATGTGGTCACGCTACCAGCTGCTGGACTTGGACTGTGCCCAAGGGGACGGAGGAGTTTGAGAAGTACACAGACCTGCAGGAGATGACAACAGCAGGAAAGGAAAACTGTTACTTTACCTTGCAGCACTTTGAAGCTCACCACCAAGCTCACTATATATCTGCCTAAAGCCTAACAGCAGCCCTAAGAGCCATGAAGAACTATCGTTCCCCAAAGCAGAATAAGACTGTGGAATGACACAGGTTTTCAGTAAAGACCAGTGCGAAAGGGGAGGGGATAGACCCCCTATGTACAGCCTTATGCACACTTGCTGCTACCTGCAATTTTGGAGACTTGACAGGCTCCCTGATTTAGGTCTGGAGTACCAATTGATCTAGGGTAAGTGATTGGTCTTTTGGGACTTGGAGAAACCTGATGTGGTATGATTTTTGGTTTTAATAATTTTTAATCACAAAGTTCAGCTTGTCTGGGTGGCAAGATAGGCTAACGGGACTGTCTGACTCCATAGTAAGACTGGTATAGTGATCCAGGAGTTCACAAGTGTTACTGGCTTGATGAAATCTAAATAATAGAATATACCACCAGTTTGGGGCGGGGTGTCAACACAGTGGTGAGCCACTCCAGACAGAGGGACACCCTAATTTTGAGCTCAACTGTAAAACTTGAATGTAAGGTCATAAGATGTCATTATAACCTACAACAACAAATGTTGGTGGGAAAAGGTACAAAAGCAAGACACACTAAATTAGTCCAAACGAAAAGGCCTACTGATATAATTCAAGGACTGTGTTAAGATCATGCTAGATAAACACAAACAGTGTGGAACCAGAAATCAGTAAACCAAAATTGTTGTGCCTGAAAGTAGGCCTAGTTCAAGGACAAACTAATGAGGGGATGGGCTATTCCACCCATCGCTCCCTTGTGGGTTCCTAATAGAAAGACTTTGGGGAAGAAAAACTGGCTACTGGAGCAAGCTTCATCATCATGGATGCTGCCCCCACCATCTTGTGGGACCTTGTACCTTCTTCATCCTAATATTGAGAGGTGCCCTGACCAGACGGGGCCAGAGGGAAGCCCAGATGACACCTTCATAGACACTGGCTCCAGCTAGTCCCCAAATAGCATGTGGAATGTGAGACATTGCTTCTTTCCCTCCTCCCCCTTCTCCTTCCCAATGTGTCCTTTTCCTTCCCAGACTTAGTTCTTCTCTTTCCTATCCCTCTTCTTTTTCCTTCTGTCTAATAAGAGTCTATCTTAGCTGGCTAAGACTGTATATTTTTGCAGCACTGCTGTAAGCAACTAAAAGCAATGCCCTAAACAGCCCGATACTGGTACGAGTTTGCCAGGTCTCAGAATGGCTGAGAAGACCCTGTGAGGTGCCTATGTTTTTCTAGCAGTGATGTTGCAAGTGAAAATCAACTCCTGAAATAGAAGCTGAAGTTTCTATCTTTGATGGGTTTTTTCCCTTTCCCCTTCTGTGTGTCTGTCTTGTTTTGTCTTTTAGGAAACGAGATTGGACTTTAACTTTTACAACAACAGCAATAACAGCAGTTCCAGCCTATTTCAATTAATGTCTTCTCTTTTTTCCAAAAAGGATAATTATTACCATCTAAATGACAGTCAAAGAAGGGGGTGGAGGAAAGGAGACTCCTTCTAAATACTCTGTCCAGCTAATGGGAAAGGGAAAAAGGGATGTTGTTAAAATAAAAGCCTTACTTAATATTTTACATTCCAACTGGTTCTACTTTTCTGTATCTTTAATAAAAGATTAAAAGGATTTTTGATGGTGGATTTGCAGGCTGAGGTCTCTGTATGCCAAGCCCCACATTTTGTTTAAAATTGTTTAATATTGGACAGTGACTGGGTTATGTTAACCTTTAGGATAGCAAAGCCAACAGATCTGATGAAGATGCCCGCAAGAAGGGTGAAGGTAGGAGCAGCTTAGGGAAGGGGTGGAAGGAACAGTCCTTAGCCTCCTAAAAAGGCTCTCTGGGCTGGAACCCAAAAGTGAGGGCAGGTCTGACTTCCCCCCTCTCTTTGCTGCAGACCAAGAGGGAAAGCACAGGCATTTAGAGTAAAAGAGGCCAAGAACTCTGAGTTCAAGACAGAGAATGAGGGAGAGCTTATAGGCCATTAGATTTTGGCTTGTTTTTTGGAGTTTTTGGTTTCCCCGGAAGGGAAATGGATTGAGATGCAACCTGGTCAGAGAGGTAGGCCACGGAAGCAGCAGATTGTTGTGGAATCAGGATGAATAAAAGGGGTGCTAGGGTGCAGAAACCCTAGAATACCACATCCCAACATGAGGAGGCTCTCTGGAGGTAAGAGGCAAAGAAGAATAGATGGCCAAGGTTCCATACCCATAATGAGATACATTTAATGTGGGGGACTATGAGCGGGTAAAGAAGTAAACTCACTAGCACAGCATTGCAAGGAATATGGCAAGCTGAACCATTTAGGAATCTATGCAAGAGCAGAGGAAGATCCCAGAAAGACTGTCAAACCTTTACAAGAGAGGGATGATATATCAGATGGTAGTGATGATGTTATGACTCTCTCCTTGAGTCCAAGACCATATCAGGTTCAGGCTGTCAGAACTGGAGAACAACAAGGGAAAATGCAAACCTCTGTGTCTGCAACAATGTTAATAGGGAAATGCTTTGTGCAATTTCAGTTTGATAGAAGGGCCTCTTGCACAGTGAATAGGAAAGTGTTATTTACCCCTTCACTTTAGCACAAGAACTAGGCTTTCACAGCTCTTCACCATGTTGTTTTCAGGCAGCCTCATTTTCACTTGCCTTCAGGTGTCCATCTTATTGCTACTCCTACGCCTCCCCAACATACCTGCAGAGTTACAGTAAGGTGGAATCAGCGGTGAAAACAGGTAAGAGACTGCTACATAGCTGTTTCTTCTGGTTCAGATCCTTTCTTAGCACTTAGCACTTTCTTAGCACATGAAGAGAAGGGAGTTACCTCACAAGGACTTATCCTTCTCTTCATGTGTCAGTATAATAATGCCTGCATCTGTAATTTTCACTCCATGCATCTGAAGAAGTGGTTTTTTACCCTCGAAAGCTTATGCCCAAATATATCTGTTAGTCTTTAAGGTGTCATTGGACTCCTTGTTGTTTTTGTGGATACAGACTAACACGGCTACCCTCTGATACATGCTTCCTGGGGGAATTATTATTGACATGGAAAACAGGGAACCCCAGGAGTTAGACTAGAAGCAGCTCAGCCACATGGACAGAGTAGTCCAAAGGGCTTAATAAAGTTCCACTTGTTCTACATAAACTGCATTTAGCTTCATCCTCTGCTAAAGAAACATCCTAGGTAGGTAAATGAAGAAGGAAGTGATTTCCATATATTTCATCTTGAAACATAAATGTAATTTACTTATCAGTATTGGGATTTTCAAAAGTGTTCATCATTGACCTAACTCTGCTCTCATTGAAGCTAACAGGAGCTTTACCATTGATTTCAATGGGAGCAGAGTTAGGCCTGTAGTGTGCACTCTTGAAAATCCAACACAATCCTTTTTCCTTTTGTTTTACAGGTTTGCTATTAGATCCAACAGCTGAGATGACTAAAGAAACAACACATCTAAAAACTTGGTTGCGTCAAAGGATCATGGTGTTGCCCTCATGGTGATGCTGCCTACTATAGGCTCCATATGTTCTGGTGCTGTAGCTTTTATGTACTGTGTAATGTCCAGACACTTCTTGGATGTTCATATTAAAATAATATGCACTCAAGGAGATTGAAAAGAATCACCAAATGCTGTACATGTTAGTGGAGATGGAAGGTCTAATATACTGTTGTCCTTACTTGGTAAAACTCCATTAGCATCAGTGAGAAAATAAAGGACTGCAGAATCAGGCCTAGCAAGTTAAGGAAAGACCATTAATAACTGAATAACTTCTTTTGAAAAATGACAAAACCAAGAGTGATGTTTTAAGGTTACTAATAAACATGAACAATTTTTATACCAATTGTGAAAAATGCAAAATTGCTTTAACATTTAAAAACTAAAAAATATGACACATTCCCCTTGTAAATCTTAAAAGGGAAATTCAAAGTCCTACATTCCTTGGCTTACATTGTAGCTTTTTTCAAATTAATGTCATTTTGTGTGTTTTTAAATTCACAATTTTGTATTTAAAAAAAAAATTCACAAATTCCACTATGTTTTGTATTGTAGATGTCCCAGTAACTGTAATATAAGCTGGTAATGAAATCTGCTCATAATAAATATTGTACTGTAAAATCCAATGCATGCAATATAAAGGTTCCAGTTCTGTATCTTTTGAAGTCAATAACAAAACTTACAAGATTAGGAAAGTAATAGGATTTATTTTATTTAATAATATTAATCCTTGTGCCATTCACATCTTTTGCTTTATTCTATTTATTGTTCCATAGATAAGGTGTCTATTGCAATATCCACTGTCACACACTGAAAATGAATACTGCTATTAGTAATTTGCAAAGGAAAATCAACACTTTTTTGCAGTTTGATTTCTGGTGTGTGTTGTCTATGGAATAAATAGACCAAATAAATATAAACAACATAGGAAATCCATAAAAAAATTCCTTGAATTTATTTCAGATGTCACATAATTTATATGAATACATGTGGCTATGAATTCAGATGGTTTTCCAATAAGTAATAAACTTTCCTTTTTAACCAAACATATATTACTTTACAAGTGTTATGCCAACTAAGCCAATTGTCGGTTCTTAGTAAATTAGCGTAAATGGATTAGCTTGAAATGGTAAGGTAGGATAACTTTTGATTTGGGGAAATTGTGTATTTCTAATTAAACTGTAAGGGAATTGGTTGCAGTTTAATATGTTGATTTTTAATGTCAAAGTTTACTAATATCCTTTTTTATTATCCTACCTTTTCCTCATGAGCTGAGTGGCAATACATGAAAAAATTATCAATTGGATAAAGTTACATACAGCTGCAGCACAAATGTTGTGTCAATAGCTCTGTAGAAAAGGAACCTGTGTCTGGTGAGGGGGGTGGAGGGGTGAGAACACACCCAGTCTGTATTTTGCTCCAGTAATGACTAACTTTTGTATCAATGTCAATTTTTTCATTGGAATAGGTACAATCCTCTACCTTCAGTAAATTTACAACATCCTAGCAGTACCTTGTGAATTAAGTCAAGTTTTTCCCTTCGTTTTATTATCCAGAATAAAATGCCATAGCTTTTAAACATATAAGGACAAAGATATTTGTATTTTCCCATGCATAAATATATATAACAGAGTGAGTATTCTATATCTATATAGCTATGAATACACAGGGTTGGATTTTCAGAAGTGGTCAGCACTGGCCCTCATGTACTTTGATGGGAGTAGAGTTAAGTCAACATTGTGGGTATGCATTTTCAAAAGCACTCAGTGTGTATGTATACATTTAGTATACAAAAACTGTTAAAATAAAGTCTGGTCTAGGGCCCAATATCTGCTGCACAAGGGAGGGCTAGATTTGGGAGCCCAGATGTACTGCCCCTGTAAAGTCCTGAACCCAGTTCCATGGGGACACTCTGAACAGTAATGTGTAGAGGATCAAAGAGAGCGTGGCTAAAGGATGTATGGATTTTCTGTTCCTCTAACCAATGTGGGATACATTGGGGCTGCAGAGGCCATGGGTTCTGAGGTCAGTGGGGAGGTATTTCTTTGCCCTAGCCCCCAAAAAGGTACCAGCACACAGCTTATTACTTAAGATGGGTGGTGGACTTCTGAATTTTATCCCTGCCCCTGGGCATGCATTCCCTAAACACTCTGGCCCTGTCCTCATTCCAGCCAGCAGTGTTCATTGTGTGGGCTGTGCTAGCCATCTCCAAACACCTCATCAGAAAAGGGATTGAATAGATCATATAAACCCCAATTACTAAAGTCAATCATTAGAATCTGTTAGCTCAGTCATCATTGCATTTGACTGGCTTTATGTGCGACTCCTTTCCATTTCCTCCCTCCCCACAGCAGCTCCTGCAACACTACCAGTCTTCAGATATGTCACATGGATTGTACCCACTTCAAACAATCTAAAACCTCACTTATTATTTTTCATACAAGGGGCCTCACTTTAAAACAAATGCTGCAGACTTCAGTTCCCTTGGTGGACAAAAAAGGAGAAAGGACCACAACACAAACACACCTAATGTGATAAGGTAAGAGAAGAAGTCAGAAAGCTTACAAGAAGCCAAATTCTCCAGACACTAGAAAAATTAAACCATCCAAATCGAGGCTCAACAGAGCATGCAAATAGAATAAAATTAGGAACATAGTAAAGGGTAGCATTAGAAGAAAGAATCCCCAAATGGAACTGGTAACAATAAGAAAAGGGATTCTAGGTACAGATCAAGATTCCTGCACTAAACCCATTGTTGCAATTAGAGCTGGACACAGTGAGTTGTAGACTCGTCAGTCCAACACTTTTTTTTTCTATTCATGAACTAGCTACTATTTACCATCCCTGATTTTTACTTTATGCAGAACAGTGTCAGTCTATGCAGACTCTCTGGGCCAACTATATCTATTCATTTGAGCAACTATGGTCAGTATATTATTAGCAATGTTCTGAAAATGAAATGATTCTGGATGCTGATAAGACAGATTTGCATTACTGGAGAGGCATAAAATAGCATGAAAGCTGTTCTAACTGGGCACCTAGGGATTCCCATGATGTGGTTGAAGCTCCAGCTAATCATGGCACTACACTAGCCCCTCCTGACTTGCCTGGGTGAGGCAGTGTGCTGAAGGCAGGAGGGGCATGCCAGGATGGGATGGTACATGAATGGCACATGTTACATTCTGGTGATATTGATCCCAATGGGGTTGTTGCAAGCTGGCGTAAATTATAACAGTTCTGGTGTGGCTCTGATTTACACCGGGGGTTGGGAACAGACTGGGCCCTGATCTGGGGATTAAAAGAACACAAAGATGAGAGTCATTTTTGCCCCCACCATCTATATCAAATATAGCACTGGTACAGCTTCAGATCTGAGGCTTAGATTCCAATTCACTCATAAAATAGCATACTGATGTGGAATTACTTTTTCATTTCTTGGGTCCTATGGACAGAGGGCTCTGGGCATCTTAAAAATATGAGTTAAATGCAAATCGTTAAAAACAAGGCAGCATGACCTTAGGATCTTGACAGGGCAGGGACAGGGTATTAAATCCATTGATAAATTGGTCATCTTAACTTCCACCTACAATCACAAACACAGCACAACCAAAATTATCATAAGAATGATAAGACAAGTCCTGAGTCATGCTTGGCTATTTCCGCTTACAAAAATTTCCCTTGCTGCAGATTAAGCCCATTACTTCTTGTCCTGCCTTCATGGACATTGAGAACAATTTCTTGCAGCCATTTCTATAACAGTCCTTAACATATTTGAAGACTTAACAGGTTCCCCATCAGTCTTCTTTTCTCAAGACTAAACATGCCCACTTTTTTTAGCCTTGCCTTATAGGTAAGGCTCCGTGTTTGTCACGGAGCTCACAGAAGTTGGATTCCATAACTTTCCATGATGTCTTCTGCAGTGGCTGATGTGCCTGGCCCGGGGGCCACCTGAGCAACTCGGTCAGGCCCCAAGCCAGATGCACCAGCCACTGCTGGGGAAGTCTCAGGCCCCCCCTCTGACCCTCCTGGTAGCAGGAGTTGGGGGGGGTCAGGACTGGGGGGGCGTTGCTTACCTGGGGGGACTCCCCAGAAGGGCGACAGGAACTCCACTCCCTCAGCTCCTAGCTCCACATGCTGCCTCTGCCCACAGGTATCACCCCCGCAGCTCCCATTGGCTGCGGTTCCCAGCCGCTGGGAGCTGCAGAACCGGGGCTTGGGGCGGAGCGAAGGCAGCACGTGGAGCTCAGAAGCCAGGTAGGGAGCCTGCCCCAGCCCTACCAACCCTCCCCTCATGAGCACCCACGACACCCTCCTGGGCCACACACCTCCAGGGCCATCTCCCCCAACTGCACCCCCCCCAAGTTTTAGTCAGGGGTATATAGTACAAGTCATGGACAAGTCACGGGCCGTGAATTTTTGTTTACTGCTGGTGCTGTCCATGACTTTTACTAAAAATACTTGTGATTAAAATGTAGCCTTACTCATAGGTCAGATATTCTAAGCCTTTTATCATTTTTCTTGCACTCATATAGATTCTCTCCAATTTGTCCACATCTTTCCAGAATTGGACACAATATTGCAGCTGAGTAAAGCAGGACAGTTACCTCCCATGTCTTACATACAACAGTCCTGTTAATACAGCCCACAGTAATATTAACCTTTTTTGCAACTGAATCATATTGTTAATTTATAATCAACTTGTGCTCAACTATAAGCCCCGGATCCTTTTCAGGTGTACTAACACCTAGCCTGTACTTCCTCATTTTGTAGTTGTAGTTTTGTAGTTTCCTTCCTAAGTGAAGTACTTTAGACTTGTCTAGTGAAATTAATCTTGCTGAGATTTCAGACCTATTCTCCAATTTCTTGAGGTCATTTTAAATTTTAATCCTGTTCTCTAAAGTGCTTGCAACCCCTCCCAGCTTGGTGGCACCCACATATTTTATAAGCACACTATTCACACCATTATCCAGGTCGTTAACAAAAAACATTGAGTAGGATCAGACCTAGGACAAACCCCTATGAGACCCCACTAGATACACCATCCCAGTTTGACAGCAAAACATCGATAACCACCCTTATGAACTGGGCCACATAGCCTCCTTAGGTGTAAAATGCAACTAGTCTGATCTGATAGCATTTTACACCCACTCTGTACAGGTGAAAATAACTACACAAGCTGCAAGACAGTGGGAGTCAAGCCAATTGATTTCAGTGGATTTAGTCCTATGTTAGGTGTATGTGAGAGAAAAGGCAGGCACAGCTTAGCAGTTCAAATCCTGCCAGGTCACAAATGACAACAAGGTATTACCAGCAGATAGCTAGCTATTCGGTGGCCTACTATGTGAAATGACTTTGGTGGTTTCAGCTCAGTTCCAAGACGACTAGTCTCATCAGAACAACAACTAGCACAGCTGACACTAGACAGACACTTGTTGGCCATCTCAGTACACAGGCCTGTCACATATCCTGGGTGGCAGGGAGCAGAGGATGTCAAATAATAGACTTCTTCTCTAGATAAGTACAATTACGTGAAGAGATTTTTGTTTGGTTATTTTTTAGTCTCCTCAAAGTGAAAGTAAGGCTGAAAAATAAACACAAGAGAGATACTACCGTGTGGCGAGGAATACACACAAATAGCTGGCTTTCACCACTCAAAGAGTGAAACACTGACTCTCCTATTCCTTCCAAAGCTAAACCCAGATTGTGGCTCTGAGTGAAGTCAACTATATACACTAGCTCCACCTCTAATAACCAGAAACCTGGCTATGTGCTGGTTTTATAAATAACCTTTTCCATATTTGAATTGAGAGAGAATCATAGAATCATAGAATATCAGGGTTGGAAGGGACCTCAGGAGCTCATCTAGTCCAACCCCCTGCTCAAAGCAGGATCAATCCCCAACTAAATCATCCCAGCCAGGGCTTTGTCAAGCCTGACCCTGAAAACTCAAAGGAAGGAGATTCCACCACCTGCCTAGATAACCCATTCCAGTGCTTCACCACCCTCCTAGTGAAAAAGTTTTTCCTAACATCCAACCTAAACTTCCCCCACAGCAACTTGAGACCATTACTCCTCGTTCTGTCATCTGCTACCACTGAGAACAGTCTAGATCCATCCTCTTTGGAACCCCCTTCAGGTAGTTGAAAGTAGCTATCAAATCCCCCCTTTCTTCTCTTCTGCAGACTAAACAATGCCAGTTCCCTCAGCCTCTCCTCATAAGTCATGTACTCCAGCCCCCTAATCATTTTTGTTGCCCTCTGCTGGATGTTTTCCAATTTTTCACATCCTTCTTGTCATGTGGGGCCCAAAATTGGACACAGTACTCCAGATGAGGCCTCACCATTGTCAAATACAGGGGAATGATCACATCCCTCAATCTGCTGGCAATGCCCCTACTTATACAGCCCAAAATTCCGTTAGCCTTCTTGGCAACAAGGGCACACTGTTGACTCATATCCAGCTTCTCTTCCACTGTAACCCCTAGGTCTTTTTCTGCAGAACTGCTGCCTAGCCATTCGGTCCCTAGTCTGTAGCAGTGCATGGGATTCTTCCATCCTAATTGCAGGACTCTGCACTTGTCCTTGTTGAACCTCATCAGATTTCTTTTGGCCCAATCCTCTAATTTGTCTAGGGCCCTCTGTATCCTATCCCTACCCTCCAGCGTATCTACCACTCCTCCCAGTTTAGTGTCATCTGCAAACTTGCTGAGGGTGCAATCCACACTATCCTCCAAATCATTAATGAAGATATTGAACAAAATTGGCCCCAGGACCGACCCTTGGGGCATTCCGCTTGATACCGGCTGCCAACTGTACATGGAGCCATTAATCACTACCTGTTGAGCCCGATGATCTAGCCAGCTTTCTATCCACCTTATAGTCCATTCATCCAGCCCATTCTACTTTAACTTGCTGGCAAGAATACTGTGGGAGACCGTATCAAAAGCTTTGCTGAAGTCAAGGAATAACACATCCACTGCTTTCCCCTCATCCACAGAGACAGTTATCTCATCATAGAAGGCAATTAGGTTAGTCAGGCATGACTTGCCCTTGGTGAATCCATGCTGACTGTTCCTGATCACTTCCCTCGCCTCAAAGTGCTTCAGAATGGATTCCTTGAGGACCTGCTCCATGATTTTTCCAGGACTGAGGTGAGGCCGACTGGCCTGTAGTTCCCCGGATCCTCCTTCTTCCCTTTTTTAAAGATGGGCACTACATGAACCTTTTCCCAGTCTTCCGGAACCTCCCCTGATTGCCATGAGTTTTCAAAGATAACGGCCAATGGCTCTGCAATCACATCTGTCAACTCCTTTAGCATCCTCAGATGCAACGCATCCGGCCGCATGGACTTGTGCTCGTCCAGTTTTTCTAAATAGTCCTGAACCACTTCTTTCTCCACAGTGTGCTGGTGACCTCCTCCTCATGCTGTGCTGCCCAGTGCAGCAGTCTGGGAGCTGACCTTATTCGTGAACACAGGCAAAAAAAGCACTGAGTACATTAGCTTTTTCCACATCCTCTGTCACTAGTTTGTCTCCCTCATTCAGTAAGGGGCCCACACTTTTCTTGGCTTTCTTCTTGTTGCTAACATGCCCGAAGAAACCCTTCCTGTTACTCTTAACATCTCTTGCTAGCTGCAACTCCAAGTGTGATTTGGCCTTCCTGATTTCACTCCTGCATGCCTGAGCAATATTTTTATACTCCTCCCTGGTCATTTGTTCTATCTTCAACTTCTTGTAAGCTTCTTTTTTGTGTTTAAGATCAGCAAGGATTTCACTGTTAAGCCAAGCTGGTCACCTGCCATATTTATTATTCTTTCTACATATCAGGATGGTTTATTCCTGCAAACTCAATAAGGATTTTTTAAAATACAGCTAGCTGTTCTGGACTCCTTTCCCCCTCATAAAAAGAAAAGGAGTACTTGTGGTACCTTAGAGACTAACAAATTTATTAGAGCATAAGCTTTCGTGAGCTACAGCTCACTTCATCAGATGCATCCGATGAAGTGAGCTGTAGCTCACGAAAGCTTATGCTTTAATAAATTTGTTAGTCTCTAAGGTGCCACAAGTACTCCTTTTCTTTTTGCGAATACAGACTAACACGGCTGCTACTCTGAAACCTTTCCCCCTCATGTTATTCTCCCAGGGGATCCTGCCCATCAGTTCCCTGAGGGAGCCAAAGTCTGCTTTTCTGTAGTCCAGGGTCCATATTCTGCTGCTTTCCTTTCTTCCTTGTATCAGGATCCTGAACTCGACCATCTCATGGTCACTGCCTCCCAGGTTCCCATCCACTTTTGCTTCCCCTAGTAATACTTCTCGGTTTGTGAGCAGCAGGTCAAGAAGAGCTCTGCCCCTAGTTGGTTCCGCCAGCACTTGCACCAGGAAATTGTCCCCTATACTTTCCAAAAACTTCCTGGATTGTCTGTACATTGCGGTATTGCTCTCCCAGCAGATATCAGGGTGATTGAAGTCTCCCATGAGAACCAGGGCCTGTGATCTAGTAATTTCTGTTAGCTGCCTTAAGAAAGCCTCGTCCACCTCATCCCCCTGGTCTGCTGGTCTATAGCAGACTCCCACCATGAAATCATCCTTGTTGCTCACACTTCTAAACTTAATCCAAAGACTCTCAGGTTTTTCTGCAGATTCATACCGGAGCTCTGAGCAGTCATACTGCTCTCTTACATACAATGCAACTCCCCAACATTTTCTGCCCTGCCTGTCCTTCCTGAACAGTTTGTATCCATCTATGACAGTACTCCAGTCATGTGAGTTATCCCACCAGAAGCTGTGATGTAGAGAACAACCTAGGATCAGATAAGGTTTTTAAATTTACAGAAAGGAGAGAACAAGAAAAGAAAGAGGAGGAAAATATGGGGGCCATGCTGGGACAGAATGTTGACCCCCCCATTCAACCTACCATATCCCAAATTAGGAACTGGTCCAATGTCCATTGAAATTAATGGATATATTTGCATTCAATTCAATGGGCATTGAGATAGATCGATTTCCCCCCGTAGTGTAGACAAGGCCTGAGGATCTAAGTTACACAACTTCAGCTACGTGAATAACATAGGTGAAGACGATGTGCTTAGCTCTACTTGCTGCAGGGGCCACACTACACTACGTTGACGGGAGTCACCCTCCCATCGACTCCCCTTGTGCTTCTCGTTCAGGTGGAGTACAAGAGTCAACGGGAGAGCAATCTGCAGTCAATTTAGCAGGTCTTCACTAGACCCACGTAATCGACCGCTGATGCATCGATTGCTGCACATCAATCTCCCAGTAAGTGTAGACAAGCCCTAGAAAGTAATGGGGAATGAATGGGAGGGGGGAAGAGAGAGAGAGAGAACAAAAACAAAAAACAAAACAGAACTTTCCCTTGGATCTTTCTAGGACAGGAACTACTTCATTTCCTTGTAACAGGGCAAGTTCTTCTCCTACCCTCAGGTCCCTCACAAACAGTCTTGGAGACCTCTTAATTGTCAATACCTGTGTGTGTTTTTATTTGTTACCTCCATCAAGTCAACATCACAATCCCTATGCAGCTCTTCTACCTATAGTGTCCTTCTATCTTCAGCCCTATCTCCTAGAAGAGCAAGCACTCTCATCAACCAGACTTCTGTTCAAATCTGTTGACTTCTGTTCAAATCTGCTAACCCTCTCTCTTCCCTTTGCACTGCCATCCTGTGCTTTTTAACTACCTTCTCAGCTGATGGGCTAATTAGGCCCTTAGCTCATTAAGTCTTCCACCGCTCAACCAGGGCTTCTCTAGGGGAACTAATTAGTGCCTAAGTAATCAGAGTGCAGGATCAGTTGCTGGCTCTAGGAGGTCAGTGTTAAGGCTTGTTGGCAAGAGACTGGGAAACTCCCATGGTTACTGACTATGTTGTACCTGTTGTAAGAATAATACAGTAGAACCCTAATTTTATGAACTAATTGGGGATTGAGTTCATAAAATTGAACCTCTCAAACTTACAATAGGTACAGTGCATAAGTTAATCAATTAGTTGTTTGGTTACAGTGTACATAATGCATGGTAACAAATGTATGTAGTATGCCTTATTTTAATTTGTTTAAGAGAACTGTCTCTTCAATCTTTGCTGCCAAATCTCTCAGTCTTTTCAAACCTTTGCTTGAAGGTTGGCTGAAAAAAGAAAGTCACATCCGCAATCAGGAAGAGGATTTTGGTGGAAGAAAAATGGTTCATGTAACTAGTCATTCGTAAGAATGATGTTCATAAAAATCAGTGTTCTATCGTATTTCTAGTCCTGGAATGCTTTCTTGTAGAGGAAGAGAAAAGTAAAACAGAACTCATCACTAGGCCTGAGTGAAATGGAGACTATAAAGAACAGTCAAAGGCTCTGATCCTTCCTGGGGTTGGAGAGCCTTGCGCTCTGCCCCTTCTGCAGTATGGCAAACCCCATTGCCCAAAGGCACAGGACATCCAGAACTCCACAGCTTCAAACCTCCAGATTATTCTCAGTAACTTGTCCCCTTCCTGTTTGTTTCTGTGCACCAGGGAATGGTATGGTCCTGTGTAAAAAGGATCGTCTAAGGCTGCATAAAGAAGAGGAGTACTTGTGGCACCTTAGAGACTAACAAATTTATTTGAGCATAAGCTTTCGTGAGCTACAGCTCACTTCATCGGATGCATTCAGTGGAAAATACAGTGGGGAGATTTATATACACACACAGAGAGAACATGAAACAATGGGTTTTATCATACACAGTGTAAGGAGAGTGATCACTTAAGATGAGCTATTACCAGCAGGAGCGGGGGAGGGGGAGAAAGGAAGAAAACCTTTTGTGTTGATAATCAAGGTGGGACATTTCCAGCAGTTAACAAGAACTTCTGAGGAACAGTGGGGGGTAGTGTTGGGGGGGGAGAAATAACATGGGGAAATAGTTTTACTTTGTGTAATGACCCATCCACTCCCAGTCTCTATTCAAGCCTAAGTTAATTGTATCCAGTTTGCAAATTAATTCAATTCAGCAGTCTCTCGTTGGAGTCTGGTTTTGAAGTTTTTTTGTTGAAGGATAGCCACCCTCAAGTCTGTAATCGAGTGACCGGAGAGATTGAAGTGTTCTCCGACTGGTTTTTGAATGTTATAATTCTTGACATCTGATTTGTGTCCATTTATTCTTTTACGTAGAGACTGTCCAGTTTGACCAATGTAAATGGCAGAGGGGCATTGCTGGCACATGATGGCATATATCACATTGGTAGATGCGCAGGTGAACGAGCCTCTGATAGTGTGGCTGTTGTGATTAGGCCCTATGATGGTGTCCCCCCCAATAGATATGTGGACAGAGTTGGCAATGAGCTTTGTTGCAAGGATAGGTTCCTGGGTTAGTGCTTCTGTTGTGTGGTGTGTGGTTGCTGATGAGTATTTGCTTCAGGTTGGGGGCTGTCTGTAAGCAAGGACTGGCCTGTCTCCCAAGATCTGTGAGAGTGATGGGTCATCCTTCAGGATAGGTTGTAGATCCTTGATGATGTGTTGGAGAGGTTTTAGTTGGGGGCTGAAGGTGATGACTAGTGGCGTTCTTTTATTTTCTTTGTTGGGCCTGTCCTGTAGTAGGCAACTTCTGGGTACTCTTCTGACTCTGTCAATCTGTTTCTTCACTTCAGCAGGGGGGTACTGTAGTTGTAAGAATGCATGAGAGAGATCTTGTAGGTGTTTGTCTCTGTCTGAGGGGTTGGAGCAAATGCGGTTATATCGTAGAGCTTGGCTGTAGACAATGGATCATGCGGTGTGATCTGGATGAAAGCTAGAGGCATGTAGGTAGGAATAGCGGTCAGTAGGTTTCCGGTATAGGGTGGTGTTTATGTGACCATCGCTTATTAGCAGTGTAGTGTCCAGGAAGTGGATCTCTTGTGTGGATTGGTCCAGGCTGAGGTTGATGGTGGGATGGAAATTGTTGAAATCATGGTGGAATTCCTCAAGGGCTTCTTTTCCATGGGTCCAGATGATGAAGATGTCATCAATGTAGGCAAGGAGAGTAGGGGCATTAGGGGATGAGAGCTGAGGAACCGTTTTTCTAAGTCAGCCATAAAAATGTTGGCATACTGTGGGGCCATGCGGGTACCCATCGCAGTGCCGCTGATTTGAAGGTATACTTTGTCCCCAAATGTGAAATAGTTATGGGTGAGGACAAAGTCACAAAGTTCAGCCACCAGGTTAGCCGTGACGTTATCGGGGATACTGTTCCTGACGGCTTGTAGTCCATCTTTGTGTGGAATGTTGGTGTAGAGGGCTTCTACATCCATAGTGGTTAGGATGGTGTTTTTAGGAAGATCACTGATGTATTGTAGTTTCCTCAGGAAGTCAGTGGTGTCTCGAAGATACCTGGGAGTGCTGGTAGCATAGGGCCTGAGGAGGGAGCCAGACAATCCTGCTGTCAGGCTGCATGAAATCCTCCCTCAGTGTCATTCTGCACCACTAAATGCCTGCAGGAGAAAAAAAAAATTAGAAACAAAGGGAGATAAAATGAGCAGGGTGAGACTGTAAAAAGCCACCTCTTCACTCTGATGTGGGTTTTCTTCCTCTCTAAAGGTTCCCTATCCCCTTCCACTCTAAGTAAATCACCTGGCAAGTGCATGTTTTGCAGATGGCCCAGCACCCGTGCACAAAAGAGATCAGCCCTGTGTATCTGGCATGCAGCTGTTTCAGTTTCTTTCTGCCAGCCCACAGAAGCTTCCCCCCCACTTTCTGCTCCCTCTGTGGTCAGCCTTATCCTCTGAGATGTGAACTAGAACAGCAGATGTGTAATCTGGGAAAATTTCAAACATTCATCTTGTAAAGAGAAAGGTAGATGAACTAAGCTCTTTAAGAGCTTGATTCAGGAAAATACTTAAGCACATGCTTAAGTCCCATTGACTTAGGGAAGGCAAAAGAAACTAGTGACTTCAGTGGGTCTTAAGCACGTGCTTAGGTGTCCTTCCTGACTAGAGATGCCTACCTGAGTCAGGACCCAAGTTTGTAATGATACCACTGTGGAACTGAAAAAGAACTTGGAGCACTCACTGGATAGTGGGTAAGTCAGATAGAACCCCACTCTAGGACAGCATTTAAGCACACTTGTAGATTCATAGTTTTACAGTTGGAAGAGATCATTATGATCACCTAGTCTTTACATAAAACAGGCAATATAATTTCTCCCAGTAATTCCTGAATCAACCCTACAACTTCTGGCTGAGTTAAAGCCAATCTATTAGAAAGGTATTCAATCTTAGTTTAAAGACTACAAGGTTATGTCTACACTACAGTGTAATCCCAGGCTCAGACTCAAGCCCCCACCCCTCTTTCTCTTTATACACAAATCTCTCAGACATAGGCTGGGACCTAGGACCCTGTGGGGGTGAAGGATCCAAGCCCAAATCAAGCCAGAATCCAGGGCTCAAGCTCTATTTCTTTTCAGTGTAGATGCAGCTTCTCTTGACTCAGGTCCTGGGAGTCTGCCAAAAGTATCCCACTACTTCCTTTGTCCTCTCTATTCCAAGAATCTCCAATCAGCTCAAGTAAAAACAGAAGCAATCCCTCCTGGTGTACAGTAGCAGCTCAGTGAGTCAGCATTAACTCTTTCATTCTCTTCTGACCACTGAATTGCAAACACATCATTGGAGAGCCTTATGTGTTTGCAATGGAGACTGAACAGAACAAGCCTTTTGCAAAGCACGCTGCTTCATGGTCAAGGGAGCACAGACTCACTCGCTGACATTGTGCCAGCTTTATGAGGAGTTTATCTGGATGCTGGGCATTGCACCCAGCACAGAGCCAACAGTGGTGCATGATGAACAGGTCAGCCAGGATGGCACCCTGCAGGCCCCAAGAATCCAGCATGGGGACTAATAGGAACCAGCAGCAGTGAGGATAACAACAAAAATCACTCTGGAACCAATTTCAGCAACAGAGCAGGCTTTGGAACAGGAGGAGCAGCCTCAAAGTCTAGGTCCAGGAGGAACAGCCCACTGCAGAGCCTACAACAGACTCGGAAGGGACAGAAGCCACCCCTGAGCCCAGTAAGTTTCTGGTTCCATTTTAATGTTCATTAATATAGTAATGGGAGGGATTTCTGCTCTATGAACCAAAGCAAAAGTTATGAGAAGCACCCACTAGCAATGCTTATCCACTAATGGATTTATATTCCAGTGCCTTGGTGTCCTTTCCCCCCGCTCACCTCATGGAGTTCAAAATGGCGACCAGGAAAGGCAAACGCTAAAAATACCTTTAAAGTGTATTTTTATGAGAAAGACACAAATTTATGCTAGGGCCATTCCTGTTTCTTAAAGATAATAACCTTACATTGCCGTGCCTTTAAGTTTGTGCTTTGTAAGCACTCTTTATGAAGCCTCCTGGAAACAGTGAGCTCTCCTGTGTGTGTGTTTGGAGAAATATGTTCCATTTCCAAATCTACTCCATTTCAATTAGAGGTAGTCCACAGGAGACAAAAATCATTTGTCTCAACAACTCGGGTTTGAATTTTTGTACAGAAATGTGTTGGGGGGGGGGGGGGGGGAGGAAGGCTATGGAGTTATGGCTGCATGTACACACACACACACAACAGGTTAAGCCACATGCAAGCTAGAGCAGCTTCTTCTCAATTCCCTCATGAATTATGACCCTCTCTTGGGTGCAGATAGCTGCAAGCTTTTCCTGAAGTAGGAACTCCAGATCACGTTGTGGGGAAGGTCATATTTTCCTGTGCTACCTCAGTAGTTGACCAGCCCACTCCACTCCTAGAAATGCTGTTCAGTCACTATACATTTGACTATTTTGGCTGCATATGCTGCAGGTTTCTCCCACCAGTAGCTTGGAATAAAAAATCCCTTTGCCAGTAGGGCACTACAAGAACAGTTACATCCTCCAAAATGTGGAAGGCCTGAAATGATAGAAACAGCTTGTGTAGCAATGCCACTGACTGTCTCCCACCACCTCATTATCCAATTAGTTATGCAACTGTTATAAAATAAAAACAGCTTTGAATTTTTAACCTTTCCCATTGTCACTGCACTTCTTTATCTGCAATTAACTAGGCTGTGTCCAGGGAGATTCTGTCAAAGCATCCCTTTCACAGTAGATTGAAGTTCAGTTTTACAATGTTTTATGTCCTATGTTCCACAAGAATTATTTCTTTGGTCCTGCATTGAGCTATTTTAGAGAATAACCCTCTCTGTCTTGTCTTATTGCAAGCCCCTCATCCTCTGCTGGCTGCTGTACCTCCACAGCTTTACTTCCATGCAGTACAAGCCTGGCCCAACGTAAGTTCATGAACTGTTCCAAGAGGAATAATTTCCGTGATGGACTTATGGTTGAGAGGGCACACAAGTCAGTCCAGTCCCAGAAACAGAGGGACTTGCAACTGGAGCAGAGGCATGCTGAGAGGCAAGAAGAAAGGCCAAGTCTGACTGCGCAGCATGAGGACAGGGTTTTGGTGAGGGAGCAAGCACTTGCTACGCAGTTCCTAGAACAGGAAGGGCTGCTAAGGGAGGAGGAAAGAGCTCAGCAAAAAGAGCTGTTTGAGCAGCTCATCTCAATCACGAGTGCAAGAGTACTAACGCCCGCTGCCTCTCCGACCCCATGGCCTGAGTCCCCTGTGATGTACCCTCAGTCCAGAAACAGCTTGGAAAAGTCCATGGCCAGGTAGTCCATGCAATCAGTCCCCATGAGTGGCTGGGCAGGGCAACTAAAGCGCATGCAGTCCTCTGTCCTACATGGCTCCATGTAAACACACACAACCGGTTAAGCCACATGCAAGCAAGAGCAGCTTCTTCTCAATTCCCTCATGAATTATGACCCTCTCTTGGGTGCAGATAGCTGAAAGCTTTTCCTGAAGTAGGAACTCCAGATCACGTTGTGGGGAAGGTCATATTTTCCTGTGCTACCTCAGTAGTTGACCAGCCCACTCCTACGGATGCCCCTCTCCCCTGGCACCAAGTGCACAGAAAATGGGGAAGAAGGGAAAGGAGAATGGGGGCCAGGGACATGCAATGGTAGGGGGTTTCTGTCATGTTTGCCATTGTTAATGCACATTTTTGTTGTTGTTTTGGAAGTGTTCTGTTGTAACTGGTGTTGTAATGGCAGCTGGCCTGGCAATGGCTGAATGTTGTATGGCTTTAAACACAGGTTTATAAATAAAGCTTTTTATGTCATCAAGAAAGTTTATTGCTATCACTGCATCCCATAATGCACTGTGTATTTAAAATAAAACTAAACACATGATCAGGAACAATTAGGAATTAGTAAGCAGACACTATTCCTCCCTAAAGTTAGGTACAGCAATTCACACCTCAATCACTTCCTTATATGAACCCATATGGTGAATCATCCCTCACCCCCATTTCATGTTAAATCATAAGTACATTGCAATCAAGGCCTCCCCAACCACTTAACTCCCCCCAAAGAAGTTAGCCCCATCCCCTCCACAAGCACGTTCCTAGAGGCACTATTCATCCTCTGCCATTGTACAATGCAAGTCCATAATGTGGGACCATAAAGCGTCCCTGATTCTGTTGCCCAGGTGCATCCAGATCCAGCTGTGGTAGGTGCACTTTTTGGTGAGTTTACCGCTTCAGCAGCCCATCGCTGTCACAGATCCATTCAGGGAGAAGTGATTCACCCCTTGTTCACAAAGATTGTGAAGAGCACAGCAAGCTTCAGTAATGCGGACAACATTGATGACACTGGAATCCAAATGGGTCTGCAGAGATCTCCAATGGGATTCAATCTGACAAAAGCACATTTAATCACCATTCTGCACCTGCCAAGAGTGTAATTAAACTGTATTTTGCCAGGGCTTCTGAAATCAGGGTACAATTTCATAAGCCAAGGCAAAAGGGAGTATATGGGGTCTCCCAGAACAACACTGGGGACAGTAACTCCATTTATAACAATTCCTTTGGTGGGAATTGTGTCCCAGCCTGTCCATGAATAGACTCCCAATTGGCAAAAAACCCTGGCATCATGAACTTTCCCAGTGCAGCCCTTGCTGACATTCATAAATCAACCTCTGTGGTCCCCAAGGGAATAGCATGCTTTGTGGTTTGTGTACTTCAAGGAGCACATGAAAAGGCAGACTATGGGCACACGAGTCCCATCAATGGTCCCGGCAAGTTTGGAAACATTCTCTCAAAGCAGTTACCTCAGGAATACTTTTTATGCCCAGCACTTCGGGGTAAACCACATGCCTGATTGGTGGCAAAGGTTTCTGAGGCACTGTACCCAGAATAGACTTCCCAAACTGGTTGGCAACGGACTAGTAGCAGTCTGAAGTAGCCAGCTTCCATACAGCCATAGCAACCTGCTTCAGGAAAAGCAAGAGTGGCCTCCTGCATGTGTCTTTACACTGGAGGATGGGAGCAAGCTGCTCACAAAGCTCCAGAAGTGTAGCTTTCTTCATGCGAAAGTTCTGGACCCACTGCTGTCATCTCAGGTCTGCATGAGAATGTGTTGCCACCAGTCTATGCTTGTGGCCCTGTGCCAGCAGCACCAGTCTATATAGGGGAAATCAGTGACTATACCAAGTGTAACAAGCAGTATCAGCCAGTGAGAGTCTGCCATGCCTGAGTACTCCTCCTCCATCCAAAGCTCTGTCAGGTGTCTTTGGTGGGACAGAAAACACTGCTGAAATGTCCACCAGAGCTTCTGTGAAGCTCTTCCCATTTCCTGACACAGGAGTGAAAGTGTCAATGAGAGAACTTCTTGAAAAGGGGTCTCCTCCATGTTGCTCAGAGGGGGTGTTGATGGCTGATCAAACTTCCTGGAACATGCAGGGTAAGCAGTAAAGTTTTCTCACAGTGCACCACAGTCAAAGGGCTAGAGCAGTCACATTTCAGGAGGGCACTAGGGAGTATGGCATATGGTTGGTTTGACTCAGGTCTGCATGCTGCCATGTGGACACCAGAGCCCCAGGTTCAAGTCCAGGTTAGAAAATTCTTAATGTAGGGTTAAGAATCAGTGTAGATGCTCAAGAACTGAGGTTCTCTAACAAGGGTTAGCTAATTCAAATCCCACTAACCCTGAGTATGGCTGGGTAGCCATACCGTAGGTGGCAAAGAACCAACCACCTCCCAAGTAAATTGTTTCAATGGTTAATCATCCTCACTGTTAGAAATGTGAGCCTTATTTCCAATCACAGAAGAAACATCTTGAGGCAGATGAGCAACCACCACCACTTTCTAGGTCCTGTCACCAACAGAAGAATGGAGTCACTCAAGAAAAAAAACCCAGCCTTCACTGCCAGTCTGCAACTGTTTCAGCAACACCTCAAGGTCTATATTCTCAAAGGCTGTTGATAGGTATAAAAGAATCGGCATGGATACTTAGTTCCTTTCAATTGTCAGCAAGAGGTCATCCATCTTGCAAAGTGATTGCTACGAAGGTCTGCTTGTAACTTAAAATTCACTTTGCTCTGTTTTTCAGAAAGAAATGAGGAGAACAGGAAACTGGGAACTCAAGGCTTATTTGTATTATTGGTGACTTTGTGTCATCAGTACAAATGGACTGAGGAAGTTAGATAAAATGACAATTCCCTTTCCATAGATAAAAATGAGGATATTTGTCCTTCTGATTTTATGCTTTCCAATATAGTATGCATGGCTTTTAGTTGTTTCTGAAGCCTCTCACAGCTATAGGGCCAAATCTGAGGTCTTTAATCAGTGTATCTTCAAAGGGAGTTTGCATGAATGAGGAACAAGTAAAAAAAAACATTAAGGATCTCAGATTTTGCCTCATATTTAGTAATTCCAAAGAGACAACACTTCCCCACTGAGTAGATGTTTCAGCAAGTTGCTGTCTTCTTTGAACTCAGTAAAGATATTCTGGCCTCACACATCTTACATGCCACCAAGTAGTCTCTCTGTGATTCAGTTTTCCCCTCTGTAAAATGGAACTATAATACCTGCTTACTTCAAAAGGGTTTTATGAAGGTAATTTGTGCAGCCCAATGAGACCGTCAGATGGAAGTCTGGATGTAAGCACAAGGCATTATCATCATTAGTGTTGGATCAAAACCTAGAGACTTTATTCAGTTTTTACTCAGCCCCTACTGTCAAGACATACCGGTTTTAATATCCAAGGCATTAAGATATACACTCTGGTTAGTGTTTCTGTCAGATAAGGCAGCTTTGCCTCCAATCATGCACCCCAAAGTACCATCCTTGCCGTCCTTGCTTTTCTGATTCCCTTCATTCAGACTCCATTATCCCTGCTCCCTCTCATAAACTTCCCCTCAAAACCACCACCAAAGGCTTTAGAAACTCCTCAGAGGCTCCCTCCCTTCAGTGAGCCTAAATAGTCCTATCTGCTTCCAATGAGTCTGGACTTCAGTTTTCCACAGTTCTTTAGTTTCACCTGTCCCATGGACCCTCACAACTTCTCAGCTCCCTATTTCCCCATACCCTCCCCCATTTTATGCTGATCTCCTCCCACTTACATAACATAAGCATGATCAGACAGGTTCAGACCATGGTCCATCTTGCCCATTATCCTGTCTTTGACAGTGGTTCATATGGGAGCTTCAGAGTGAGTATATAGAAGAGAGATCCACCTGTTTTTATTCATGGCTTCTAGGAGTCAGAGGTTTAGGGTTGCATCCCTGAGCATCTTAGCTAATAGCCATTGATGGACCTATCCTCCACAGACATAGCTAGATCTTTTTCTAATCCGGTTATACTTTTGGCCATCACAATATCCCCTGACAATGATTTCCACAGGTTAGTTGTGTGAAGTACTTCTTCTTGTTTGTATTAAACCTGCTGCCTACTAATTTCATTGGGTGGCCCCTGTTTTTTGTATTGTGTGAAAGGGTAAACAACACTTCTCTATTCACTTTTTCCAAACCATTTTGTAGCTCTCTATCTCCCCTCTCCCTCTCACAACGCTCCACTTAACCAATGTCTCACAAGCGTCCCAGGTCACCGATTTCACTCACCACCACAACTATTTGAGAGGCCTTGGAGAGAAAGACCTGGCTGGAAAAACTCCTATACCTTGCAAGGCCCTTTCACAATGCTGCAGTTAAGTCTGCCTCCTCTATAATCCCATTCCTCCTCACCGCAGGTTTTGGATATTCCTTGAGTCTTCATCCTACTCCCACTACTTGATGAACCTGTAGCCAATTAGTTCTTTTTATAATTTAATTGTGTTATCTACTATCATGGCAAAGACATGTTATTTCAGATGTAATAATTTTAGGTATAGGTATAAGTAGGATAGGATCATAGGAGTATACTATTGACAAGTATTGAGGATTGATGAGTGTGTATTAGGTATATGAGTAAGGCTATAATGCAAGGCCTACAGCAGGGGTTCTCAAACTGGGGGTTGGGACCCCTCAGGGGGTTGTGAAGTTATTACATGGAGGGTTGAAAGCTGTCAGCCTCCACCCCAAACCCCGCTTTGCCTCCAGCATTTATAATGATGTTAAATATATTAAAAAGTGTTTTTAATTTATAAGGGGGGGGTCGCACTCAGAGACTTGCTCAGTGAAAGGGGTCACCAGTTCAAAAGTTTGAGAACTACTGGCCTACAGGATAAGGCCTCTACAATTTTAGTTTAGCTGTACTAGGCCTCAGGCTTAACGAGGCTTGACATAAGTAGATGACCCAGGAATAACCCTGTGCCAGTAAAGTTACTGGATTTCTGTAAAGAATGTGCCAATAGGTGATGTTCCAGGAAAATATGACACAGTGTAACTGTCTAGATTACAAGGCACTTGACTGTAACATCATGGAAATTTCTGCTTGTACTGCAGTTACCATGGAAACGTGTGTATATAAATGCTAATGAGAATAAGGGGAGCTAAGAGAACAGCCTAGGAAAAGTGAGGGACCCCAAAATTTATGGAGTGTGGAAGTACAGAGAAGGAAGGGGAGGCTGGAACCCTCATGCATGTGCATAAGGTGCTAGGCATGCATAACAGGCTAAAAAGGGTTCCCTAGTATGGATAGGATGGGAAGACCCCTTTATTGATGGCCACCCACTGAGAGATCCATCAGATTATTATATCTTTGGGTATGTGAGTACAGTATGAATACTGCTTTGGCTTGTGCATAGGCTCTCAGGTTTTGTATACCTATGTGCAATTGTAACCTTAATCATCTGCTTAGTAAAACTTGTAATACAAACAAGACTTCTTACCTGTGACTGTGTTCGTGATTACTGTTCTCATTCTTCATGTACTCCTAGAGTCTTTCACCCTGAGAATATTGCTCTGGGTAACTTTCTCCCTGATGATCTTTAAACTGTAGCAACACGGGAGCCAGACTTACTCGCTCCCTAGGGTTCTGGTTTAACTCAGAAGTATCAATTCAATTTTGAATAGAAGCTACAAGCCTATATAGACTTGGCACACCTTGACTAGCCTATATAGGCCTTAGACTTGCTGTGGAGCAGAATGCTTGAGGGAACTTTTGTTCCTATGCTCCAGCTGTCCAGCCCGGCTCCCTTATTCACTCCTTTTCATACTCCAAATAATTACAAAGTGTGAGCTATAGAGGGAGAAGTTGTGAGAAAACCATAACACACACACACACAGGTGCCAGTTACAGCCCCATTTTTAAGGTTATATCTAGAGTTCCTTTATATTCATGTTTCAAACCTCTCCCCTATCAGGATCCCAACAAGGGCAGACAGGGACAATGCTCAGAGCAGGGGCAAACCTGAGCCTAGGAGTAACTGAGGAGCTCATAGTCAGGTCCAGGCCAGGGACAATACCAAGGGTCAGAGTCTGAGTCAGGTTTCAAGGTCTAAGTCAGGAGGTGAAGTCCAAGTCAAGCCAGGAATTGAACAGCAAGGAACAGGCACAGCAGCTACAGAAGATCCACACTGTTGCCTGGACACTTCCTGGAAGGCCTCTTGGATTTACATAGGGCAGGGAGCCAATCAGGAGCAATGGGGCTGCTGTCTGTCAGACCCTTGAGGTGGAACATCCCATGGTCTGTGTCCACAGCAGGTCATGGGAAGTGGAGCACAAGTTGGTTACAGCTGCTAGATGACAGCCTGTCGATTTCTGCTACATGTATTTCTTGTTCCCAGTTTCTCACCAGAAGGCTAAATGCCACTCAAGGTGAGCATCCCTTTGTGGCTTCATTGGACTGGGCTTCATGTAAACAAGATGAGATAAGGAAAGGAGAACAAGTGAGCATCTTCCTGAGTCGGCAACTCTGTATGTGAAGTGCTGCTAGGGCAGATGGCTGAATTAGAGGGCTTTTAAAAAAACAGCCACCATTTTACCCTCAGCTTTGGGATAGATCTAGCATAATGCAGCTTTCCAGCCCCCACTGTTCCTTTCTCCTGCTTTGCAGGCTGCCAGGCACTTTCCCCCATCTAGTGGAGATCCACCCCAGGTTGATACAACAGTGGGGGGGCATGGATCAGCATTCATGTCACACTCACCGTCAGTACCTGGCCCGGGGCGGGGAAGCTAATGATCCAACCAGCAGACCAAATTCGGTGATGAATCCTGGTCACATGCCACCAGAGGCATGTTGCGCATGCACTGAGAAGAAGATACAACAGTGACCTGTTTGAAATGAATTAGTCTAAGTTTAGTCACTCTGGAACAAGTGTCCATATCACAAAAATCACCCTCAAAATTGATAATGCTTCATAATTGTGAAGCATAGTTTTCTAATTAATACATATTTCTTCCTTAGATGTTAACATTAACGATGTGTAACCAGCTGCAGTCAATGTAATGCAATGAAGTTGAAACCACTGGCAATGGACAATATGACTTATAGTTGTCTTCAAACCTTGAGAGAGAGAGAGAGAGAGAGAGAGAGAGAGAAAATGGGAACCATCTTTTTGTTCTGTTTGTACAGCACCTAGCAGCAGGGGTCCTGGCTGGGCCCCTGGTTCTTACTATAATACAATAATAATAGTCATTAATTAATTCTTTACTCTGTGTTGAATGATGGCAAAAAGTTGTAAATAATGAAGGAAATTTATTCTGTGCTTACCTACCATGCAAAGACAAGTCAGGGCCATTTTTAGGAATTTGGGAGGCTTTACTGTGGTTCTTCCTAGGAGGACCATACCTTTCAATCTCTGCTCTCTTCTCAGAACTGCCTTAACCCTCCTGTGATGGGGTGGACTAGGCCCTGAGGCCCCCTGCTGGAGGCCTTGTGGCCCTGCCACACCTTGCCCCAGAAAAGGGCAGTAGAGAGTTCCTTCAAACTGCGTAGAGCGGCTGTGGGGGAAGCAACCAGTCAGGGCCCAGCAGGCTAGTATAAGAAGAGCTGCAGGGCCACAGTGAGATTGGTTCCTTGCTAGAGTTGGAGGAGTGTGGATGCTATGTGGCTGGCTGAGGGACCCGCAGTATCTTGGATGAGGTAGTGCTGCTAGAAGCCGGGAGAGTGAGAAGGAGCCCTGAGCTGGTTGCAGGGACTCCATCAGGACAAGGCCCTGAAGTAAGGGTGAAGATGGTGTAGACCTGTGGGGAAGTGGTCCAGGGAAGGAGAGCAGCAGTGCAACTTAGATAAAGAGACACAGTGACAGCTGGTATCTACAGGGTCCTTGGGCTGTGGGGGAAGTGGCCTGGGCATTGAGGCACCTTGGGCGGGGGAACTAAACTCTTTAGTGGCCCAACTGAAGAGCTGGGGCCAGAAAGGCCCTGAGAGGGTGAAGACATTGCCTCCAGGGAAGGAGCCCCGGGGCACCACTCCATTACAGAGTGGGGACAAACTGACAGATGTTACAGGGCACTGAGAGAGGTCCCTGTTAGACTTGTACCCTGAAAGAGGTTTCCTCATCTTATCTCACAGACTTGTATGAGGTGGCTGGAGGGCTGAGTCAGCGAAGACCCACCACAAACAGATAGAGAGAGTGTTCAGGCACATGCACTTGGCCAGGGGGTCCTTGCGAGAGGCGAGTGCAATCCTGTTAAACCGCCCCACCCACATTTTCTTTGTTAGAGACTAACTAGACAGATAGTGGTACCCATAAATGTACCCATCCTCTAGCCGAACAGGTAGCCTACCTCTCCCTATGACAGGCACAGTGAATCTGACACTACATTTAGTGGAGCAAGCGTACAGCTCTTAATATTATGTATATTTTATTTGGAATTGTCCCACAAAGTAAAGCCCAAGTTCTGCAACTCAGGCTGGAGTCCAGAGTCTGGGCTCCAGTCTGAGCATCTACACTGCAATTTTAGGGCCCTGCAGCCCAAGCCCCATGAGCCCAAGTCAGCTGATCCAGACCAGCTGCAGGTGTTTTATTGTAGTATAAACATACCCCAGTCATTCAGCAACCTTGGGGGCCTTTTGGTAACTCATGTTCTGAGGACTGCAAAGATCTCTATACAAATTTGTGTAATCTTAAAAAAAAACCCACATTTTCCATAAAAACAGATGTATGCTTTTTTCATAGAACTCATCTACACACACATTCATTTATGAATCTGCTAGGCAATGTAAATGTGCCTTCTTGTGTGTAAATAAAGCCCCAACAGTCTGCTAATAGTGCTAACACACTGACATCATTCTACAAACATTTTCATGTAATATAATCTCTAAAAACCTTTGTTTCCACTTGGGTCAAATTACTTGGGGGGAAAAAATTATACTTTTCCTATTAAAAATCATTTTCCCTTTATGCAGTTTCCAAGTACTCCACCTCACCTACCTCCAGTTCAAATTGGCTTGCTTCACTTGTCTGGATCCAGCAATCAGAACATATGCAGCTCCTTAGTGTTCAGGGCAGGTGGGGAGCAGAACAGAAGCAATCAATATACAGTACAAATATTAAACTAACAATCCAATTGTGCAAGTACTTTCTGCTCTGGCAGTATTCTCCAGCCAGTAGGAGTAACAAAGTTCCATGCCATGGTGAATAAATAGTTCATGTCAATTTACAAAGTAACACTTTTATTCTTTGAATTTACATGGGGATTTAAATGTAAATTCAAGTGACCCTAATGAAGGGTCCTTTTCAGATAACTAAATATTTCCAGTGCTCCAGAACTAGTTCTGCAAGGGCCAGATTCACCGACAGATTCTGGCTGCATTGGGCTGTTCTGGCACACAAAGCAGCCATTAACCCAGCTTAAATGGCTTGTTAAACCAGATTTATGGCCTATTTGTATGACTTTAGTGGCACAAAGTAGCTGGAGTATACTGGTTCTGTCTACAAAAATTCCTCAATATTAAATAAACTAATAATTAAGGTTTGTAAAGAACTGTGAAGATGAAGAGCTAAGTAATTGCTACATATCATTTGTTAATTATTATGGGTACATTTTCAGGAAGGAGGGAAGCCTCCCTTCTGTGTATGCACGTTGCACCTGCATTTTGTGCCCAAAACTGAGCTGCAGGAGCAAATCTGATCACTTGCATCTCTCTACCTGACTGTGGATGGAAATCATAAGAGATGCAGGAACTCAAATATGCTTGTGGAGTTTTTAGTAGGCACAAATTTTGTGGCAGCAAATTACACACACACACACACACACACAAAAGAGTCAGCATTTAATGCTTCTGAAAAAGGCCCTCTACATTTCTAAGACTTGCCTTATTCTTGGGAAGAACTCCTGGTCCCGAGATTTCTAAAAAAAATTCAGACAAATACTTTTAGTGACTTTAATCTCACATTCTCTATGAAATCTGTGCAGTTACAATTTTTTGCTTGATTTGCTTCCTGAATTATTGAGCAAAGCTGATACATCTCATACGTGAAAAGGTAAAGATCAAGCAGCATATTCATCATGTAGGCCTATGGCTCTTAGAAAGATTATAAATGTTCACTGGAAAATTTATGTAAGATATGCTTTATGTCTGGATAAAATATTCCACACTATTTTCAGTTATAATCTGAAAGGTTTTTATTAATATAAAATAAAATAATAATAATAATAATAATATCATCTAGCTTTTATATAGCACTGTTCATCAGATCTTAAACACTTTACTAAGGAAATAAACATCAATATCCCCATTTTACAGATGGGGAAACTGAGGCCCATAGAAATGAAATGATTTGACCCTAGTCACTTTTGGAGTGCGGGCTAAGTAAATACTTCCCTGCAGTCACATCCTTATGACCACCCTCTGTCTTGGGGTGGTGAGGACAAACAGTAAAAGTCAATATGGCCATTCGCTCATGTACTCTCTCTCTGAAAGTTGTGTGGCCCAATGGCCAGAGTCAGGGGGATGGCACCTTCCCACAGGGCAGTGGGGCCCAGTGGCTGGAGTCAGTATAGCAGCCCCCTCTGTGGGGGCTGTGTGGCCTAGTGTCCAGAGCCAGTATGATTTCCAAGTTTGGGAGGGCTGTATAGACTAGCAGTCAGAGTCAATTACAGCAGCCCTTGCATTCAGTTTAGTGCAGCCTGGCAGCCAAAGTCAATATAACGGCATCCAGACACAGGGCAGTGTGGCCTGAGTAGGGGGGCCTGGTGGGGCAGCAGCCTGGGTAGGGGGGCTCAGGCCCACCCAATTCCACCGGGCCCTGACCCAGGGCCATCTCAGTGGCAGAGTGGTCTGCTGCTGGGTCAGCAGGGAATCCCACCAGAACACACTGACCTCACTCGGTTGGGAGATACTACTTGCTCACCCTCTCTGGGTCACTTTCTACCATGTTACCCCATGGACTACGGCTTCAGGAATCAGGGTCTCTGGGCTCCTCAGCATGGATGATTCCCTGGGACTCTCAGGATCTCTGGCTTCCCCAGGCAAGGGCTGGGCTGGGCTGGGCTGGCTCTTCAACTGGAGCCTCCATCCAAGGTCTTTCCCCTCCAGCAGTCAGCTCTGAATGAGCTGAGCTGCTCTGCTCCCTTTTACACCTAGTCCCCAGCTGGAGCATGCACAGCCGGGCTGCGGGGGCATGGCCTCCTCAGCTCAGAGAGTGGCGTTAAGCCTCGCAGTACCAGTGTAGGGCAAGTGGGCCCCGTCACAGTCACTCAGCCGTGGGAGACCCAGGAATAGAATCCAGGTCTCCTGCATCCCAGTCTAGCACCCCATCCACTAAGCAACATTGCCTCCATAAAAGTAGAATAAAATTATTTTGTATAAAGTTATACAGTCATGGAGGGCATGATACCCCTCTGGGATGTGTCTTGTTTCATTTCCCTCTCAGACTGAAAGAGTTGAGGCCACACCACTGGCATATTTTCTTTAGCAAAATTTCACAGGAATAATATTTTATTCAATGAAGTAAAATAAAAATATCAGATTTTGCCTAGCTCTACCCACTCTTACATTTTATTTATACAGAGTTGGATAGATTGGCAGTTTGACCAGTCTCCTTCCTTTCATAGTTCCAAAATCTTTAAATCAGAATATTTATCTCCTCCTTCAGATTCTTCTTAGTAAATATTTATGTTATGGTAGTGCCCAAAGACTCCATTAGGCCCCCATGCTGGGCACTATACAAACACAGAAAAGAGACAATCCTTGCCCATAAGGGGTTGAAATCTAAAGACACAAATAGACAAAGGGTAGTGCATGTAGATACAATGTGCAAGCACTCTGTGAAGAATTAGTACAACTCTGTAGTTATGTGTATTGTAAAGTTGGGTTTTGTTTTAAATAATTTGGGTTAGGGAAGGGAGTAAGAAAAGGAAAGAAGGGGAAGAAGAAAAGTCACAGCTTGCCCCCATCTAGCCATAACCAAAAGGCTGGGTTTTGTGGGCACCAAGAGGTGCATCTTAAGGAAGGATATGAAAGTAGATAAGGTAGTGGACTGGTTTGGACTGGTCAGTGAGTTTTTCCTATGCATAAGGAACAGCAATATTGGAGTATGATTGACTAACATGCCTACATTTAAGATGGAAAAGCTAAGAAAAAAGGTGAGTTGGCTTATGTCTTTGGATGTTTTATTATTGGGCACCCATTCTTGAACCCTTTTGATCTATTTTCAGTTTTACACTGAAACTAAATTGTTACATGCAGAAACATATTTTTACACTGTTATATCTTTCAGAAATGTATTAGCTATACATCGGGGAAAGTTACCATTTTGTGCATGACCACCCAGTTTGTACAGCCTCTACAGTCTGTTACCTAGAAGTCAGAGGCAGTGCCTTTTGAATTTGGCCTCATGGCTCACTTTTTGTGGCAACTTCCCATCCTGCAAAACTTTCTCCTTGATCATTTCGGTCACTCTCCAAATATGAGTATGACAAGGAACTAAAGCTTTGAATGGATTTTTGCTTTCAGAAAGCATTGGCTCTGTCTCAGCTTTTTAAGGAGACCTGACCTAGAGGTTTTGCAATTTTAGGGGAAAGGAAGTTTTGCCTCATTAAGGACTCCATAAAAAGGTAAGAACTACATGACTTGGCCTAGCATTAACAGGATTTCCTCCAGTGACGTCTGAGCAGTTGCTTGGGAACTATTCAGTAGGATTATTTTTCTAGCACTGAATATGAAGCTTTCCAGTTGTTCTTACTTAAAGACATGTATCATGGTTAACTTGACAAATAACTCAAGCTATTGCTGTCTATTCTGGAATCTTTATTCATTTACTTTGGACAAGCTGTTGCACAGAGCAAGGGAGAAACAATCTTTTTGGCTACAAATGGAAAATAACTCTGAGCTCTTAATTTAAACAAGTGTTAGAAAATGTTGGAAAAAATCTCATATACTTGTATTTTCAGGCCAAGAGTAGTCCTAGATCTTGCTTGTGTTGTATATCTGGTGAAATTCTATCCCCATTGAAATCAATGGGATTTTGTTAACAGACTTCTATGGGGGTAGGATTTCACTCACATTGTATAATACTTTACAATGTATACAATACATTAGAGGGGGAAGTCCAAAATCATACTGCTAGTGGAAAGCAGGTCTCAGATTTACCTATGAAGAAGCAATTGACTCTATAAAACAGTGTACTTCCCTAACACAACTTCACCCCTCACAAACACATTTAAGAATTAGATAGTAACAATCCACATCCATTATGCTGCTGCCTTGGAAATCAACTGTTTGCATAATTTGGCTATTTGCAAATAAAATTTGGGTCCAAATGCTGTTTTTATCACGTGCAATCACTCCAGTTAAGCGAATACTTGGAAAATGCACAAGATTTCATCTATTTATCAGTTTCTTTTGAAACAGCTGTTAGTATCTGCAGTAAAAAGTAAAATGCACAATGTCAATGGAATGAATTGAAAACATGCTTATATAAGACATAAAACCCATTGTTGCAATGGGGAGGACAATCTGCAAAACATCAAAGGCAAGATTCAGCTTGATTTTTGTTGGCTTCTGGCAATCTTACCCCAGATGCCATGCCACAGTGATAGATAATCCACCAAGAGGACATTGCAGCAGTGCAAAACAGCTGCAACCTCCCCATATGCTAGGTAGCCAAAACTTGCTATGCAGGGGGCCCAGCCAGTATGGCTGGCAGATGCTCTATTTCAGAGCATCTGGGGCTCCCATCATTCATGCTTTTGGACAAAAACTTATCAGGTTACTCCCCAGGGAGAGAAGAACAATGCTTCTTTCAGTTCCAGGGAGCACAAAGGAAATATGGCTACTCTAGCCACCTCTTTTAGATGCTTCTTACCACCACTCCAAGTAAGCCAGCTTTGCTTTGCAATTTGGAAGAGGGGGCAGGGACAAGAACCTGCTCCATCCCCTTTTCTGCCCTCGACTGGAAGGTTAATAGTACTGTGTGCTGGCCATTCAGTCCTTGCTCTCAGGGAAGTACAAGGACTACAATTGTATTTGGCTGCTCTGATGGGACACAAAGAGGAGAGAGCACTGCAACTTCTCCCAACCACCTTTCTCCTCCACCCCTTGTATTCTTGTGCTGTGGCTGGATTTGCTTTGGTCCTAAAATAGCATTTATTTTAATCACAAAATGCAACTTTTGTGGTAAGGTATTTTCTTATTCCCTTAATGTTAACTCACGTTAAGCAAGTTTGTGCTAAGACAAATTGCTAAGGCCCAAATTCTACCCTCAGTTACTTCCACATAAATCCATTGGTTTTAGTGCAACTTCAATGGGCAGTACAATAGATTATTTTCATGAGTACAAGTGTGGGAAAAATTTATCCTCAAGCTTTAGGGCCCAATCCTGCTTCTCTGGAACTCAATAGGCCTGATTCTCCACTGCCCTGCCCATTGTGTAGATTTATACCAGTGTAAAGTGGTACCAAATCATCTTATACTATTTGGTATTCACTTTGCACAGGTGTAAATGACAACATAAGGTAAAAGGCAGAGGAGGATCAGGCCCTATGGGAGTTTTGCCATTGAGTTAATAGGAAACAGTTTTGGTCTTGTGATTTGAACCACAATATTTAAAAACTGAGTTTCTATAGTCACTTTTTGCTATGCTAAAGTAATGACAGGCATTTCATTTGGAACCAGCTAGCATTCACGTTTCTAAGATAAATACCTTAAAATAAATTATAATAAAAATCTAGTAGGCCAGGTTGTCATTAATTAGGGTACCAATAGTAGATGGATTATTCTGAAATTCCATTGATTTTTAATTCTGTGTTGGTCCCAGTCCATGAGGCAAAAATATTTCAATAGATAATGAAAACAGACATATATGAAGAAGAATTAAACCAATTATTCATCAATTGCAAGATTTGGCCTTAAACACCACTTTGCTGCACTGAGTTATACAGGCTTGCAAATGAAAGCATTAGAGGTGTGACATTTAGAAGGATCACCACATGAAGCTCAAGATTTTCTGCAGCGCATACAGCAAAGTATAGAGAAGTCTATGAGAAAAATGATTACTGGACTGTGGGTGAAAGAAGACAGTCACTCAGGAGACAGAACCAACCACACAGTCACATTGTCAGACAGGTTCTTAGAAGACAGGTGCATAACGGTATGCACACCATGTTCATGGTAAAGAACAGAAGCAAACTGGTATGCCATGCAGTACACTTGTATCTACATCAAGGGAAAGAAAACAGGACTTAGGAACACAGGAAAAGTAGTCATAGTGAAAGTCTGTCTGTCTCCTTTAGAGCCTGATCCCTGTGTAACCTTCCTCTATACCTCCCCTGGTGCTGTGAGAGTATGGGTAGTTTGTTCTGGATAGCTTGGAGCTATGCAAGAATGCTCCTTCTTTCTGACTGCTATGCTTGAATAAACATGTCCCTTTTAATATCTAACTCTAGATCTTGAGTGTATTTGTTTCCATGTTAAAACAATAATGAGGGATATGACAATACTGTCAACACCAAGTATTCAAAAATCATGAGGTAAGCCCCCCAAATCATGATTGGTTTAAAATCATGGGATTAAAAAATAGGTTCTTTTTACTTGTCCTCTGGGTTCTGAGTCTTTAGAGTGCACATTTTCAAACTTTTATCTGCAATCATGAAGACTAGAAATGTACTTTTGTAAAATGAAACTGGGAGGGGGTGGTCTCATGAAATCCAGGGACAAAGATTAAGAAAAATACCAACTATTACAAGACTCATGATCAAATCATGAGAGTTGGTAACACTGGAATAATGGTGACATTGCTGCCACTGTTTACAAACCTTTATCTTAGCTATTTTCTCTTTGGATTGAAAGGTTAAAGAATTGATCTGCCTAAGTAGAAAATAAAACAGATTGCTGGGTTGTTGACCTTAGTTATTATAAGAGCTTATAGAAATACATGTTTGAAAGAAAGAGAATGGAATTGTAGGATTCCTGGATTCTAACAAGGGCATAACATTTCAAAATGTATGTTGTGCTGAACACACTTCTGAAAAGCTGTTTGTTTGCGGGTTTTCATACTAACATGGGCACCTTTTAGAAGATAAGATCATGTTATATTCCTACAATTGATTTGCTAAGTACTTGTTACTATTAAATGTCATATTCAACAGTTGTGCCAAACACATGAGCTAATAAGTTAAACTTTATTTTGAGCTGCTTGATTTAGGATTAAGATATTTTTGACACTTAATATAAAGTTACAGCAGAGCAACTTCCAAGTCTAAGGTCTCTTACTGTATGTGCAATCTCTCCTTAACCACTTGCATATGACGTGACAACTGCCACCAGTTGCTGCTATAGCACAGATTTTTGTGGAGAAGTTGATGGTAGCTGGCTTTCTCCACCAGCTCAGATACAGCAGGATTCCTGAGAGAGGAGAAAAGCCTGCAGTTATTTGTTTGGCAAAACAGTTAAATGTCATGGGGAAAAACTTATGTTTCTATAAAAATGAATAGGTAAGGACATTCCTGATGATAAATTTTGAATGCTACCAATTTGTACTGAGTACCCTGTGGATGATTATTTATTCTATTGCCTTCAGGGTTGGTCCCAGCAGGTACAGGAACCTGCCCATGTAGAATTTATTGAAGAATTGGGCCAAAAAGAGCAGTCACCAGTAGGCATACTTTTTGCAAGAGACTATTCAAGGAGACCTCTACCTCCACAACTGATGACAAGTAGAGTAAATCTAAGTCACTAAAGAGTCATTAAATAAGATTGGTAATACAGTCCCTAGGTCTGAGAGTGATTCTAGCTCATTACACACATGGTATACTTATACAAAACCACTATACTACAATTATGCTAATGCAAAATTTAATTGGTATCAGTCTATAAATACCTACATAGAGAACTAATATTTGATAATGGGCTCTTCAATCTAGCAGAGAAAGGTATAAGACAATTCAATGGCTGGATTTTGAAGCTAGACACTGGAATAATTACCCACTGGAATAACTTACCAAAGGTCATGGTGGATTCTCCATCACTGTCAATTTTAAAATGAATGTTTGATGCTTTTTGAAAATATATGCTCTAGGAATTATTTTGGGGAAGTTCTATGGCCTGTGTTATACAAGAGATAAGACTAGATGATCACAATATTCCCTTATAGCCTTGGAATCTATGAATCAGGTCATGATTGGGTGTCATGTGATTGAGCACTACAGTGCCAATCAAAATTCTTGCTTTGGGGATGTAGTATTATCTAAAGTTTAGAGCTGGAGCTTGGGACTCAACTGATGAGTTGTGCCCTTTACTTGTTGAGTAACCTTAGGCAGTCTCCCTGTGTCTCAGTTTACCCATCTGTATAATAGGTGTAATAATAATTGCTTCTCAGAGGGAAGGTTTAATTCATAAATGTTTGTAAAGTGCTTTGAGATCCATGGATGGAAGGTGCTTTATGTAGGCAAAATATTATTTGTACTAACTATAGCTTGTCAGTGAAACTAATGAATTTCAATAAGGAACATTTAAAAAGAATGTCCTTCCATCTCTATGTGACTCTTTAAGGTTGCTCAGACAGCATTCAAAGTGTACACAAAACAATTCACCCCAGGCTTTTAATACCATTATGGCTATTCTGTGGCCTCCTTTTAGTGTGTATATGGGACATGGACTGTCACTTATTATGTTTGTACAGCACCCAGCACAATGAGGAGCCAAAGTGGTTGAGGCTCCTAAGCATTACCCCCACATAAGTATTTAATAAATAATAATAATAATATTAATAGTCAGTGAAAATTCATTTCCAAAGTGCTGCTTATGGTGGACAGTTTCTGGTCTTTATTACACTGGTTTAAATACTTTAAATCGGTGGAGTTACTGAAGATTTACACCAGCGCATCTGAAAACAACATAGTCTGGGGAACAGTACTCACAACTTTCTGCTCCAAAACCACAGTTCGCTACCACTTGAGCTAAAAGAAATTTTTCATTAACCATGATTAACATAGGCCTTGTATTTAGGGCTAATAAAGGCCATGCAAAATTGATGAGTTTCTAACCATAACTTTTAAATGTACTTCATTCTGGAGGAAGTCATTCATTTTAGTCCCAATGTTACTTACATTCCATGTAAACTTGGTGTCCTCTCACATTGTTGAAAAGTATTTGAATAGGAAATAAAGAATTATGAAACTGAGCTCACAGAAAGTTATTTGCCATAGAGGAACAAATCCCACGGGATTTTAAGTTTTCTTCATGAATAATTTTTTTAATCACACAGTTGGGTTCTGGAAGATGGAGAAGTATGTTTCTAATTTGAACCATACATTCATCCCCAGCAATCCTGAGTGAAGCTGATCAGATAAAGTCAGATGAATTTTGCCTAGTTTTGTGCAAAACTTTCATAATGAAGCATGACTTCACTTATATCCACTTTGTGTGTAGTTCTTTAATGGATTGAACTGTATCTGCTCAACTGAAGGACTGTCTTATCCTTTAGAGATTGGTCTACCTTTACTTAGATTTAGGTTCCAAATTATTTTTATTTACAGTCTTTCCCCTTCCTAAAATCTGGGAAAGTGGTCTTTTCCAAGCTGATGGTTGGTAGGTTCACACCTCTAGTTGGCAGGCTGGTATGTCTGAGCAGCAGACCTTGCCTGAGCTGTCAACTGGTTTCCTTGACCTATTATGCTAGCAACTCTCTGCAGTAAACTATTACAATTTCATTAATTCTGTCAAGATGAAAAATTTGCCCTTTTCACTGGCACACATAATTTTTATCAATGAAAATTGCCAAAAATCCTTTCTGGAACAAACCAGAAATATTCACACACTCACCACAAGTGATAATTCTCATTTTTGCAGCATAATTAGCATTTTTACTAAAAACAACATTCATGTTCATGAAAAATAGACAAAAAAGAAAGACTAAAGACCAATGATTGAAATTTTCAAAAACATCTTGGAGATTTAGATTTCGGAGTAGTAGCCATGTTAATCTGTATCAGCAAAATAATGCCCCTCTGCCATATACATTGGCCAAACCGGACAGTCTCTACCCAAAAGAATAAATGGACACAAATCAGACGTCAAGAATTAAAACATTCAAAAACCAGTCGGAGAACACTTCATTCTCCCTGGACACTCAATTACAGATCTAAAAATCGCAATTCTTCAACAAAAAAACTTCAAAAACAGACTCCAACGAGAAACTGCAGAGCTGGAATTAATTTGCAAACTGGACACCATCAAATTAAGCCTGAATAAAGACTGGGAGTGGATGAGTCACTACAAAAAATAATTTCCCCCTACTGTTACTCACACCTTCTTGTCAACTGTTTGAAATGGGCCACCCTGATTACATTTAGCCTCATTACCACTACAAAAGTGATTTTTTCTCCCTTGGTATTCTACTGTTGAGAATAGCCCACTTCTACTTTCACTGAATTGTCTTGTTAGCATTGAGCCCCCCACTTGGGAAGGCAACTCCCATCTTTTCATGTACTGTGTATATATACCTGCCCACTGTATTTTCCACTCCAGGCATCTGATGAAGTGGGTTTTACCCACAAAAGTTTATGCCCAAATAAATTTGTTAGTCTCTTAGGTACCACAAGTATTCCTTGTTGTTTTTGGAGATTTAGAGTGGTTGTAGCCATGTTGGTTCCAGAATATTAGAAAGACAACGTGGGCAAAGTAATATCTTTTATTGGACCCTGTAGTGGGGCAGCTGCCCCACTCCTGAGAACAGGGGTTAAAAACAGCCAAGCTAGGCTGATTGGGGAAGCAGCCACAGCTGTGGCCAGCTCAATCAGGGCCCAGCTGGCCCTTATAAGAGGGCTGGGGGCTAGGAGCTGGGAGAATTCTCATTCTAGCCCTGGAGTGGGAAGGACTAGCTTCCTGGGAGTAAGGTACCTGAAGTAGAGCAGTGCTGGGAAAGGGTAAAGGGAGCTGGGGAGCTCTAGCCTGGTAAACCTGCAGGCCTTTGCAAAGGCCTACAAAGGTACTGAGGTTACAGAGGTGCAGCCTGGGAATAGGCAGAGGCAGCTGGTCCTAACCCCTTGTCAATGATGAGTGGCCATTACAGACTACAGTCTGACCCAGTGAGTGGGGGCTAGATGATGACTGGCAGTATCTACTGAGGCAAGGTGGATTTAGAGGGTTGGGGGTTCCTGTGGGAGGGGAGACCCAGAGTGTGGGGGTACTATGAGGGCAGAACCCAGGAGAGGGGCACAGGGGTCTGGGAGGGACATGGGTCCAGTGGCAGGCAAGATGCTGGCCAGGAGGAGGTGCTCTGTACACTGGAGAGTTAATTCCCAAGACGACCAGCAGGAGGCGCCATGCTAGTGAGTCATAGATTCATAGATACTAAGGTCAGAAGGGACCATTCTGATCATCTAGTCCGACCTCCTGCACAGCGCAGGCCACAGAATCTCACCCACCCACTCCTACAAAAAACCTCACCTATGTCTGAGCTAATGAAGTCCTTAAATCATGGTTTAAAGACTTCAAGGAGCAGAGAAGCCTCCCTCAAGTCACCCATGCTACAGAGGAAGGCAAAAAACCTCCAGGGCCTCTCCAATCTGCCCTGGAGGAAAATTCCTTCCTGACCCCAAATATGGCAATCAGCTAAACCCTGAGCATATGGGCAAGATTCACCAGCCAGATACCCAGGAAAGAATTTTCTGTAGTAACTCAGATCCCATCCATCTAATATCCCATCTCAGGGGATTAGTCCTATTTACCCTGAATATTTAAAGATCAATTACTTACCAAAATCACATTATCCCATCATACCATCTCCTCCATAAACTTATCGAGTAGAATCTTAAAAACAGATAGATCTTTTGCCCCCACTGCTTCCCTTGGAAGGCTATTCCAAAACTTCACTCCTCTGATGGTTAGAAACCTTCGTCTAATTTCAAGTCTAAACTTCCTGGTGGCCAGTTTATACCCATTTGTTTCCCCCCCTTCCCTATGTCTTTGTGAGTCGGGAGATTCGTTAAAGGTGACCCTGTTTCACGGAGAGTTTTGGTTTTGATGAATTGACATTTTTGGCACAATATGGTTCATCAAAAAAAATTCCCAGTCTGCTCTCTCGCATACTTTCGGTGCCAACTTTCTTCTTTCCAGGTGGGTGCTCCATCATGAGGCCCCGCCCCTTCCCCAAGGCCCCACCCTCGCCCCGCCTCTTTCTGCCCTCACTCCGCCCCCTCTTCCCAGCGGCTCCCATCCACCGACGAACAGCTTATTGGAGGGTGGCTGCTGGGTGCAGAGCACTCACTATTTTTTGGTTGCTCCAGCCCCGGAGCAAGCACCGAGTCAGCGCCTATGCTCCCTCGGCCCCACTTTGAACTCGAGTGGGTTGGAGGAGGTGGAGAGTCTTGGTCTGGTATTCTCTGGCCTGTCCTAGGCAGGAGCTCAGACTAGAGAATCACAAAGGTTCCTTCTGGCCTTTGTGCATCCTTTGTTGCGAGGCATGAGTTTCACATTCTACCCGCTTGTTCAATGCTGTATTTGGGGGAGGGGGGAGGGATTCCTTCTTGACCCCTGCCATGACCATCAGAGGCTTGACACAGGCTGATTACACCCACCAATGTTGCTGTTGACACTGAGCCCACCTGGAAGGTCTCACACCTTCAAGAAGCAATCAGCCTCTGTGACGTTATTGACTTGAACTGGGACTGTGTAGAACATTGTTGCAACCCATGTCCTGTAGTAGCACCAAATCTTGTATAAAGGGGATCAAGTAAGGTGTCTAAGATGAGGTTATGGTTTGCTGGTTAGGATTATACTATCTGTTTGCATGTATCATTTTTGTATTTAAAGATATAAGTATTGGCTCTATACTGTCTGTATTCCAAACTTATGTTATGCTTCTGGGTGAAACCCCAGCCAAGTTGGTGTCAGCTCTGCCTAGCCTGCTTGATGGCCCATTAAGGACCATCAGCTATACAAGTGACCCACTGAGAGAAGGCAGACACGCCTTGTGACTCAGCAAGGTATGCAGGGACCTGCCTATGGACAGAACTCTGAGGTTTTTCCAGGACATGTGATGGGCAGCTTGTCCTTGGGACAAAGAAAGAAAGGTCACATGGCAAGAGAGTATAAAAAGCTGCTGCAGGTCCTCATCGACTTTGCTACAGACCCACTTCTTTTGGTGAGAGACAAGCCTTTGAGCTTACACAGAGCTCTTCTTCAGAAATGTACTTAGTGTCACAGCTAAATACAGGTTTCAGAGCAGCAGCCGTGTTAGCCTGTATTTAGCTAAAAAGAAAAGGAGGACTTGTGGCACCTTAGAGACTAACAAATTTATTTGAGCATAAGCTTTCGTGAGCTACAGCTCACTTCATTGGATGCATCCGATGAAGTGAACTGTAGCTCACGAAAGCTTATGCTCAAATAAATTTGTTAGTCTAAGGTGCCACAAGTCCTCCTTTTCTTTTTAGCTAAATACAGGGTGGAACAGATTGTTAACTACTTGTGCTAAACAATCTGTTCTACCTTGTATTTAGCTGTGACACTGAGTAAGTTATCCAGACCTGAAGAAGAGTTCTGTATAGCTAGAAAGCTTGTCTCTAACCAACAGAAGTTGGTTCAATAAGATATTACCTCACCTACATTTGTCTCTCTAGGAGATTTAGACACAGATTTTCATTAATCAAATCATTAAAAGTAATGGAAGATGTGTTTAAATCCCATAGACTGTTTAGATAAACATGGTGATTGAGGCTTTCTATCTGCAACACCAGCAAACTAGGATTTTTTCATTAGTAATTGGCGATTAGAGCAACAAACTCCAGATATGGATTTCAAACTCATTAATACTGGAACACCACTGGATCAACCCACTGGTGAAATCAACTTTGTGTCTAGTTTGGATTCTGAAGGCTCCAACAAAGAGCAAAGGTGATAAGAAACAGGGTTTTGACTCTGGCCCGTTCCTTCTAGTATTTTCCTAATGTTCTACAAAAGTGGGGAAGGACAGAAAGAAAATGCTGGGGTCTATTTAATAAATGTATAAGATACAAAATGATGGACACGGTATAAGAACACAGAAAGAGAGAATGATGATTACTAGCCCTTATTTAAATTTATTTCTTAAAAAAAATATTACTAGTAGTGTCTCACAGATCTAGTTCATTCTTAAGACACCTCTGGCAGTGTGATCAGACGCTTTGTGACATTTCTAATGTCAGTTCTCTCAGGCAGTATCTTGAAGAAGAACCTTTGTTTCAGACTCCAACCTTTATTAGACTACACGGAGTGTCCTAGCTTCACTCTATTAGTCTCCACCAAACTCCTTCTCATTGTAGTCTCCAGTTCTGAACTGAAATATGATGCACTGAATGTGCTGGCTCAGTTTCAGAGCCACTACACTTGTATTACCCTCCATGGTCCATCAAGGGCACCCACTTTAGGCTTCTGGGTCCAAGCTGTCACCTCTCTTGAGACCTATGTCTCACTCCCTCCTGATGTGGGAATTTAAGGCTGCACAGCTTCCTGTGATATCCCCAAAAAGTCAGACAGCCTAAAAAGGTCAGCATCTGTGCTTTCTGTACTAAGGCTTTGAAGCATGTAGGTGCCTGCCGTTATAAGTTACCATACAGCTCTTTTGAAGCAAGCATATCTATTTTTATAGCAAAAGTATTACAGAGAAAACATATTTAAACCATAAGAGAACCTATACATATTCTAAAAAGTTCACCAGAAGTCACCAAATACAACCTACCATTCTGGTAAGTTTTAGTCCTTCAAAACCCACAACTAGGTTTTCCCTGTGGTCACAAGTTCATCCATCTTAGATTGAAAACCAGAATGAAGGCTGGTAAGACCAACCTTTCTTTATATAGCTCCAATCTTTGATCTTGGACTTCCGTAATGGGTAATCAGCAGACAATGGCCATATCCGCAGGGTGCATATTCAAAAGGCTGGGTTTTTGCATAACCAAAGATGTGAACTTTGTATTGCACACTTCCCAGGGATACCTCAGAAAATCCACTTAAAACTTATAGTCTCAAAAAGTCTGTGTTTATTGGGCACAATTCAATATAGTCTTTTAAATTTCTTTATGCTTTCCAGGTCATACATCTGTCCCATCCCCCCTGTAGGGAAGTTACATACAATCCCAGCCCACCTTAATACATAAACTTAAGACAATAAGGTTGTCCGAGGATATTGTAGGAAATTGCCATCTGTCATATGTGCATCCATAGATATCCAAATGGCATCTACATGGCAATTTCCTATGGTTTTGCAGGACCCATCTGGAACCATTTATATCATTGGTATTATAAAATAGTGTATTATTGTTATAAAATGTGGGTAACAAGTTTATTCTACTACTTTTTTTCTTACAAGAATATGTAAACTGTAGTTCTGAATAAGTGCATTATTCAGTAATCAACTATCTTTAAGTAAATCATTCATTACCACTCTGTAAACCTGGCATCCCATAAACTGACCTTAACCCTGTTTTGCTTTAAAGGTGATCTCTGGGAACTATTTGTTGAATAGCTCCAGAGTCTGCTGTATATCATTTTTATTCATGAAAAGATAGATATCATATATGTAGCATCTGCACAGCTGGCTGAGTAATAAGTTTGTTTAAAAATATTATGTTCCAGATTAGTCATAAAGATTTCATCAGCTACTGAAAGAAATAAGAGATACAGTTGCAGCTCCAATAAACTGGTTATAATATTGCCCATTGTATATAATCTATGTGGCGGTAACATAGAGTATAGAGTTATACCCTCTTCCAAAATTTCAGCTACACCCCTGAACTTTAAGATCTACATTCAATTAGTGAGGACAATGTAAACAAAGTAATTCTTTTTTTAAAATATTGAATAAGATCTTAAATTCAATAATTATCCAGTCTGGCTCCGGGAAAAAAAATAACAGAAGAGCAAGTCTACCACCAAGGCATGTCTAATGGCCTTTGTTATTTGAATTAACAGTGATTTTGGTTTGTTGCTATCCGCTTAAGCAAAAGAAGCTTTGAATCTCAAATGCACAGTATGAATCTCAAAAAAGTTTGTTATTGCAATTGAGTAGAAGAAGAGGTTAAGAGACAAGTGTATGCACTACCACAGCATATATTTGCAACTAGTTATGTAGTAGTGGGAATTCTATGCACCAGAATGTTTGGCATTAAATGGTCCCCTTGTTGGCAGTTCAGTAAAGTAGTCAAGGATTGACTGAGCAAGGAGACTGAACTGCATTATAGGTTGTGAGCAAACGGTGCAGCAATTTGTCAAAGTTTGCAATAACTACTACTCACTATCCATGCACTTTACTTATTCTGTGCCAAATGGAAGTTCCATGTGAATAAGGCAAGCAAGATTTGGGTTATCATGAACAAACACAGGACTTCAGCATATAACGTTGCTATAAATCTAGCAACCCTCTTTTCAAGAGAAATCAGTTCCTTAGAACTATTTAAAATTTTTATACCCTTTATTTATTATTTTATGCCCTAAAATTTATTTGAAACCCAGGCATCTGATTTTACTTTATGGCTCAAGTTTGCTTGGCCATTGTTCTTGTCATACAGATGAGATTTGATTTGAGGGGGTGGGGAAATAATAGGTAAGACAGTGCTGCAGCAAGCCAGTAGAGCATAAATTTAACTTTGCCGAATGTCTGTGCTTGCAATCAGCAGTCTAAGGAGTTCTGTTATGATCATCAGGAGATGATGTCTATCAATCAGTTTTTAAATACTCCCTGTTAGGAACTCTTGCTGAGGATGTAATTGAAACTACAATTCCCACTAGTCTGTTCTTATTCTATTTTGTAGCTAAAGTAGAAATATGGGAAGTTCTCTAGTTTTCCAATCCATTAAGTGGCATGGATCAAAAGGATTAGTATTGTGGCCCTAAAAGGTATTTTTTTTAGCTATAACAAACTATACCATTTTTGCGAGGCATCATTCAGGATGCTAATGAAGTCTCATAGTGCTGATTTTAAAATATACTTTCAGATGTCATCCATAAAAAGGGAGAGACAATTTGTTTCTAAGTGGTTTACCTTCAGAATCAACAGGACTCTGTATTTACAATGGAAGTATGCAAAATTCATTATATTACTCTCCCTGCTCAGATTTTCCAGACAATAGGCATTATTTTTATGATTCACTGAAAGGAGTGACACAATAAATTACTCCAACTTATACTCCATCAGAACCTATGATGATCTAGCCACGGCTGTTGCCCTTTCTCATTATGCAATGTCATATAATCCCTTGTCTAACAATGAAATAATGGAGTGCTCCAGTGTTCCCAAACACCAGCAGGAGAGGTCTGTTCCCCTCATGCGTCTTGTTCTCACCCTGGGAACTTCTCCATTCCAGACTCACTCTACAGTTCCCCTTATGGATGGCTTCCATTCTAGTGCCTTATCTATGATGTCCCATGATATCTCATTCCTCATATTAGATATGCTCTTTGGAGACAACCACCAAAACAATAAATCATGGTTAGGTTATTTTTAGGCCACATTTCCAAATCCATGTTGCAAGTATTTCTGAAGAACCTGCACAAGGAACTTATTGTATGCATACACAAATAAATGACACAATTCAATGGTTTAATACTATCTGCCAAGTTAAACTACTGCAGAGCAGCTGTGTACATTTAAAACGATTCCTGGCACTACTGAAGAATCCATAAATCAGCAGTAACATACTTTCTTCCAATTAAGAGAGTTAAAGGGAAAAAAACAAGAAATTAATGTGTCTAGGACATGAATGACATCTCTATACATTTATAAATGTGACTAAAATAAAAAATAGGTAATTCTTACTCTCTCTGTAATATTACAGTTATGGCTTTTAAAATATGTTCATTTTTGCCAGCATTCCAAAAGTTTTGTTATTGGCAAACTTTTAAGCCTGCCAGTGAGGTTCTTCTAAACATATTGAATAGACCCTTCAACCAAAAATATAAACACTCTTTCAGTTGCTTGAAATATTGCTGCCCAAATAATTTCTACCTAGTCCCTCTCTCCTGCCATTGTGATGAAAGTGTCCTGTGAATGAGTCTCAGTCTTTTCGAAGTTATCTCGAAAGTAACCATGACATCAGATATTGCTTTAAAGAACCACATTACATATTTCCAGCTTCTAACCCACTTTCTGCCACCTTCTCAAATCTACACCAAAGTCTGTTGGATAGGTGTCATTTTTCCTACCTCAAGTTCATGACCTCTCTTTTGAGATGTTAACTATAATAAGAACATTGTATGTTACATGTGCATAGCAGAGATATTGATGTACACACTGACAAATTAAGAAATGGCTCAGATCAGCAAACTTCATGCATGTGGGTAATTCCATTGAAGTCTCTAGTGGGCACCTGCCAGTTTTTTCTGTTTCTGATGCCTCTTCCTGTTCACTCCATATACAACATAAGCTACAGAGTGAGGTTTTTTTCCTACTCACCTCTTTGTTCAGTCATTCATTCATTCATGTCATTCCACATATCTAACTTGGCATTAGCTTGTCTGTTAATTGCAATTTCCAGATTTTTGACACAATGCTAAGATATTTTTTATTTTCCTAACAATATTTTCTGCCCTTTAACATTCTTTTATTTTCTTCTTTAGTTCCATGACTCCCTTAAGTCTACAATAAAATAATACAGTTCTTTGCATGTTCAAAATGCTTTACATTCACTAATTAAAATTCATAACACCCTGGTTCAGGTGTACCACTGTACTGTGTCCATATTCCCTGCAACTGTGGAATATTTCATTTGTCTGACAATTCCTGACAGCTCCCTGGAGCAGCTAGGTGAAGTCTATGGCATATAATGTATATTTGTTCATGTTCCCTTGCACTACCAATGACTATGTTGAACGAGACCATCCTTATGAGGATTCATGCATATGCTATGAGGGCCAGGGTTTAGGAGATAAGGAGCTTGAATTCATTATTGTCATTCATTTGTACAGTAATTGTTGTTTTCATTTTGTTGAATTATTGTTGATTTTTCTTCTTCTTCGTGCTTTGTTTTTCAGCTGAACTGATAGTTTTCTTGTCTCTTGTGTTTCCCTCTAGAATCCTGAAATCAGGTCTCGAGAAAGGATTTCTCCCTTCTCTTTGATTGTTCTTTAAAAGAATGCCCTCAGGGACACATCTGAGAATGCTGCTAAAGTGTCTGTACTGAGGGTGAATCTGTTTATTTCTTATTAGCTTGGCTAAACACCACATTGGAATCATAGCCCCAGTGCCTAGGAGTGTCCTGTTGTTTTGAGTTTATAGCAAACAGGCCACTGCTGTGGAAAATTTTGGATGTCCACTAAAGGTTTCCAGTTGTTTCATAAGAACAAACATGGAATGGATAGGAGATTTGCTATGACTATGCAAAAAGTATGAGAGAGTGTTGCAATACCTTGACATAATGAGTTAAGGACACTGTACAGCTGTAAGGTTTTATTATATGAAAGTTGCAGCATCGTGTAATTTAATTAGAAATAGCAAGAGGTTGATTAAATACAGAATTTCAACATATTCTTTAAAAATGCCAAATTACTGGGTTCTTCTATGGATTTTTCCCCTATTCCAACCCTCCATATCTTTCATATCTAGTGACAACTGTCTGACAATTCAGAAAAGGTCAAGTTGTCCTAATAATTCAAGAAACTAAGATAGAAAATCTTTCTGCTTTATAGCACAGTATTTCTATAAAAATCATAGAGAGTGGATAACGCTTGACAGCACGTTACAGGATTCCTTTTGCTGCTTTACAATAAAGACTGTTATTTCCTGTACTGTTAGAGTGAGATTCAGTTTACCTGTATAAAATGCCAGTAACCAGGCTTTATGTGAGCAAACTTTATACAGGGAGCTGGGGAGGTGAAATCACATCATTAGTGCAGAGCAATGTAGCAGAGCAATTATGGGCTGAAATAATGCTTGCAGATTCTCTGTGCCCCTTGTGCTATGTATTGGGTCTACTCAACTAATATAAATATAAATATAAATCCCATGACCTTTTCCCCACCACTTTAATGTAGAAGACAAAGGGCTTGTCTTCACTTGATGTTATTGGGTGCCTAGTCTTTAACTCAACTTGATAATTTATGTGAAAACTACAAACTGCCGTGTCTTCCCTAGGATTTTACTGTGAGTTAGTTAAGAACACACTTTTTTTTCCTGGTGAGAAGAAGGTCATTCAGACTAGAAATAAGGCATACAAGTGAGGGTAATTAACTACTGGAACAACCACCCAGATATGTGGTGTACTACCCCTCACTTGAAACCTTTTAGAAAGATATCTGATCTTAATTTAAAGATGCTCTAACTATGGGCTTGATACAGGAATTACCCAATGACATTCTATGGCCTGTGGTGGAAAATGTGAGAAATTTCTGTATTATTTTTATGAAAAACGTGTCTGACTCATTTCCTTCCTCACTTTGTTATCCACTGAGTGTGAAGTAGTTAATTTCGCCTTTGGGATCACTGGGGAGGAGGCCGTGCAGTACGAGACGGGTGTTGGTTACAGTAGGTTAGTATGAATTAATTAACATGAACTGTCAGTATATAAATGAAATTGCTGTGGAAATAAAAAGTTAACATCCAGTTGTTGGTCTTTCATTGTAACACCTGGCAGCCAAGGGACAGAGAACATGTGGAACCAGACTGATTGCAACATGAAGCAAAGAACCGAGGTGTCAGGATGGGTTAATAAGAATTCAGCTGACCAGTGCAGTGGGAGAGAGATTGGATGAAGGACTGATAGCCAAATCTCCCTGCTTTGCCTACAACAAAATCTACCTCCCAGGTGAGGGCAAAAGAGGAGCCTCCTTACCTGAAAAAAAGCAGAAGCTAGCAAGTTACATGTGTAGGTTTTGCTTTAACATTCTAACTTAAAGACCCTAAAATAGCATACTCCCATTGACAAATAAATGCTGGCTTGTTTTGAAATGCCTGGCCTGTGTCACTATAAAACATCTGCTGCTGTATCGCTCCCAGGAGGGTTATGTCTACTGCAGGGGGTTCAAGCTCTTTTGGACTCTGCTGAAGAAACTACAGAGGTGCTGAAGCCAGAGACCCAGTCTCAGAGCAGTGGAGCCATGGGGCTCCCCCATCTAAGAAAGGGGAGGTACATAAGGCCTACACCTAAAGTAATATACTCTCAGAGAGACTGTGCAAAGGTTGAAGGCCTAGCACCCCCTGTGGATCTGTGATACCTGTGTTATGTATGAGCTCAGACTTGATTATCCTAAAGATCTACTTTGGCCTTTTAATAGCTTTAAAAGCTGGCTTGGAGATCCATTCCAGGATGCACAGAGAGCATGGAGGTGTCTTAAGAGACCACTCTACCCATTACACCCACATATCCCCAACCCAGGGTTTGCAAGATAGAGAGGCTTTTGCAATTGTACTGACTGAATTTTACATATAAGACCCAGTTCCATGAAGTGTTGAATATCTTCTGCTAGGTGCTAAGCAGCCTCAACTTTCATTGACAGGAGTGGAAGTTGAAAGATGCTTAGCATGACGGATATTACAGCCAGATGCAATATCTTTGGGAACTGTATTGTATTAATCTTATTCATTTATTATATGAAAGTTGCAGCATTGTGTAATTTAATTAGAAATAGCAAGAGGTTGATTAAATACAGAATTTCAACTATTTCAAATTGTATGCAACTCCAGGGGGGAGGGTTACTACTGCTCCTCCAGGATCCAAAACCAATGGGGTGATTAAAGTGAATCAGTTATATTGTAAACAGCTCCAGAGATGTACCTATCTCTGTGGAAGCTGGCATGTAGTGATTCAACCTGGGTTTTCCAGAACCAACGGTCAAAGGAATGGCTTTAAAGGCTTGGTTTAAACTGACTGAGGGCCTTCTTTCTAACCCAGCAAATGGATAGGACTGTCTGTCCAAGAAGGTCCCTGTCCCTTGCAGAAGGATTGGCAAGACTTTGGCCTATTATGTCCCCTTGAAATTGATGAGTAACTGTGGGGAAGCTTCTAGCATGCATACAGAAACAATTTTAAGATACAGGTTTTCTCTGTAATGCTTTTACCTTAAGAATAAATGTGCTTGCTTAGAAATAACTGTGTAGTAACTTGTAAATGTGGGCAATATGCTATTCACAGAGAAATAAATGCACAGAGGCTGGCCTTTAGGTAAACTGGCTTACTGGGAATCACAGTGGATGTCAGGGGTCTGTGCAGTCTTAAAATACCCCAGTCAGAAGGGTGTGGAACAAGGGTCCCTGCACACAGACAGGTGATAGCTAGAAACCTGACCGGGCACTCCTACAGTGGAGCACAGAGGGTGGATACAGGTGCAGTTACCCTGGAACTGTGACATTTAGCACTTCACAGAGTACTCAGAACTTCATTGGAATGGTTTCTTAGTCTTTGTTTTTTAAGTTATTCCTTATTTGTTCTGGCATAACTTATTTAAGGTCTGACATTCTGTAAAATTCAGATTCTTTCACTGCTACCCACACAGTCACTTTCTGGCTCCTAGACTCAAACTGTCAAACAAGTGTTCCTCTAAAGGAAAGAAGTGATAATTGTCCTCAGGATACTTCTATATTTAATGAAACAGGCACATACTATGCCTTCATTCACAATAGCTATATAGCATGGCAGTCTTGGTAGTTAGTTTGGCACATGTGGAAGTTCCAAGTATTCTATAAGTAAATATTTTTCTTTGAAAGGTATACAGTTAAGATGGCAAAATGAAGAATACTGAATTTAATATGAATTACTTGCTTTTTTCCATCCATTAAATAATGAGGAAGTTATATAACATACTATGCTTTTCCATACTTAAATTATGGAAGTAATTATGATTTAAACAGAATGACAATTAGTGAACGAAAGTACAGTAATATGATGATGTTTGAATTGCTGAGGATTTCTGTGCTTACTTTAATGACAGCTAATAAGGCGGAGCTACCTCATCAGTGACCTGAAAAGCCAAAAGGCAGAATGCTCCAAATGTTGCATAAGGTCCTGATTCTACAAAGACTTATGTACATGCTTAACTATATGATCTGTGAGTAGTCCCACTAAGTACATAAAGTTAAACAAGTCTTTGAAAAATCTGTGCAAGAGAGAGAAAGTTGTAAACTGAATGAAATTCTGGTTAATTTACTCACACATTCATCTATAGTATGCATAAATTAGTGCAATGCATTCCACATATGCTCACATCTAACAGTAGGATAAAAATGTAAGATGTTTTTAAAACAATTATTTTTCCTGTTAAAAATAAAAAAGCTTTATGCATTTGCTTGTTGCATGTTTTGTGGATGGAAGGAAGGAAAATTCCACTGAATATGTTATCAGCTGGCTGCCATTCTCTGTATAAGAGCCAATAAAAATGGAGAATTGCATTGGGCTGCAATAATTTCCTCTATATCAACCCTTGCAAGGACTATTGCATCAAATCCCAAATGTATTTGTAGAAACAAGACACTAATTGTACATGTTTTCTCAAGATACGAGTTATTACATTTGTTTGAATTCCATTATTTTAACCAAGCACGTTCATATTTTACAACACAGAGTTTTGAGGTGCAGATAGCATGTCCAGGCAAATGGAGGGCAGACTTAATACTTTATTTTGTTTGAGTCTCCTGTTTAAATTTGGGGGATAAAAATAACGGGTTGAGTATGACGTAAGAGAAGAACAGTTCTAAGAAGTGATGGCAGAAAGGCCTCTACCTTAGTGACCAGATGAGGTTATGCAGCAAATAGACATGAAAAGTCTTTTCAGCCAGGGTCAGATTAATGAAGGGGCTTTAGGGGCTGCAGCCCAGGGTCTTGGGCTAAGAGGGGCCCCCGCAAAAGCAAATCCATAATTATATACAATTCAGTGGCCACCAACCCATCGATCGCGATCGACCGGTTGATTCTGGAGCCTCTCCCAGTCGATCACAATCTCCAGGCCGCTAAAAGTCCAGAGGCGCAGCAGGGCTCAGGCAGGCTGCCTGCATGCGATGGCCCTGCGCTGCTCCTGGAAGTGGCCAGCTGCTGGCACGTCTCTGTGGCCCTGGGAAGGGGAGGCAGCTCCACACGCTGCCCCTGCCCCCAGCACCGTCCTGGAACTGTGGGGGCTGCGCTTCTGGGCACAGGCAATGCACGGAGGCTGTCCTCCTCCCCCTACGGGCATGCAGAGCTGTGCCAGCAGCCAACCACTTTTGGGAGCAGCATGGGGCCAGGACAGGCAGGCAGCCTGCCTGAGCCCTGTTGTGCCGCCGTCCGGAAGCCATCTGTGGTAAGCACCTCCCGGCCAGAGGCTGCTCCTCGCACCCCCTCCTGCACCCCAACCCCCTGCCCCAGGTCAGAATCCCCTCCTGCACCCAAACTCCCTCCGAGACCCCTCACCCTCTCCTGCACCCCAGCAATCTGCCCCATCCTGGAGCCCCCTCCTGCACTCAAACTCCCTCCCAGAAAGAAACTAATATAACAGCTGTTCTAAGATAAGAAGTAGGCTATTTTGAATTAACAAAACTATATTCTACATGTTATAAGACTGAAATGTAATCACAGAATGGCTTTGTTAATTAAAGGCAAGTTTAGTATAGTGTTAATTGCCTCAATGCCATAATTGTGATCATTTTGATTTAAATTAGGAAAAAGACTTGTATACACGGCCCCCACAAAATCTAATAGCCGTGGCCCCAGGAGAGTTAATCCAGCCCTGCTTTCAGCACAGACAAGACACAGTCACTCCCTTGCCCAGAGGAAACACTAAAGTCAAATGAAACAGAAGCCAGGTAACTATTGGAGCCCCTGCATATTCCCAAGACTGCTTGGTCACTGGCTTCTTAGGTCTGCTGATCTGATCCAAACCGGGAGTCAAATAAAACTCAGTAGCTTAGAACATGTTAGAGCTACCCCCAATCCAAACCCCAGAAACCTCTACTGCTGTGTTTCACTGGAAGTGAAGCTACGAGTTAAAATAATCTATTTTATAGCTGACCAAGTTGGGAGACAGACCACCTCTTTCCAATTTCAGCCTAAACCTGGCTAATGCAGTTTCTTTTATGTTATGTACCCTTAACATTTTAAAATATTGGCATAATTTATAACTATCAATATAACTGAACCCAGCTTCAGCCTTGCTGGCCCTCCATAAACCAAAATGATCTGTGAGGAAAAAAGTGAGGGAGGAGTTCTGAGGGGTGGGGGAAGCTACCATATCAGTGGTGGAGGATAATACAATACATTATAAAATTCCATCAAACCATCGATAAATTGATCAGTCAAGAGAACATAATTCTTCCTCAGAAGGTCCTAGAAACATTTGGGTTCCATTAGTTTCTGAGAGTGGGTCATCAAAACAGATCCATTGCCCCAACAAGAAAGGGGAGCCAATCATCAGATCAAGAGACACTGGCTGGAGCATGACATGGATATAATTTCTAAATCTCTAAATCCTAACCCAAACACTAGATCAAGAGTCAGCCAGCTAGGAGTTGAGCTAACAGCCTCCCGGGATAGTCCCATAGTCCTCTTAGTGGCCATGAAATCAAAAGATTCATCATCTATGCAAATGTTGAATATAACCCTATCCACCACTAGATATTGAATGTTTGCCTGGTAATCTACCAGTTTTACTTCAGGCAGCCACCCTTCAAACTGGGACTGGATATCAAGACTGAATGCCATACCCAGTGGATGAAAGCTGCACTCTATCTAGATGGATAAGCGGTTTGAAGAAATAATGCCACACCCAAGGATTTCATTGAAGCTGTTTCTGGTGAACTTCCAATTCTCATGGTTGACATTCCTTCTGGGACCATCAAGAATGCTAGCTTTCCTCCAGAACCACTTAGTAATCTATCCACCCATGTCAGTCTGGTACAAGGAGAAAATAAAGTTTGAGCTCAATCTAGTTCCTCTTGCCTTAATCAAAAGGCCTACACTCACCTCATCTAATATATCATTGCCACATAAACGAATATTAATCGTGTCAGGAGGAAGGAAGAAAGGAAGGAAGACGCAGTGTATATCAAGTACAAAAGCCCCGCCAGATTTCTTAATGATCCTCTCCCTTCCAATCCAACGTGTATCTCACTGAGGTCTAGTACCAGCCACTGGTCATTGTCAAGCTGTCTGGAGTAGCTCAGGAGCATGAGTACCTACCTCATGGAAGATTTAAGGAGGGCACAAACCCCAACCTGGTTGTGAGTTCTATACTTAGATTTCACCAGTCAAGTGTGAACTCCTCAAGCACTACAACAGTCTTAACATGGAGTCACAGACATTCCCATTGGGTACTCTGGTCTGTCTTGAAACCCAGTTAAGCTTGTCTTTGTCATAGATGGTCCCTTACACCAAAAAAAAAAAAAAAAATCACAGCAATATTTAGGTTACTCCCAGTTCCAAAGGGCCAGTCACTTACCTCAGATCCTGCAGCAAAGACAATTTATTATAGGATTGGCTACAAGAGTTGACTAAAGATTTATTAAATTAAGAAAAAAAATAATTTACAATTGAACCCCTTTTATCCGATCTACCTGGGAGTGGGGCCAGATCGGATAATCAAAAAGCTGGATAAACAGGAGAAAGGGAAAGTGAAATGCTGCAGCGCCATCTAGTGGCCTCAGGAGAGATATCCCCTTTCTGTACCTGTGCGCGCTGTTTGTCTGCATAACATGGAGAGCCAGATAATGGAGGGCCGGATAAATGGGATTCTACTGTATTTACAAGATTAAAGCAGGTAAATATGCACACACAAATGAGTTATAGTCTTAGGTTCCAAAAAGTAACAGAAGCTGCTGTAATATGCAAGTTCTGTGTCCTCATGGGCTAACCAAAGCTAAGCAGCTTGGGATCTCTTCCTTATCATTAGAAATCTTGCCATCTCCAAGTCCAAGCAGGACAGAGCTACAGTTCCTTCTTGTCGGGGATTTTTTTATTCCCTTGCTCCAGCGTTCAAGCTGGTGGGATGAGTCCTTGTGCACATGTCCTCTTCACCGGTATGGGGCAAACAATAAACAAGGTTGTCGTCATTTCCACAACGACTCATTTGGTTTCAATGGGCCTTCTTGTGTGCAGGATCTACCGCCTTCTTTAGGAAGCCAGCATTTTACATTAATTAATGTTTCTTTCCTGTTTCATGAGTTACACAGAGGTCTATAGTGCAAACACTTAACAATAACATGGTTTAGAGATGTTAAGTGAGATTAATACATGTAGCACCCTACAAGTATTTCATGATGTCTAAACACATCTATTTTAATAATACTAACATCAGGTTAGCCAGACTGGTTTCTAGCTATGCATGTCAGTGTTCAGCGAGACCTAGACATGAGCTGGCACTTGGTCTACCAGCATCACAGTCGTATCAAACACCATCCCTTCTGCCTCATCCTAGCCCAGTGCATAGCAATGCTCGACGGTCCAAATCAAACAGTGAAACCTTTCCCTGGCACATCAAAATTTCATCAGCAAGTACAAGGATCTTACCCTCTATATCTGAAACTGACCTTCATGCCTAAAATAAGAACAAAATCACCCCAAGCAGACTCACACAGCAGCCCCCTGAGCCCCAGAATCCTGCAGGGTAGGCACAGGTTACTGACTATTCAGGTCTACACTGGCCATAATTTAGATGAGGAGGGAAACTGCCTGGCTGCAAGCCATTAATCTACCTTCTAAGCAAACCCCCCCTCAGGTGCCCCCTGATGAGTCTCAGCTGTGTTCCAGGAGGAGTGGTATCCACAGTAGCTGAGCATGCTATGACTGGACTTCCTCTTTGTGGACCTCTGGAGTTGGTGGGGTCAGGAGCAGTTGGAGCAACATGGGTGACCTTACATTACCTAGTATTTATAACTGAGGCCACATAATAGGTCTGACATAAAGAAATTTTGGAGATAGCAAAATTGGTTGCTGGAGTAGCCAGCCTAGGGTGAAATTCAATGTCCCTGGACATTCAACAACAGATTTAAAAGTAGCCATCCTTCAACAACAACAACAAAACTAATAATCAGACAGCTGCAGCAGCACAGAAGCTAGCAAACAGAGCTCTAAACAGGGGAGCTTGAGTGGGAGTTTGTATTGTGGTGCTTGTTTGGGGTTTGCTTTTGCTGGGGGGGGTGGTCTTTTTGGTGTGGCTTGTGTTTCCCAGATTAACAGGATTTAGGTGGGAAGGTGATGACAGATACAGAGGCAGCTGTGGGAGTGACTCCTGTAGTGGAAGACACATTGAGGATGATTGGATGTGGAAGCTGTGGTATGTACATGATCCTGGAGGGGGGAACCGGTAAGAGTTTTTTCTGCATGAAATGCCGTCTGATAGAGCTGATGGAGGAAAAGATCCGAGGTTTGGAGATGCAGGTGGAAAGTCTCGTTGAGTTTAGGAAGGGGTTTGAGCAGATGATGGAGCAAAGATATGAGGTATCTGAAGGGAAAAGCTCAGACTCACGGATGGAAGCAGGGCTGGGGAATTTTGAGGGGAGACTGGGTGAGGAAAGTGGTCAGTGGAAACATGTGACTAAAAGAACCAGGCAGAGGAAAAGACAGGCTAGTGAAGGAGAAATAGAGCTTAGGAATAGGTTTGCAGAGTTGGAAAATGAAGAAGGGGCTCAGCAGGTACTTGTTGAAGGTGGAAGGGTAAGAAAGAAGAGAAGAGAGGCTAGTCCTATAGGAAAAGCGGAAGAGTCAAGAGAGACTACACCAAATATGAGCCCCAGGAGGATACAGGATGGGTTGAAGAGGATTATAAGGGAAAATAGGAATGGAAAGAACTTGCAGCCAGAGGGAACAGGGGAGAGACTGGAGAATAGCACCGTCACCAGGAAAAGGCAGGTCTATGTAATCGGGGAGTCTTTATTGAGAAGAATAGACAGGCCTGTAACTAGAGCTGATCCAGAGAATAGAAGGGTGTGCTGTCTTCCAGGTGCTAAGATACGGGATGTAGACCTGAGGTTGAAAAGGATCCTAAAGGGAGCGGGAAAGAATCCCCTAATTATCCTTCATGTGGGAACAAATGATACGGCTAGATTCTCCTTGGAAAGTATTAAGGGAGACTATGCTAGGCTGGGGAAGACGCTTAAGGAAATTGAGGCTCAGGTGATCTTTAGCGGGATCCTTCCTGTTCCTAGAGAAGGGCAACAAAGATGTGACAAGATTATGACTGTCAACAGATGGCTTAGGCAGTGGTGCTATAAGGAGGGCTTTGGGATGTATGGCCACTGGGAGGCATTCACGGACAGAGGACAGTTCTCTCGGGATGGACTTCATCTGAGTAGGGAAGGAAATAGACTTCTAGGATTGAGGCTGGCACAACTGATTAAGAGAGCTTTAAACTAGGAATTAGGGGGAGATGGATGGGAGATGTCCAGGAAATCTCCACGCCAGATTTTAGCATTGAGAGGGAAGAAGACGAAGTAAGAAAGGATACAGCCGTGGGTAGGAGAATGTATATAAGGAGCGAAGGCGGTGTGGATACTAGTCTAATAGGTTATACTGGCTGTAGAATGACTGTGCCTAATAGGGTACAAAATGTGAGCGAGGCCAAACAGCAAAAATTAAGATGTTTATACACCAATGCGAGGAGCCTAGGTAACAAAATGGAGGAACTAGAGCTACTGGTGCAGGAAGTGAAACCAGATATAGGGATAACAGAAACATGGTGGAATAGTAGTCATGACTGGACTACAGGTATTGAAATGCATCCGATGAAGTGAGCTGTAGCTCACGAAAGCTTATGCTCTAATAAATTTGTTAGTCTCTAAGGTGCCACGGGTACTCCTTTTCTTTTTGCGAATACAGACTAACACGGCTGCTACTCTGAAACCAGGTATTGAAGGGTATGTGCTGTTTAGGAAAGACAGAAACAAAGGTAAAGGTGGTGGAGTAGCATTGTATATCAATGATGAGGTAGAATGTAAAGAAATAAGAAGCGATGCAATGGATAAGACAGAGTCCGTGTGGGCAAAAATTACATTGGGGAAGAAAACTAGTAGAGCCTCTCCTACGATAGTGCTTGGGGTGTGCTATAGACCTCCAGGATCTAATTTGGATATGGATAAAGCCCTTTTTAATGTCTTTAATAAAGTAAATACTAATGGAAACTGCGTGATCATGGGAGACTTTAACTTCCCAGATATAGACTGGAGGACCAGTGCTAGTAATAATAATAGGGCTCAGATTTTCCTAGATGCGATAGCTGATGGATTCCTTCATCAAGTAGTTGCTGAACCGACTAGAGGGGATGCCATTTTAGATTTAATTTTGATGAGTAGCAAGGACCTCATAGAAGAAATGGTTGTACGGGACAATCTTGGCTCAAGTGATCATGAGCTAATTCAGTTCAAACTAAATGGAAGGATTAACAAAAATAAATCTGCAACTAGGGTTTTTGATTTCAAAAGGGCTGACTTTCAAAAATTAAGGAAATTAGTTAGGGAAGTGGATTGGACTGAAGAACTTATGGATCTAAAGGTAGACGAGGCCTGGTATTACTTTAAATCAAAGCTGCAGAAGCTATCAGAAGCCTGTATCCCAAGAAAGGGGAAAAAATTCATAGGAAGGAGTTGTAGACCAAGCTGGATGAGCAAGCATCTTAGAGAGGTGATTAAGAAGAAGCAGAAAGCATACAGGGAGTGGAAGATGGGAGGGATCAGCAAGGAAAGCTACCTAATTGAGGTCAGAATATGTAGGGATAAAGTGAGACAGGCTAAAAGTCGAGTAGAGTTGGACCTTGCAAAGGGAATTAAAACCAAGAGTAAAAGGTTCTATAGCCACATAAAGAAGAAGAAAACTAAGAAAGAAGAAGTGGGGCCGCTTAACACTGAGGATGGAGTGGAGGTTAAAGATAATGTAGGCATGGCCAAATATCTAAACAAATACTTTGCCTCAGTCTTTAATAAGGCTAAAGAGGATCTTGGGGATAATGGTAGCATGACAAATGGGAATGAGGATATGGAGGTAGATATTACCATATCTGAGGTAGAAGCGAAACTGAAACAGCTTAATGGGACTAAATCGGGGGGCCCAGATAATCTTCATCCAAGAATATTAAAGGAATTGGCACCTGAAATTGCAAGCCCATTAGCAAGAATTTTTAATGAATTTGTAAACTCAGGAGTAGTACCGAATGATTGGAGAATTGCTAATATAGTTCCTATTTTTAAGAAAGGAAAAAAAAGTGATCCGGGTAACTACAGGCCAGTTAGTTTGACATCTGTAGTATGCAAGGTCCTGGAAAAAATTTTGAAGGAGAAATTAGTTAAGGACATTGAAGTCAACGGTAAATGGGACAAAATACAACATGGTTTTACAAAGGGTAGATCGTGCCAAACCAACCTAATCTCCTTTTTTGAAAAGGTAACAGATTTTTTAGATAAAGGAAATGCAGTGGATCTAATTTACCTAGATTTCAGTAAGGCATTTGATACCGTGCCACATGGGGAATTATTAGTTAAATTGGAGAAGATGGGGATCAATATGAACATCAAAAGGTGGATAAGGAATTGGTTAAAGGGGAGACTGCAACGGGTCCTACTGAAAGGCGAACTGTCAGGTTGGAGGGAGGTTACCAGTGGAGTTCCTCAGGGATCGGTTTTGGGACCAATCTTATTTAATCTTTTTATTACTGACCTTGGCACAAAAAGCGGGAGTGTGCTAATAAAGTTTGCAGATGATGCAAAGCTGGGAGGTATTGCCAATTTGGAGAAGGATCGGGATATTATATAGGAGGATCTGGATGACCTAGTAAACTGGAGTAATAGTAATAGGATGAAATTTAATAGTGAGAAGTGTAAGGTTATGCATTTAGGGATTAATAACAAGAATCTTAGTTATAAGTTGGGGACGCATCAATTAGAAGTAACGGAAGAGGAGAAGGACCTTGGAGTATTGGTTGATCATAGGATGACAATGAGCTGCCAATGTGATATGGCTGTGAAAAAAGCTAATGCGGTTTTGGGATGCATCAGGAGAGGCATTTCCAGTAGGGATAAGGAGGTTTTAGTACCATTATACAAGGCACTGGTGAGACCTCACCTAGAATACTGTGTGCAGTTCTGGTCTCCCATGTTTAAAAAGGATGAATTCAAACTGGAGCAGGTACAGAGAAGGGCTACTAGGATGATCCAAGGAATGAAAAACTTGTCTTATGAAAGGAGACTCAAGGAGCTTGGCTTGTTTAGCCTAACTAAAAGAAGGTTGAGGGGAGATATGATTGCTCTCTATAAATATATCAGAGGGATAAATATAGGAGAGGGAGAGGAATTATTTCAGCTCAGCACCAATGTGGACACAAGAACAAATGTGTATAAACTAGCCACCAGGAAGTTTAGACTTGAAATCAGACGAAGGTTTTTAACCATCAGAGGAGTGAAGTTTTGGAATAGCCTTCCAAGGGAAGCAGTGGGGGCAAAAGATCTATCTGGTTTTAAGATTCTACTTGATAAGTTTATGGAGGAGATGGTATGATGGGATAATGTGATTTTGGTAAGTAATTGATCTTTAAATATTCAGGGTAAATAGGCCAAATCCCCTGAGATGGGATATTAGATGGATGGGATCTGAGTTACCCAGGAAAGAATTTTCTGTAGTATCTGGCTGGTGAATCTTGCCCATATGCTCAGGGTTTAGCTGATTGCCATATTTGGGGTCGGGAAGGAATTTTCCTCCAGGGCAGATTGGAGAGGCCCTGGAGGTTTTTTGCCTTCCTCTGTAGCATGGGGCATGGTTGATTTGAGGGAGGCTTCTCTGGTCCTTTAAGTCTTTAAACCATGATTTAAGGACTTCAATAGCTCAGACATGGGTGAGGTTTTTCATAGGAGTGGGTGGCTGAAATTCTGTGGCCTGCGCTGTGCAGGAGGTCTGACTAAATGATCAGAATGGTTCCTTCTGACCTTGGTATCTATGAATCTATGAAAACTTTAAAAACAAACTGCAGAGCTACAATTCATTTGCAAATTTAACACCATCAATTTGGGCTTGAATAGGGATGGAGAATAGCTGGCTCACTACAAAAGCAATTTTCCTTCTCTTAGTATTGACCCCCACCCCCATCAATTATTGGGAGTGGACCACATCCACCCTGACTGAATTGACCTTGTCAACACTGGTTCTCCACTTGTAAGGTAACTCCCTTCTCGTCATGTGTCAGTATATTTATGCCTGCCTTTGTAATTTTCACTCCATGCATCTGAAGAAGTGGGGTTTTTTACCCATGACAGCTTATTCCAAAATAAATCTTAGTCTTTAAGGTGCCACTGGACTCCTCATTGTTTTTGTGGCTACAGACTAACATGGCTACCCCTCTGATACCTAGGGGGAAAGACAGTAATGGCTGGAGCTGAGTTGGTAGACTAACTAGAGGAGACTTATTAGCTGCAGTACGGGGCCATGGAGATCAGGTATAGCTGGGGAAGAACATAGCTGGAGAGGAAGCTTCAGCCTGTGGAAGCAAAGAGTCTCCCTGGCAGGTGGAAGGCATAATGATCCAGCATCATGAAGCTCCTCTTGTTCAAGAGTGCTGTTTCTCAGCTGGCTGGCCAACCAGACCATTTTCAGATCCAGTAAGGGCAGCCAAATGCCCAGTTTACAAAAAATGGGTTGTTGCCATCTGGTCAGGAGCACTTGTCTCCATGGAGACAACTCTAACAAAGAACCCATTACTACCCCCGTTTTCGGGGAGTGGGACAACTGGAATGGCTTATAAGTGTTCTGGGAGGAAAAGGTCATATACTGAAAGATAAAATAATAAACTCTTAATCTTCAGGTTCTTTAGTTCTTAATTACTTTTTTCATATATATGTTGTATTCGTATGGAAAAAGTTTCTGTCTCTACCGTACGCCAAAAAAAGACGTCTTATACCTTTCTCCTGTATTTCTTGCAATTGCATCCTTTAAAATCTAAAGAAGAACATTTGACAGTAGTTGTGAAACACATTCAATAGGGTTTCATTTATTTTATTTTATAAATTAAAAAATATGCATCTATCAGACATGAGAGAATGATCAATATTTAAACACATTAGGCATATCTCAGTGATCAAGATATCTGCCCTGCCTATCTAGTACAAACAGACAAAATAAGTGACAGGCTATATTATGGGACAGATTTTGAAAAAGTAAGAAGTCTAGGCCTTGTGTGCACACGTATACAAAAACTTTCCTATCATGTTCAAATACCAGATTTGTGAAGATTGTTGTGGTAATTGCATATGCAAATTAATTACATATGCATATGCAAATGCACACGTGTATGTGCAGTACAAGGTTTCTGATTTTTTTTTTCTAACCTTCCTGCCTTCCTCCAAAAACTGGTCTTGTATTTCATTGAGAGACTGAGGTTTAAAGACAATGACAAGTTTATTTTTATTGTGAACAGTTTCCTTTAGCACTCAATGAATATATCTAAGGCAGATTAACATATTTCAACATTACAATATGTAGTTCTGATCAAAAAATGTTTATTAAAAGTACACTCATTTTCTACTAATGGTAAGCTTTTCTAGTAGGTTAAAATATAATAGTGTAAGTGAGTGAGTGAGAGTTAACACAAAGATCTACCTTTTCTGTCTGGCTATGGTCCATGAATAGGAATTCATCCTAAACTCATTACAGAGCTATGAATTTAATTGACAGGCCTGATTCTACTGAGCCCCAGCAGGTCTCAGTGAAATCAAGAGACAGTGAAGCTTTGAAATCAATGGAGTGTGTGCAATCAGTACGATAAAGGGGAGTGAAGGAAGAGAGGATCCAGATAGAGAACACAGGCAAACTTAAGTTGCAAGGCTAGCACTGATTTGGGGATGCCTGTATGAGCAAAGCAATTAAAGCAAATGCACCACAGGAAGAAAAGTGGGAAAGAGGAATTAATAAAAATTAAGATGTACTGTCATAAATGTAAAGGGAAGGGTAAATACCTTTAAATCCCTCCTGGCCAGAGGAAAAACCCTTTCACCTGTAAAGGCTTAAGAAGCTAAGATAACCTCACTGGCACCTGACCAGAATGACCAATGAGGAGACAAGATACTTTCAAAGCGGGGGGGTGACAAAGGGTCCTTTCTGTCTGTGTGATGCTTTTGCTGGGACCAGAGCAGGAATGCAGGTCAGAACTCCTGTAAAAAGTCAGTAAGCAATCTAGTTAGATATGTGTTAGATTCCGTTTTGTTTAAATGGCTGATAAAATAAGTTGTGCTGAATGGAATGTATATTCCTGGTTTTTTGTCTTTTTGTAACTTAAGGTTTTGCGTAGAGGGATTCTCTATGTTTTGAATCTTATACCCTGTAAGGTATTTACCATCCTGATTTTACAGAGGTGATTCTTTTACTTCAATTAAAATTCTTCTTTTAAGAAGCTGATTGCTTTTCATTGTTCTTAAGATCCAAGGGTTTGGGTCTGTGTTCACCTATGCAAATTGGTGAGGATTTTTATCAAGCCTTCCCCAGAAAAAGGGGTGTAGAGTTTGGGGGGATTTTTCAGGGGGAGATGTTTTGAAGTGGGCACTTCCTCTGTTATTATTGTTAGACACTTTGGTGGTGGCAGTGTTTAACCTAAGCTGGTAAGAATAAGCTTAGGGGATCTTTCATGCAGGTTCCCACATCTGTACCCTAGAGTTCAGAGTAGGGAAGGAAGCTTGACATGTACACTCTGCTTTGTTGGGCTGCGCTTTGAAGTAACTCCTTGTGCCTTCAAGATACTGGACTCTGCTGGACACACACTTACTGTACCTATATATTATATGAATAAAAGGAACGATTGTTTTGCTTCAGCATGATGGTGAATGTTGATGGCATCCTAGAAAACGTATAACATTTATTGCTCTGATAAACTGCTCCCAAGGGAGTCGTTTCCCTACCCTCCCAGTTGGAGATATAGTGGTGCACTGACAGAGCAGGGTAAGAAAGGGACAGAACAATAGGTAAGTCAAGAAGCTGGGATCTGACTTTAACAGAGTGGGTGGCATTAATTTCAGTCCAGAAAAGCAAATAACTCACTCAGAGATGATAGATTTTACTGGAAAGTGGAAATAACAAAGCTGGGAACTAAACTAGAGCTAACATTGTTTGAGAAACTGAAAGTGCTGACTATTCACTTGTCTATAGATTCAGCTGTTCAGAAAAAAGCCTCAGAAATGAGGTGTTCCTGATTGAATACGTTTCTCACTAGTTTAAGTGCATCAAAACAGCTAATTTCACGAAACACCTAGCCCAAATGTTAAGGGGTAACTGGTTGCTTGGATGAACTAGAAAACTTGTTTCCATTTTCTATTTTGATGGCAAGGAGCTGAAAGACAGGATAAACTACTTTGTGCCTCACCGTCTCTGCTAAGAACATGCAGCAAAAAAAGACTTTAAGTCCCCAGTTTAAAGAAGATTAAGCTGGTTCAATGGGAGCATTTTTGTTCCTTCTCTCTATGACAACTATTTTTACTTCTTAAACTATTCCTATTCTATTCTCCATGAAACCTACAACTAATGTAAGTTGACTTACAGCCATCACAGTAATTAATGTGGTGATTTGTGTCCACACTACACCCCTTCTTTGGTGGGTAGTGGGGAGCCCAGGCAGTAGCCCAGCTTGGATTGGGAAGCTGGGACCCCAGGGGGCAGCAGGGCTCCTTGTGGGGAGCACGGGCAGCAGCCCATCTCCGACTGGGGAGCAGGGAGCCGTAGCCTGGGCAGCAGCCTGTCTGGGAGCAGGGAGACCAGGCAGCTGGCTCTAGCTGGAGCCTCCTATACTCCATGAAGGCTTTCTTGTCAATTTCACAAGGAGCCCTGAAACTGAATGACAGCCAACAGCAGATGTAAGTAACCCTAGTGTCTATATGGACACTGCATTGCCCTAACTACACCAACATAAGCCCTACACCTCCTGCGGAGGTGGAGTTATGTTGGTGTAGTAGGACACATTCATCAGTGGGAGCAAGGCTGTAGTGTAGAACTGACATAATTAGGTCAACAGAAGCTGCCTTACACCATCCTAACTCTGTAGCGTAGACCAGGTCTGAGTGAAATCTGAGAGCCTTCTCCAAGACTTTTGCCCCACACTTGCGCTCAGCTAACAGCATCAGCTACTAAGACATTCTAATAAGTGAAGAATGAAATGTGGTCTAGATCAAATTACTATAATGTGCAAAACTGGTAGAAAAAAAACCACATACTCAGAGTAGTTATCAGTGGTTCACTGTCAAGCTGGGAGGACATCTCTAGTGGGGTCCCACAGAGGTCTGTCCTGAGTCTAGTACTATTCAATATTTTCATTAAAGACTTGGATAATGGTGTGGAGAGTATGCTTATAAAACGTGTTGAGAAGGGTTGCAAGCACAGGATTAGCACTCAAAAGGACTTCGATAAATTGGAGTACTGGTCTGAAATCAGCTAGAGGACATTCAGTAAAGACAAGTGCAAATTACTTCACTTACAAAGGAAAAATCAAATGCAAAAAACAGAAAGTGGAGAATAACTGTCTAGGCAGTAGTACTGCAGAAAAGGATCCAGGGGTAATAGCGGATAATGAATTGAGTACTTGTGGCACCTTAGAGGCTAACAAATTTATTTGAGCATAAGCATTTGTGAGCTACAGATGATGAATGAGCTGTAGCTCATGAAAGCTTATGCTCAAATAAATTTGTTGGTCTCTAAGGTGCCACAAGTACTTTTTTTTTTTTTGCGAATACAGACTAACACGGCTGCTACTCTGAAACCAATAAATTGAGTATAAATCAACAATGTAATGCAGCTGCAAAACAAGTCCAATATTCTGGGATGTATTAAAAAAGGAGTGCCATATGAAAGACATGGAAGGTAATTTTTCCACTCTCCTCAGCACTGGTGAGGCCTCAGCTGGAGTGTCCAATTTAAGAAAGATGTGGACAAATTCAGGGAGTTCAGAGGAGAGCAATAGGTTTAGAAGACATGACCTATAAGGAAAGATTTTTAAAACACTTGGCATGTTTAGTCTTTAGAAAAGAAAACTGGGGGGGACCTCAGTCTTCTAATATGTAACATGCTGTTATAAAGAAGATGATAATCAATTGTTCTCCATGTCCACTGAAGGTAGGATAAGGCTTAATTGGTTTATTCTGCAGCAGAAGTGATTAGGTTAGATAATAGGAAATCTATCTATAAGGATAGGCTAGTTAATCTCTGCAATAGACTTCCAAAGGAGATTGTGGAATTTCTATCATTGGAGGTATTTAAAAATAGGTTAGACAAACACCTATCAGGGATGGTCTAGGTTTACTTGGTCCTATCTCAGCCCTGGGGAGAGGGAGAAGGAGAAGGAGAAAAGGGGACTAGATGACCTCTCTATCTCCCAAGTTGCAGACTAGTGCCTGAGCTACTGCACCATCCTTCCTCTCTCCAAAATGCTCTATAATGATTCAGGCTAGTCCCTGAGGATTGAAATTATTTCTAACAACAACGTTTAGGTTGCAGTAGTGCCTCAAAACCAACCAGGCTGGGGACCTATGTGCTAGGCATGGGACAAACATATAGTAAATTACAGCTCTTGGTCCAAATGGTTTACAGGACAAGACATAGCAGGTGGATGACACTAAAAAGTGGGTTGGTGCTGGAGAGATGGTACACTAAAAATTGGCTAAGAATTGCACACATCCTATCAGGAGCAGGAACCACAACTCACCAGTTGCCTAGCCGTTATCAGATTGCTATATGGTTTATGGCAGAGATTGAATCTAACGAGTTACTTTAACGGAGAATAAAGTGGTAGTTTTACAGATTTTTACTGGAAGATTAGCAACATTGTATCACTTGCAGGTCACCATCTTCCCATGAAAGATGTATCCATTCTGTATAAACAAAGACAAATAAATCAAACATCACCATAGTACTATGTAGTTCCATATAAAAATGGACTTGGGAACTTGTCACTTGAGCCAGGAGATACTGGGAATATGAGTTATGATAGTCAAAATCTTCACTGGGGGCAGGGTGAACTTGCAAGAAGGGAAGGACAGAAGGATCTCATGTGACTGAAGGTTACACAATATTGCTGAGCATTCTGGGTTGAGCCCCAAAGGAGTTGTTAGGTCTTGCTGTTCCAGAACAGGGAAGTGGGCCATAAGAATCATTCTTGAACATGACGTGACACTAGAGTAAATTGTAAGGAAACCGGCCCACTATACCACATTCTGAAAGCACCATTGTGACAATCAGGCTCCAAACACCCCAAAGGGAGAACAGAAGATTTAAACCCCCCAAATGAGCAGTTGAAACAACTGATGATATACTCTTACAGTGAAATAATGGAGTATGCAAAGTAAGGGTTTTTATGAAATCTTATTGTGTTCTGAACTTCGTAGTCATTATGAGATTATAGACTGGTTCTGAATCTGTGTATTTATGTAGATACACAGTTTATTTTTATATCAGGCAGGCCTCCGTTGTACAAACTGTGTGTAGCATACATGCTAAAGTGAACTGATAACTGTGAAGCTGATTTCCAACTTAACATCCCAGATGGGCAACATTCTCTTGCTCCCTTATCAAGCTCAAAATATATAAAGTCAAAACAAAGATTAAATGCATGAGTGTTTCTGGTAATCTGGCTTGCTCAGCCATAAATCCAATGATCAGTAAAGATTTCTATCCTAAAAATAGGCTAAGAAACTATACATGGCATAGCAATAAGTACACTTTTCAGTTTTACCAGTGCTATGTATTAAATAAGCTTTTAGCAAACAGCCAACGTCAAGGGCCTTTTAAAGCTCTCTTCTCTGTAGATATCAATCTTGGACAATGACGCAGGAAGAAAATGCATGGTGAGTTCAGAAGTGAATACTTCCAACTATTAAAATGTTCCACTAGGCATTCCAATAATAAGAAAAAGTCAGAGAGTACGAAAGAACTTGAGACCTGGCAGCAAAAAAGGATACAACCCTTGGAATACAGTAGTTCAACAATACCTCACTATTAAAGGAAATAGGAAGAGATCCAATGGAACTGCAAGACAAGCAGAAGCCTTTATCCTTTAAATTCAACAGGAAGTGAATAATCCGATTATGGTTTAAATCTCTTTGAAAGTCAGTTGCCAATTAAATTTTTTAAATGCCCTGCTGTTGAATCTAGCTCAAATAAAACATACAGTATATTTGAACAGCAATGTCTTATGAATCCAAAGCTAATGCTAGCAAAAACCTCTTAATCTGTCTGTAATAATCTTTTGGCAGAGAGAAACAATGACCCATGGTAAAGTTTAATGATCAAACTGGCAATTATGGACATTGTTAAGAACTCATTTTTCTGTAAGTGGGCTTTTCATATTAGGAAGTACAACTATTAAACACTCACACTTTAACTACATTTTAAAAGTGATGGGGCATGGTCAACCATTAGTACTGTGGAAATTCATATTTAAAGTTAAATCATAACATGTGCATACAATTTCTACAGTAATCAATAACAATAATAAAATCTTGCAAAAAATATGCCAGTAGATGTTGTTGTGACACTTTGCTGATGAGTCCCTACCGTGACTCATCATGTATGTTTTCTTGTAGACATTTATACATACACAACTTGAGAAAAAATGAACATCATGGATTCTCTCTCCCTTCAAATAGTTTGGACCGGCCTGTGCATAAAATAAACAAAAAAGCCATGGGACAAATACTGCCCTTAGTTACTCCCATACAAGTGCATTGACTTCACTGAGGTTGCCCGGGTTTTAAAAGAGGGCAGAATTAGGTCCTGTCACCCCAATTCAGCAAAACATTTTAATTGCATGCTTAACTTTAAACATGTTAATAATTCTATTGTTTTCAATGGGATTATTCACAGTGTATAAAGTTAGGCATGTGTCTAAGTCTTCGTTGGACTGGGGTCTGTGAGTCGGACTTTCAAAAGTGCTCAGCACTGGCCTAACTCTGCTCCCATTAAAGTCAATGGGAGTTTTACCACCATTAACTTCAGTGGAGTTAGGCCAGCACTGAGTGCATTTGAAAATCCCACCCTATTACAACACAGCATCAGTTCTGCTGTACTTAAGCTTGAGAACCCCTTCCTCTACGATAACTCTTCTAAGGGCTCTGAAATCCTCATGCCTCCTTGGACTAGCTTGAAGTTTGCTATGCCTCCTGGGAGCGAAGGGTAGGATTAATGATCCAAAGTTGTGATCATTTGACAGAGTTCCCAAGATACAGCCCTCAGAAAAGACAAAAACAGGATTTCAGAAAGCTGACAATTTCTACTAGTGAGACAAGCTTTGGAGCTTACACAGAGGTCTTCTTCAGCTCTTCATAAGCTCAAAAGCTTGTCTCTCTCACCAATAAAAAAATATTACCTCATCCACCTTCTCTCTCTCTCTAATAGCCTGGGACTGACATGCCTACAACAACACTGTGTTCAGATTCTATCAGTGATTTTTTGCACACACACACACATCGGGTTCAAACCACAGCTTTGATCATCCCCCAACTGATCTCAGTAGTTCAACATTTAGTTCAGCTAGTGGATGGCACTCCCAACCCCTTTGGAAAAACAATATTGAAATTGTTATGAAAGGAAGAGTTAGACTTTGTACTTAACACTTGACCACTGAATAGATTTCAATGCGCATATGCAGACAGACTAGGTAAAAGGGTTTCTGGGCCATCCACTTTCCCATGACCTTGGTGATTCAAAGGGATATGCTATGGCCATTAAACGTGAGCTACACCCAGGGATTGTAAACTTGAACCCTACCCTTGGCAGAAATCTGAGAAAGATCTGTAGGGAAGTTGCTACTGTCTACCTCTGAGAGGCGGGGGTTAATTTTGGGAAATGTAATCCAAGTACAGCAGAAAATTCAGAAGGAGCTAAAACTATTTCTGGAAAGAAAATCAATTACACATACAAATGTTTGCTGCACAGGCCTTGGGTTATGGAGGTTAGGGCAGCATAGGGAAATTAGGTGGGGTTAGGGGGTGTAAAAGTAATAGGGGGAAGAGAGGGAGAAGGGTTTGGGGCTGTGGGAAGGGTGGTAGAGAAAGGCTAAGGGGTTGGAACATGTGCAGGGACTAAGGGTGTGGAAGGGAAGAGACACTGGGAGAAAGGACATGGGAATGAGTGCCGGGGGAGTGCAGAAGGATTCGGGATTGAGGCCATGACAGACCCACATTCTCCCCTCCCATGCATGTGCCAGGATCTGAGACCCCCTCCCCCTTTTTTCCCCCTCATGTTTGTGCCAGGATCTTAAGGTGATGCAAATTAAGACTTTTGAAAACCAGGAAATACAAAGTTAAGTTACATGCATCCCCTGTCTGGAGTCGGAGTGCTGACTGGAATAGGGGGGTAGAGGCCACCTTGGGGGCGGGGAAGATGGGGGGGGGAGTAGGGGCATGGCTGGGGAAGCCTGACTAAAATAGTGGGCAGGGAGGGTGGCTACAGCAGGGTTGTAATGGGAGCACAGGATGCAGCTCAGGCTACATAACATATTGGAGACTTGCACATTTCCTGTGGTAAACTGCCACCTGTGATGTGTGTATGCAGCAGCAGAGGGCACCAGACAGCAAAGAGCAGCTTTTTATATGCTAACTGATTCTAAATTGCAAATGGTTTAATTGGGCAGGAAGGGGAGGGTTAGCTGAAATTATTGGCAGGAGAGCTATATGTTGTGCGGGGAGGGACAAGGAGAGAGATATCCCAGGCTTCTGTCACACACTAAAGTTATTGTAAGCAACATGGAATAAAACTGTGATTTCTCTCCCTGACCTATCAGCAACTCCACCCTCTATACATTTCAAAGCATGACCAGTGTCACCATTCCACTATAACAAAGTGTACAAGAGACAGGAGGACCACTTAGGAATCACACAGCAGCCTTTACCTTCAGCTAATCACAATAGTGCCTCAGTTGCCAACAGTATAACTACAACTGCCTAAATGACCACTAACTCATACAAAAAACATTTCTCTTTTAAAAAAAAAAAATCAGGAAATTCACTGACCAAAATCTCCATTAATGCAGAGTTAATGTTGCCCAGTAGTCTCTAATGTCCTTCCAGAACCCTCAGTTGAGCAAAACTCAAACCTCTCTAAAAACCCAAGCAATAGAGAGGCAAGATATTTCAAACTTAAACTTTTAAAACCCAGGACATAAAGAGAAGATACAAATCAACAGAACCTTAACTCTACCCTCTTTGAGCAATGCCTCAATATACCTATAACAGGCATACTAACACTCTGCCTTTGCACAATACTCAGGGAATAGGGTACATGACCACTTTAGGACAGTCTAACACCTTCTCTTTGCTAAGGCAAAAGTTAGCCTAGATTTAGGTCAGCTGAACTGAACAGAAACTACATACACCAGCCCTACACTCAAATACTTAGGCGGCTCCAGAGGAAGATCACCACACCTTCTGGATTTTATAACCCCTTCACCTCCTTTTACCACCTCTTCATCCTTACACACAGGATGCCATTTAAATACTATACTTTCACTTACCCATCATTAAACCCACAAATTGCTTTCAGATTCCAACTTATGGCTGACAATCCCCATGGTAAGAAACCCCCCTATGCATTGCTACTGACCCATTCTGCAGAACTCTCTGCTGAAATGAGTCATACTATATCTCTCTCAAGGTACATAGGCACTTATCCCTTTGACCACACATGGGAGGCTGGGACTCCTGGGAGAGGGGCTCAGATCCCACCCCAAAGTGACTGGGCCCTCCAGATCTCTTCATATCACAATCATAGCACAGCCAAACTGCTCCAATTAATCCCTTCGCCATTTAATAAAGCTACTCTTAATACAGTGAATACAGCTGGAGTGGATGCAGGTAATTCCCAGTGGCTATTGCCAGCTCCAGGGGGTAGAATTAAGGTTGCTTTAGTGCAGGGGTTCTCAAACTGGGAGTTGGGACCAGCCTCCACCCCCAAACCTCACTTTGCCACCAGCATTTATAATGATGTTAAATATGTAAAGAAGTGTTTTTAATTTAAAAGAGGGGTCGACACAGAGGCTTGCTCTGTGAAAAGTGTCACCAGTACAAAAGTTTGAGAACCACTGCTTTAGTGTATACCTTAATTCTATTTCCTGGTTTTTAGATGTTTGAGTTTTGAATTCTATGTTCTGGAAGGGCATGAGACAGGACCAGATAACCTTAACTCTGCATTAACAGGTTTTTTTTGTCATTGAATATGCCAAGGCACACAGATTGTTCAATGTTACAATATCATACTTATTCTGAAACCCTTATTCAAACCACTGGAGTGGCATCATCTGCCACGTTATTCACCATAAAGCAGCAGTTAGCAAACTTTTTGAGCTGAGCCCTCCCCCACCCTTGAGTTGCAATTTTTGGTTGTGGCCTCCCCTCAACCCAGACAAAAATAGACACATGCAAACGTATGCTTGACAGCCTACTCATAAACGAACAGAGACCTTAACACAACTTTAATTAAATTATCTACACCTGTAAGTTTCAAATACAGATACTTACCAATGGCTCAGCAAAGGCTTCCTCAGCCACAGGCTGCTTCTACCTTGCAGCCAGGCAGTACCATTAAGGCAGGGCCAATATACCTACCCCTTCCTGCTTGGGTTTTCAGGGTGGGGGAAGATACATGCAACTGTCTCTGGGGATGGCCATGGTGGATGTTAACGCTGACCCACAGCTAGGTGGCCCTTTGAGGTGAGTTGGGGGGTGGAGGTGGGGCTGGCACAAGCCACCTAGCATCACTGCTCCAGCCCCCACCCCCAAAATGTTCCTCCACAGCCCCCTAAGTAGGGTGACTAGATGTCCCATTTTTATAGGGACAGTCCTGGTTTTGGGGACTTTTTCTTATATAGGCTCCTATTACTCCACCCCATCCCATTTTTTCACAGTTGCTATCTGGTCACCCTATCCCTAAAGGGGGCTGTCAGAAATATAAAGGGAAGGGTAAACATCTTTAAAATCCCTCCTGGCCAGAGGAAAAACCCTTTCGCTTGTATAGGGTTAAGAAGCTAGGATAACCTTGCTGGCACCTGACCAAAATGACCAATGAGGAGGCAAGATATTTTCAAAGCAGAGCCGGGGGCGAGAAACAAAGGGTTCTCTCTGTCTGTGTGATGCTTTTGCCAGTAACAGAACAGGAATGGAGTCTTAGAACTTAGTAAGTAATCTAGTTAGATATGCATTAGATTCTGTTTGTTTAAATGGCTGAGAAAATAAGCTGTGCTGAATGGAATGTAGATTCCTGTGTTTGTGTCTTTTTGTAACTTAAGGTTTTGCCTAGAGGGATTCTCTGTTTTAAATCTGATTACCCTGTAAGGTATTTACCATCCTGATTTTACAGAGGCAATTCTTTTACTTCTATTAAAATTCTTCTTTTAAGAACCTGATTTCTTTTTTCATTGCTCTTAAGATCTGAGGGTTAGGGTCTGTGCTCACCTATGCAAATTGGGGAGGATTTTTATCAAGCCTTCCTCAGAAAAGGGGGTGTAGGGTTTGGGGAGGATTTTGGGGGGAAAGATGTTTCCAAGCAGGCTCTTTTCCGGTTATATATCTGTTAGACGCTTAGTGGTGGCAGCAATAAAGTCCAAGGGAAAAAGGAAAATAGTTTGTACCTTGGGGAAGTTTTAATCTAAGCTGGTAAAAATAAGCTTAGGGAGTTTTCATGCAGGTCCCCACATCTGTACCCTAGAGTTCAGAGTGGGGAAGGAACCGTGACAGGGGCATGCCCCACAATTTGTAAACCCCTGCCATAAAGAATAGTGTACTGATTAAGAGTTGATGTACCTGTTATGAACATGAAGTTGGGATGGGGGCAGGCAGAAGAGAAGGTAGTTTTAAAAACCCTGTTTCCCACTATTTTTAAGCTTTTGGAACATGTGCATCATAAAGTTAGTAATGTTTTTCTTCTGTGTTTTTAGAACTGCTTTTTGTCTTTTTTCAGCAAATTACAAATGTTATTGGGCTAAAAAATTAAACCAAGGAGGCACAATGTAATCATATTAAGACACTGCAAAGCATGTTTTATTACGTTATTAATGCACACTTCCGATATCTAATGTAACAAAGTTGCACTTGAGTCAAATATTAATGGCCTGCTAAAACACATACTGTTATGTCTTAAAGTTACATTCAAGAAACATTGTACTCATGATAAGCACAGTTGAAAAGTATTTAGTAAATATAAAGAAATACTAAGTTATTTCATGCATAATAATATATACTCTGAAAAGTTTTTTTTCTTATTAGCATTAATTTAAAGATACAAAAGCCAAGCCTGGGATCTACATATATTTCTAGTCTAATCATAATTCTATGTACATCATCCAGGAATCACTGGACATTATAAATGTTTATTATTAAATCCAAACATTTTCATCAACACTCTAAACTCATACACTTTATAACTCAAAGCACGACAGGGCAAACTAGATACATTACAAACCAAATCAGAAAATATAGTTGTTTACAATGCTTAGAGAGAGTTGCATCTATTATTGTGAGTCTCTTCCCCCATCCCCCTCCTTTCCTCCTCCCCCCCCCCCCCCCGGAAGGTGCATTTCTGCCACAGAAAAACTTGGCAGTTATAACCTTCAACTAACTACTAGAAAATACTAACATGCTGTAAAGTAGAACATTTATAGCAGATCCATCTGGTGTGTACTGCAGCCCTTCACCATAGTTTGCAAAAAGTAGATTTTACGCTATGACCCGCATAGTAAAGGGAAGGTGTAAAATATGCCCTGATCTATCCAACTGTAGACATTTTTATTTCTTGGCATCTTATCTCCCAGGCTTCACATGAGAAGTTGATCAGAAATTAAATATAGAGCAAAACATGCATATAAAAGGATGGCTGTTTTGTTGTTTGTTTTTTGTTTTGTCATTCTTAGTTTTAAAGGGTATTCTGTGGGGTCAGGTAAAATGAGCAGTACTCTCATCAGAAGGTAAGAATCTCTGACCTGACTGTCTTTGCTATAACAGAGTGGTGTGGAGGGAGTAATTGACATGCTACATTGATTAGCTTTGTCTTGCATGTTCATTAAACCTGTGCTTGTAACATAAATATGTGTAACATTTTAATATTTTCTGCTCAGTGTTTCATATCACATCAGCTGATAGAGACCAGAACTCATTGCTAGCAGGATTATTCTTTATTTTTATGTATACAATATTAATATATTTAGACAATCACAGGCATTTGTCCAACTCAAAATATGAAGAGTCAATATACATGTAGAGACATTAATTTAAAGAAAAATATAGCAATCACAACAATAAAAGTTACAATTAAGAGAGGAATTTGCATCATTGATGACATTATTTAAATAAAGTTTTGCTAGTAGGCAAGATGTATTTAAGGAATTCATTAATGACCTCTACTGGTTTTCCAGTGAATTTCAGTGAATACAAGTCTTTTCTACATTTCTCTGTGAAATGTATTAGACAACATGATTTGTTTATTTTTCTCTTTTTGTGCCATTTTCCATCGCAAAATACATCATCACTGTAGATTAAAGTATTTTTCTGCATCATATTGTGATGTATCTCTAGTTGCTTTTGAAGATATTAGAACAGTCCCTCTGCCCAGACCTCTACTTCTCTGGCAGGCCATTTATTTCATACACCAGGTGGCACCAGATAACAAGTTTAAATCAAACTATTGCAGTTATTGCCTGGTGAAAGTGTTAAGGGGAGTTTGACAGAAATTGATAATTACAATGTAAAAGGTCATCTGAGAGTCTGCAGTTTTAGCCAAATGCAGACATCTGTATTTATACACAAAAAGAAAAGGGGGACTTGTGGCACCTTAGAGACTAACAAATTTTTTGGAACGTAAGTTTTCATGAGCTACAGCTCACTTCATCGGATGCATGAAGCTCACTTCATCGATGAAAAGTAGTACTTGTGGCACCTTAGAGACAAGTGATCTGTAGCTCACGAAACCTTATGCTCCAAAAAATGTTTTAGTCTCTAAGGTGCCACAAGTCCTCCTTTTCTTTTTGCAAATACAGACTAACACGGCTGCTACTCTGAAACCTGTATTTATACAAAGATACTTCATACAGACAAAAGCACAGTTGCATCTGCCTGGGTCACAATCCACAGCTGATGCCCTGAGGTAACCTTTTAACTAACCATTGGTAAAAACAATGTTTAAGTACACAGCTTGATTCAAGTAATGAATTGTAGTCCATAGTTCCAATGAATTGGTACAAGACTACAGAGTTTAAGGGTGAGATTTTCCTAAGCACTCAGGGTTGGCTTAACTCTGCTCCTATCAAAGTTAAAGGTAAAATTCCCATGGATTTCAATGGGAGAAAAGCTAGGCCAACACTGAGCACTTTTGAAAAATACAGCCTGATTTACACACAGCCCAGATGTTTGTGCACACAGCCAGGACATTTGGACAAAGAGAGAGAACTAAATGGCATGATCTATATTGACTTCATCCCTCTTACACTTACACAAAGCTTATAACATAGTCCCTCATGGGGAAGGAGGCAACAACATCTCTTTCTTTTACATATGTGTGTTCTCAGAATTTTGTGTGCCTAATATAACATGTGAGATAAAACAGGGTCACATCCCGATCTTGCTGTTGTATAGATGAGGATTATAGATAGAGGTCTGAAGCCTTCCTGGCTTCACACTAGGACTGAGTTTCTCCACTCTTCAGTATATAGCTGATTGATCAGAAATGAAATAACAAAGAGAGCAACTCACTGCCTATAATGGATAGGGATAGCTGATTGTTTTCTTTTTAATCCTACTTACAGTTTTTAAGTTGTCTGTAAATAAGCCTAGTAGCCAGACATATTGAAAATATTTAAACTTATCTTATGAAAGCATCACAATATAATATTTCTACCTGATTTAGCAACTACAAAAATAACCAGCTTAGAAAAAGAAAAGGTCAGATATAAAAAGGTGGAGCCACATTGTACATTAAAGTTACTATGAATGTACACTGCTGTAATTGAGAATAAGGGTTTGGGGATTTTTTTTTAAACAAGAACCTGTTTAGCTATTTACATGGTCACGTTAAACAAGACACAATTAAGGTTTAGTCTTCTACCCACACAGCTCCTATATGTGAATTTCTGGAGGCGAATCAAGTTACCTCTGATTCTATGTTGTTTAGCATCAATTCCGTTTTGTTTTCTTTAGGAAAAAAGTTATGGAGGGTTTATTTTTCCATATCATGCCAACATAAAAACAATTAAATATTTTTAAAACTGAGGCAGCACAACACCACCTGACCCTACAAACTTATAACCACTAAGCAAATAACTTAACCACTAAGCTTAACAAATTCTTTATTGCAGAAAAGTGAAAACTCTTCATGTAAACTGGCCACCAGAGGGAGCTCACATATCCAAATAATATAGAAACAGATTGATGTTGGGAGAAAAAAAGTATCCATTTTCCTGGTTTATACATTTCTCAGCTTTCAAATGCATGTAGAACTTGATATTTCACTGCTTTCACTGAAGTGTCTCTTTAAAATGGCAGCACAAAAGGGGTTAAAAATTTTATATCTGAAAAACAGAATTCAAACAAATTTCCTTTTCAAGTTTCTAGCAAGCAAGAGTGCATTTAATACAATGAAACCAGTGCTAACAGCGGAGCTGGTACAAAGCACTGCCATTCTAATTTGGTAGTGTTTTACATCTACTTTGCGCTAGTGTAAAGGACTACACAATTGACAAGGCAGTGGAGAATCAGCACCAGTATCTAAGGGCTCACCTACACTCAGAAGCATCACATAAACTATACCGGTATACTTAAAATGATATGGTTCCCCTAGTGTGGGCACAGTTAGCTTACTCCCATAGCTATACAGCTATAAGTATTTTTATATTTTGTATAACTGCATCTGCACTGGTATACCTATATCAATATTAAAATAATCACATCCCAAACTGAAATAGTTATACCAGTTACAAAAGCTGCATGTAGATCAGGCCTTAGCAAATGGAAAGAACCATTGAGAAGAATAATGTAAAACAGTACACATGGGGAAATACACTTTATTTAAAAAATGTTTACTCAGGAAAACAAAGATTGTTCTTTGATATTAATCATAGCATTCTGCAACTGAAAGCATCATCCAGTGAAGTCTGGCTATTTAAACAACAATGCTTTTTGATACAGTAGCGTGACTAGAATTCAGTGGAGCAAGTTTGGCAATGCTTCAGTTCTATCTGCCATTATAGTTTGCACAGCTTTGGTGGTACAGTATACCATGGTTCACGCTGCCAGTCGATGCCTTCAGTTGGTAAGATTCCCTGTATGCAACAATCTTTTGGAGAACCCTAATCAACCTGACCCTTTCTTCTTGTTGTAACAAAGGATGCGACTGTAGTCGTGAATTCCTTTGTCCTATCTATATGACAGAACTTGAGTACTCGGCTAATGATATATATGTAGTAGGGTTTTTTTTCCTCCAGTTTTGGAGTGAGACAAAAATTGGTAGTGAAATTTCTTGAAAAAGACTGTTTATGCAGAACTATTCATTAATCAAATCTCCATCTTCCCTGCTATAAAAGATCCTCCCTTGTTTAGAGCCAAATTCCACTCTCCTTACTCCTACAAGTATCCCATGGTACTGAACTCAAATGCACAAACATTACTTAGGTGACTAAGGATTACAGGATCAAGCCCTTAGCCCACAACATATTGATAAGAGGGCATGATTCAGGCTAAGATTTTGGCATGGGTATTTTTAGTAAAAGTCACAAACAGGACACAGGCAATAAACAATAAATCACAGAAGCCAGAGCCCCAATGTCCCAGAGCTGACAGCCCAAGCTGTGCCGCCTGGAGCTGAAGTCGCAGAGGTCACACAAAATCATGGAATCTGTGACCTCCATGACTGACTTGTAGCCTTAGGTATAATCCTATAAAATGTAACTCACTCAAGTAAAAAAAGAGGACTACTCACGTAAAGATTATTAACGTAAGAAAGAGTCTGTAAGATCAAGTTCTTGTATGTCATGTGAACTCTGATATATCCAAGTTTACGTGGAAAATGTTATAACCATGCACATTTGTTCTACTAGGGTTAAATAAATCACTTAAATTTTGTTAGTCTAAAAAAATGTTACTGTATTCCTTGGTTTTTCTTTTTCAATGTAGAAGTAAACTTTTATTTTTCTAAAAGGGATATGTAATGATTAAGGGACAAAGGAAACATTCATGTACTGGATAGGTATAACCAATGGTAGACTGACAGGTTTCAGAGTAGCAGCCGTGTTAGTCTGTATTCGCAAAAAGAAAAGGAGTACTTGTGGCACCTTAGAGACTAACAAATTTATTAGAGCATAAGCTTTCATGAGCTACAGCATCCGATGAAGTGAGCTGTAGCTCACGAAAGCTTATGCTCTAATAAATTCGTTAGTCTCTAAGGTGCCACAAGTACTCCTTTTCTTTCAATGGTAGACTATGTACTTAAATTCCCAGCACTTTTGTGCCACCATTATATGGTTTTAGGGGCAGATTTTAGTTAAATTAAGGGTATTACAAATATCTAAACCAAAGTAATCTTTTATATCTAAAAATCTGATTGGCTACATGTTAATTACTTCCTGTAGCTGAATTATTTGCTACACAGTTCATATACAAAAACAAAATAAGTGTGAGCTGATTTTTGAGTGCTATTACCAAAAGTAGAAGATTTATATTTAAATTAAAGCTGCCTGAATGTATTTATTTGATTATTTTAAAATATGTTTCAGTTATGTTACCTGGAATGCATAGACTTGTCTTAAATAGAAACCATTTAATGCTGGATAATTTAATTATGAAGTATATAATTCAATTTGGCAAGTTACCAAAGTGTCAGCAGTTCAATGCAATTTGAAGTTCAGCTATGCACATTCAGTTACTTGATTACTTTTTAGCATGTTTCATCCAAAGCCAGGGGCACAGAGAACAATTAACATCACCTTTCCAATATGTCCACAGATAGTATTAGTACTGGCTTGTGCCTCTTTTGAATTTTGTACTATGTGGCTTTGCTAGCTGTGACACACAAGAGTGTACAGCAGGCCTCCCAAAATCCCACATCTTGCAAAGATTGCAGTATTCCCAGTGCATCAGCACAACCGGGAAAAGTCCAGAGTCTCCATTCACAGCAAGGAAAATTTTCAAAAGTTTTCCACCATTGCTAAAGCTAGTTCAGTTTCACCAGTGGTAGCAATCCTGGGGGCCCTACTGCAAATGTTATTACAAAAGTAGAGTTATAACTACCCATAATCAGTTTACCCATAAACAAATCTAGTGTTCTGCCTTGAATCATTGTTGTTTCTCTACAAAACCCCCTACCTATGCCCAAGTAAGTGTTCTGATGCATGGACCCAAACTCTGCATCAATTCTACTGGGATTCCATCTCCTGACTCATCTTGCTGGGGGCTCTGCCTGTCTCCAGCACTCAGGACCTTAAGCTACCACGAGCACCTGGGAACCCCGACCAGTTCAAGCATCCTGGAGTGGGTGAGATCCCTCCCTTTCACTCTCTGTTTTGTTTTCTTTTCTATCTCAGGTACAGTATTAACCTTTAATAATGTAACTGTTATGTTTGTTTAGCCCTCCTTGTGTAGTTATCACTACTATTCAATTAAAAAAACTTTTATGGTTAAGCTGGTTGCTTCTTTCTCTCTATGAACTTTACTCTTTTTTGTGTTTTTTAGCTTCCCCATTCCCCCATCTGCAGCACTGCTTCTTTTACCTAAGCTAAAGATCCCTGTAGTGCCCAAATATACTGTGGGGTTTGCTCACCAAGTGGGTTACTACTGTACAATTGTGATGTAAAAGTGAGTATAGGGACATGCTGAACTTGTGACATATGAGGGTGGCAGCTTGGAAATGCTGCTCGACCCAGACTACTGAGTCTAGGGGCATAAAAGGGTGGCAGCTTGAAAGTGCTGCTTGACCCAGCCCACTGAGTCCAGGGACATACAAGGAGGTCCTCTTGAAAGTACTGATTGACCCGGTCTGCTCGGGGTGTGTGTGTTCATTCAACCAGTTCTGACGCTGGAGGAACCCAGCCCTAGGGAACCTAGGTCCTGCAGGATAGCTCCTTTGGGCAGGGACTTACATAAGGGAGAAGTAGAGCTCCATATGAAAACACACATGACACAAGCAGTACATTGATAGAGTTACAGAAACCCTCCTCTCCTCCCAGAAGAGAAACCCTAATAAATGAGCATACCCCAAAGTAATGGGCAAATCTGGTAACACGTCTATCATATCCCCCCTTAGTCGCCTCTTTTCCAAGCTGAAAAGTCCCAGTCTTATTAATCTCTCCTCATACAGAAGCCGTTCTATATTTCTAATAATTTTTGTTGCCCTTTTCTGAACCTTTTTCAATTCCAATATATCTTTTTTGAGATGGGGCGACCACATCTGTGCACAGTATTCAAGGTGTGGGCATACCATGGGTATATATAGAGGCAATATGATATTTTCTGTCTTATTATCTATCCCTTTCTTGATGATTCCCAACATTCTGTCTGCTTTTTTGACTGCTGCTTCACATTGAGTGGATGATTTCACAGAACTATCCACAATGACTTCAAGATCTTTTTCTTGAGTGGTAACAGCTAATTTAGACCCCTCATTGTATATGTATAGTTAGGATGATCTTTTCCAATGTGTATTACTTTGCATTTATCAACATTAAATTTCATCTGCCATTTTTGTTGCCCAGTCACCCAGTTTTGAGAGATCCTTTTGTAGCTCTTTGCAGTCTGCCTGGGACTTAACCATCTTGACTAGTTTCGTATCATCTGCAAATTTTGCCACCTCACTGTTTAACATTCATAAATGATCTGGAAAAAGGGGTAAATAGGACTGGGCCCAGAACAGATCCCTGGGGGACACCACTATTTACCTCTCTCCAGTCTGAAAATTGACCATTTATTCCTACCCTTTGTTTCCTATCTTTTAACCAGTTACCAATTCATGAGAGAACCTTCCCTCTTATCCCATGACTGCTTATTTTGCTTAAGAACCTTTGGTGAGGGACCTTGTCAAAGGCTTTCTGAAAATCTAAATACACTATTTCCACTGGCTCTCCTTTGTCCGCATGCTTGTTGACCCCCTCAAAGAATTCTAGTAGATTGGTGAGGCATGATTTCCCTTTACAAAAACGATATTGACTATTTCCCAACAAATTATGTTTTTCTATGTGTCTGACAATTTTGTTCTTTACGATAGTTTCAACCAATTTTCCTGATACTGAAGCGAGGCTTACTGTCCTGTAGTTGGCAGGGTCATCTTTTTAAAAATTGGTGTCACATTAGCTGTCCTCCAGTCATTTGGTACAGAAGCTGATTTAAATAAGTTACATACCATAGTTAGTAGTTCTGTCATTTCACATTTGAGTTCCTTCAGAACTCTTGGCTGAATACCATCAGGTCCTAGAGACTTATTACTGTTTATCAATTTGTTCCAAAAACTCCTCTAATGACACCTCAATTTGGGACAGTTCCTCAGATCTGTCACCCAAAAAGAATGGCTCAGATTTGGGAATCTCCCTCACATCCTCAACAGTGAAGATAGATGCAAAGAATTCATTTAGTTTCTCCACAATGGCCTTATCGTCTTTGAGTGCTCCTTTAGCATCTCAATTGTCCAGTGGCCCCACTGGTTGTTTAGCAGGCTTACCACATTGGGGGATTCGTTAATTTTCTCTCCAAATACCTGCTACACCTCTTAGGCGTCAGTGAACCCCTTAGGAGATTGACCAGTAAAGAGGCTAGATGGTGTCAGGAAACCCAAAAGCAATGCTTTCCAACAGATCCAGACATTAATGACCTAACCATCCAGTCCTAAAATACTATGATGTTAAGGCACCGGTAACTATTCAGTGTGACGCTAGTGAATGTGAATTGGGAGCAGTGTTATAACAAAATGGTCAGCCTGTAGAATTAACCTGTAGGACACTACTGCCAACAAACCTAAAATGGGCTCAAATAGAGAGGGAATGACTAGCCATTGTTTTAGCATGCACCAAGTTTGACCACAAGCTCCTGGGAAGTAATTAGATCTGTACAGCTTACACAGACCACAAACTTTTGGAATCCATCTTCAGAAAGCCTTTGCTACCAGCTCCAAAACATCTGCAAAAAATGTCAATGATAATCTGAATAATATAATTCCAGGATTGTCACTCTGTATCACTCTGAAGCCTAAAATGTCAACTGAGTCAGTGTGAAGTGTTGGAAGCAGCTACAAGTATGGTTAAGAGCTCTTTTTGTTCAGAACAGAGGCATAGCCATGGCTGGCCCTGGCCCACTCATTTAGCAACCAGGCCCACCCAAATCTGAATAGGTGTAAATGTAGAAACTGTCCAGTGTGTGGTTGAGCTCCCTGGGAGGCTTGAGGGTCCAGTGGAGCACTGCCACTCCTGCATCCAGTTGCACAGCCAGGAGCTGCAGGGAGAGCAGCAGCAGGTGTTGCTGCCCCATGGAATGAGGAGATAGGTGCAATAAGGGGATGGTTGGCAGAGGGGAAGGCTGCCTGGAGCAATTGGGCCGACTCCATGGGAGTTCATGCTTCACTGGTAGATCCCAGGTTCTGACACCCCCATAGGCTTGTCCAAAACTGTTCAAACCTTTTCAGGGTCTGGTTCCTCCCAGCAGCGAGAAGCTTCTTGGCAGAAATCATTACAATCCTACTGCATCCCATCCTGTCCTGACCTCTCCTACTCCAGTGACAGGCTGGGGAGAGAGACAGAAAAGGAAATTGGGGAAGCCAGGGGCAGAGGATGGTCAGAGACAGGGCAAGCCAGGAGGTCAGAGATCAGGGGAGCTGGTGCAAAGCTAGGGAATGCAGAGAGGGTATTAGATGTCAGGGAAAACAGAAGTGGAGGAGGGGAGCTAGGGGGTATTGGGTGGGTGCAGGAGGCTGGTGGGAGGCAGAGGTTTGGGCATGGAGGCATGGGTGGGAGATGGGTATAGAAGCAAAAAGCAGATGGGCATGTAAGTGGTAGTGGTGGGTAAATGGGGTTCTGTGGTGAGTGCATAAGATGGAGCTATGAGTGGGCTAAGTAATAGGGCCAGAAGGCAGGAGGATAATGGGTAGGAGTGGTAGGGTAGGGCAGGCTGCACAATTAGGGGAGGGGAGGAGGCAGGGGGTAAAAGGTAAAGGAAGACAGTGCAGTTAGAGGTAAGGGAGGAAACAGGGCAAAAGAGGTGACTATGAATTACATCTATGTGGTATGCAGCTACAGTAAGGTGTGTATCTATGCCATGCCAAGAGTCCTAAGCCATTATATCAGCAGTAACTCAACCAATCCCCACCTTCACTCTACAACAAATTTGCATGCAACAATTGTATTGGTTGAATAAGGGAGCTACTGTATAGATGGTGGATTACTTGGCCCACCTGCCACACACGTGCACCTACCTGTCACCCATACACAAATCTCCCAGCACAAAAAACAACACAACCGCCATACACAACCCCAACCACACAGCCACTCATGATAGTACTCCATCCTCATTTGCCGCCTGTACAAATCCACACAACTCTCCCAGCACAACACAACCCACAAATAAATTAACACAAACACCCACACAACACCACAGCACACACAATTACTCAAAACATCACTCTAGAATTTCCGACTCAGTGTGCTGTGATGGCAATAAACTACAAGCATGTCTGACAGCACTTTTTGTTCACATGACTGGTTCAATCATCATTGGGATTCACAGTGTGTTACCATCCGATATTAACTTCTCAGCCATTTTCAGCTTCTTTACACACATGTGACTTTAAGAATTACACCCATGTGACAGCATGAGCTTTCAGCAACTAGTTAAAAAATATTGCTTGGATGTACAATACAAACAAGAGTCAGTGATGTTCATTGCAGACTACTGAAATCCAAGATTATGAAATTTTCAGTATATGCCAAGAGAAGGAGTTTCATCAGGAACTTGAACATATCAACCAGAGAGAACTTGTTCATGTGACAGACAGATGCACATCTGCAAATAGACACACATTCTAACAAACAACATGCTTCAATCACTCAGAACAGTCATTATGTCAAAATGGCCAGAAAAGAAGGAAGAGGAGCTGACAGTTGCGGAATACGTGTGTCAATTTATGAATTCCATTTTATTTTGTGAAATAGCATTTATGATTGTAACCTTCAATGTGGATTACAGCTTCCATTTTGCAGCAGAAACAGGAGATGTCTAGAAAATTAAAACAGGTTCATCAATGGGGCATCAACAGTGAATAGTTCAACCCTGGTGGAAAAAGAGGATGCTAACAAAAGAGCCACTGACCGATAGGGGGATTTGACTATGGAAAATCCTCAGTGACAAACAGAAAAGGTGTTACAGACTGATTTTAAAAGTGACATGCTCACTAAGCAAAGAAGCCAGTTAATCACCAGAAACAGAAGACAACTGGAGGAGTGGGCACAGGGACTTCTGTCTGCCTTCAGAAGGACACTGATGAATCCAAGGACTCTTTGGAGTGGCGAGGACTCTGAGGGAGAATTGCATTTGGGCATTTATTATCTTGCCTAGATCTGTAATTCTCCTGTTCTGCCTAAGCATAAAGTATGTGTGTGTCTAAGCTTTTCATTTCCAAAGCCTGCATTCCTTGCTGTAACTGTCATGTTTCCCCAAATAATTACATTTTTAATTCAGAGTAAGCACAAGGGTGCATCTCTGGAGGAGCAAGCATAAGTTACTGGGGAGACATGGGAGGTTTAGCATTGGTTTAAGGCCAGGGCAGCTGGACTACAGAGTCCCACAGCTAAGGAAGGGGGCCAGACTGGGCATTCGCCCCAGGGACGGTGCCTTAGAGGCCCAGAGTTAGAAACAGTGATTTGCCCAGAACCACGTGACTTGAAAGCATATGGAATCCAAAGAGTGAGTCAAATTAACATAGTCTGGTGACCATCCACTAGGGGGGAAATCAATCTGGACTATGACAGGAGCCACTTGATATTTGTGACTATTGGTATAAGCATGTCTCCTTACCTCTAGGGTGCCTTCTCACATTTGGATGCAATGTTGCTGGTGACTTTGCCTCTTGCACTCTCCTGGTGGCTATTTCCTGGGCCTGCAATGTCCTTTCTCAATCTGCTGCTTCTTCCAACTCCCCCTCTAGTTGTTCCATGGCTTGCGTCTCTGATTAATTCATATAAAAGTCTAAACCCTTTCCAGAGTAGTGTGAATGAGTCCAAATAAAGATTCAAACAAGTCTTCAAACTAATAGTCCATCCACCTCTCTCAGGCTTCACTAAGGTTCCCTTGTTGTAGCCTGCCTATTAGGTCCTAGACCAGGGCTTCTCTCTCCCGCCTCTGCCAGCTCACCCCCAAACTCAGTCTACTTATACAGCTTAGTTCTGTCTCATCTATCCAGGAGGCAATTAGTTACTCTGCCCCCATGTGCAGAGCATGACTAATTGAGTCCTTTGCCTTGCCTTGAAGGCAATGGGTGTTAAGGTCAACCAAAATATTTTAAAGCAACACCAGTTCCTTATGCCCTCAGAAAAAAGCCTGAGGCTGAGTTAGACAGGCTGGAAAAGCAGAGCATCATTTCACCAGTGCTATTTTCTGAATGGACCACACCTAGAGTGCCCATGGTTAAACCAGACAAGACCATTGCATTGCAGGGGTTATAAAGTCACCCCGTTCTATGGGCCAAGGACTTGCTCCGTTTTGGGGTCAAAAATTTAGTAAGCTAGACATGTTGCAGGTGTACCAGCAGATGAGAGTAAAGGACTGTAAGACATTTATCACTATAAATACTCACAAGGGACTACAACAGTGCAATCAATTGTCACATGGAATATCAGCAGCATCTGAAATTTTCCAGAAGGCTATGGAAAGTTTGTTGGAGGGTATCCCATGTGCGGTGAGGTGTACTGACAGTGTCTTCATCACAGGCAAAAGTGATGCTGAACACCTGTCAATACTGAAGAACATACTTCAAAGATTGAAGGCAGAGAGACTTTGCTTAAAACAAAGTAACTGTTTGGGTTTTTTTTTTTTTTATTCATGAGACCAGAAGCCGTGTATATGGGCTACAGGATAAACAAGGAGGGAATTCACCCTGTGGCAGACAAAGTCACAACAGGCCCTAGCCCCTGGGAAAACAACTGAGCTATGAGCATACTTAGGTACATTAAATTTGTATAGCATATCTCCCAAATGTTTCAGCCCTTTTATAACCCTGGCATCAACTCCTGAGGCAGGAAACCCTCTGATATTGGGGAAAGAGACAAGAGGGAGCTTTCCAGAAGTCTAAAAAGTTACTCAAGTCCTTGGATCTCCTTGTTCATTGTGACCTGAGCAAAGGATTAATCCTGTCATGTGATGCTTCATCTTACGGGTAGGGACAGTTTTGTTACATAACATGAGGGATGTTGGAGTATGACTAATTGGATATGTCTCCACGTCACTGACTAAAGCTGAATGGATTTATTCTCAGTTAGAGGAAGAAATTTACTATTATTAAAATACTATTATTTTTTGAATCAATACCTATATGGGAAGCCTTTTACCATTCTGATGGATCACAAACAACTTGTGAGAGTCTTGAATTAAAATAAGGGTGTACAAGCCATGGCAGCTGCCCAAGTACAGCATTGGACTTTGTCTAAAGCTACTTATGAGCACAGTAAAACCTAAGAGTTACTGACACGTGGGGAATGGAGGTTGTCTATAACTCTGAAATGTTCATAACACTGAACAAAGCACAGTTAGGGCTCCAGATCCAGCAGCTGACACTCCAGGCCAGGCTTCAGCAGCAGCTGAGCTCCCGCCTCAGCTCCCGCAGACAGCTTCTTTTCCTGAATTGGATTGCAAGCTTGTCCCCTTCCCCACAGGGGGAGGTGGGATGTGTGTGTGAGAGAATAGCACGTCCCCCTCCCGGCTGCGGGAGGAGGATGAAAACAGCAACCCTCCTCCCAGCGGAGGGGGTCGGAGGGAAGAGGTGAAAACGGTGCAGATCTCAGTGCTGCTCCTGCTCTGCTGGCTCCAGCTGCCTTGGGTTGACAGCCCCAGCATTTTCACCTCTTATTGTAGCTGTAAATGGCTGCCCTGCACATGAGGGTGGGGATGGGGTGGAGACAGGCAGCCCAAATGTGCTTACCTTTAAGATTCAGTACAGGCACAGTACAGTATTGGTTGTTGTTGGGGTTTTTTTTGTCTCTGCTGCTGCCTGATTGGCTATTTCCGGTTTCACATGGTGTCCGGTTGACCGGTCAGTCTGTAACTCTGGTGTTCATATCATTGAGCTTCTCCTGTATGGGATAATTTATAAGGCAGGGCATTAGCATGCCAGCACAGACAGCCTCAGTTGAATGCCATTACTAGAACAATCTGGTTCTACAGAGCTTCCAGGAAAGTTTGTGTTATTCATGGAACACCTCAACCAGACATCAGTAATGGCTTCCCAGATAAGGAAATAGACTAGACAAGGTTCTGTCCTGTGCCGAGAGCAGTATGCACTTCCCCCTTGTGCATGCGGGGATTGGGCGTTGCTGGCCCTGCTGTAGCATAGGGAGCCCTTGGCACCCCCACTGTCATGGGAATGAGTGAGCTGAGCAAAACAGAGATCCCCTGGCCACGACTGTGAGGAGGAGGAGCCCCCAGCAGCAGAGGAAATCATCCCGGTGCTGAATGGCTCCTGCCTTCTCGATTATCCAAACTCTTCCTAATTATCCAAATAAAATCCTGTCCCTCATGTTACTCGGATAATCAGGAGCGTATTGTAGTTGAATAAAAGAGCATTTGCCTGCCTGTAGTACTTTAAGTAAGCGTGTTTCTTGGGCACTGAGTAGTCCCTTTACAAAACTCCACATCGCAGCCAGTTTAATGGCAAAGCAGAAACAACTGTTAAGATCGCCAACTGGCACACTGGGATAATAAAGACCATGTGGACGATATTACTGGACTGGAGAAATACTCCAACAGAAGGCCTGGACAGCAGTCCAGTATTGTGCCTCCTGTCTCACCAAACATGCACTTTATTACCTACAGCAAATACTCTTTTGAATCAGCAGTACTGAAAAAGGTGACAGAACAAATTGAACAACAGTGACAACAAACCTAACACTTTGAAAGAGGCATCAAAGAACTCCAGACAGAATAGCCAGTGAGATTACAACCAGCGTATAATGACAGAGAGAAAAGATGGAGAACGGGGACAAGTATGCAAAGAGTAACACCAAAATCATACACAGTAGAAGTTTAAGGACAACTCTACCATCTGTCTACTCTCATTTCCTAACTGCCACCAAGGATCTGTTGTTTTCAAGAGAAAACTCAAAAGATTCCCCCCAGTGGATGCTGATATAGGGACTACAGTAGAAATTGGCAATGACTGTAAAATGAGTTGACTTATTACAGACCCTCAGGACTTGGCAAAGATGATGATAGAAAACATACAAGCACAAAAATGTCCTGACGACAAACATCAGCAGAGTAGGGGATTCAAAACAAAAACCACACTATATGAAAGATCAGTGACGTTGCCTAGCAATTTCAAATATGATATTGTTAATTGAAATTGCTTAGTTTTACCTTATACGAAAAGAGATGCTACAAGAGTTTTATGTAAAAGAAAAAGATATTGCTATTTATGTAAATAGTTAAAAATCAACATATAAGAATATACAATTGTTCACAAATTTTTAAGACTGAAAGTTGTTCTTGTGTGCTGAAAATGGTTTCTGAATCTCACAGTTCTTAACAAGTGAGCCCTGGGCTGCAGCCACCATTTTAAACACTGTGTCATCTAACCTGCTCAGAGCAGGTCTAACTGACATCTGCTTAAAATGGTGGTGGCACTTAATGTCTGGGGCACCCAACATTGCTACCAGAGATAAGCGCTGAATACCCAAATGTTTCACTGGACCTGTACAAAATTAAGATATCTTGAGTTTTACATTTAATGAATCCCCACCCTAAAGTTTCAGGTAATTAGATTTACTTGTAGTATCTTAGATTCAATTACAATAGGCTACTGTGATTACACCCTCCAACGTACATAAACTCTTTATGCTCTAAAGAGATGGCTAAGGTAGTGGGGAGTGCCTGGCATGTAGTGGAATGGTAGATCAATGGTATCCTTTCTAGAGATGGGATATAAGAGGTGTTTCTCTTAGTATTTCTCATTGTAAGTGTGTGAGTAGCTGAAGTGTTTAGATCCCAAGGCCAGAAGGGACCAATGAGAGAGTTGGGGAGAGTTCATGTCTGTGTTGGTGGCCAGTATGTGATAGGTGAGATTTGAATAGATCTGTGTTTCCAGAATAAGGGTGAGGGTTTGTATGAAAGGATTCATACAAATGAGGATTCATATGAAAAATGCAGAACATATACAGAACATTGAGTAGTCACAAAGTAGTTATAGAACTAGGTCATTCACTGTCACCAATCTGCCCTGACTCACTCCAATACTCAGCTCCCTACTGCCTTTTCCAGGTTCTCCAGAGCCCCTGCTTTCCTCAGCCCCCTAAGCTGCTGCAGGCTGAGCTTCTCCCATCCCACCCCACTGCTCTGAGGCACCGTGAACTGACCATTTCTTAATGACAGGCAATGTCACATATGGAGCTGCACAAAACTTGGCAGCTATGCTACAACTTTCTTTTCTCTTTCCCATTCATAACCCTACTGTGACACAGACGCTCCTTGGCAAAGAGTCCCCTGTTCTTTGCAAACCACTCTCACTTCAGACCAGACAAATTTTCTGCATCAAACAGGTCTTACAGGATATTTATCCCTAAAGAGTAACATGTAAGGTTACTGCAGAAAGCTCATAACTTGCCAAGATACATAATCTTTGTGAGTTGTACGTACAAGTAAAATTTAAGGAATAATGTATTTATATTGAAAGTAAGCTTTATGGCTTTGGACTAGAAATTGGTCACCAGGGGATAATATCCATTTAGGCAGGGGGGTGATGGCCCATTTGGGTGGGTGGGTGGGTGGGGGGAAGCAGTTGTCATCCCACCCTGTTTAGCCAGCAATGCAATGCAAAGCTCAATTGTTTAGCCATGCTCAATCAATAGAGTTTTTCACTAGAAAAACCACCAGAGGCAACTGCAAACAATCAAACTACTTGAAGGTAAAAAAGAAACATTACAACAGGATGTGTAGTGAGAGAATTTCCCTCAGTTGTTCGAATTATCTTAAAAATCTCTAGGGGAGGTTTAAAATTGGAAAAAATATAATTCTCTTAGTTGGACAATTATAGATTGGTGATAGAATCAGGACTCTTTGGAATGCTTAAAACAGTAATTAGTTTTAAAATTACAACTTTAATTAGATGGAAGATAATAATAGTTTAAATATAGAAAATCAAGTAATGGCAGCTATAGGGATGATGTGGTGGAAGATTCCATTCTAAGAAACATAGGGGTCCATTACCTATGATAAAATTTCATTTCCTGTGCCACAATGGTAAATTCCATTTTCCAGTAGGCCAAACAGGAAGTAGTTAGGGGTCACCCACAGGTCATCTGAAAAAAACCCATAGGAATACATAGGCCCATAGGAGTGTATAGGGATCATGCAATCAGGAGACAGTACTGCATCATTTCCGGATGATGTAATAGAAGCATGGTATTGCATCACTTCCTGCAGGGAATGACTCAGCAAAATCCCATAGAGATACACGGTGTCAGAGTAGCAGCCGTGTTAGTCTGTATTCGCAAAAAGAAAAGGAGTACCCGTGGCACCTTAGAGACTAACAAATTTATTAGAGCATAAGCTTTCGTGAGCTACAGCTCACTTCATCGGATGCATTTGGTGGAAAAAGCAGAGGAGAGATTTATATACACACACACAGAGAGAGAACATGAAACAATGGGTTTATCGTACACACTGTAAGGAGAGTGATCACTTAAGATAAGCCATCACCAGCAGCAGGGGGGGAAAGGAGGAAAACCTTTCATGGTGACAAGCAAGGTAGGCTAATTCCAGTAGTTAACAAGAATATCAGAGGAACAGTGGGGGGTGGGGTGGGGGGGAGAAATACCATGGGGAAATAGTTTTACTTTGTGTAATGACTCATCCATTCCCAGTCTCTATTCAAGCCTAAGTTAATTGTATCCAGTTTGCAAATTAATTCCAATTCAGCAGTCTCTCGTTGGAGTCTGTTTTTGAAGTTTTTTTGTTGAAGTATAGCCACTCTTAGGTCTGTGATCGAGTGACCAGAGAGATTGAAGTGTTCTCCAACTGGTTTTTGAATGTTATAATTCTTGACGTCTGATTTGTGTCCATTCACTCTTTTACGTAGAGACTGTCCAGTTTGGCCAATGTACATGGCAGAGGGGCATTGCTGGCACATGATGGCATATATCACATTGGTAGATGCGCAGGTGAACGAGCCTCTGATAGTGTGGCTGATGTGATTAGGCCCTATGATGGTATCCCCTGAATAGATATGTGGACAGAGTTGGCAACGGGCTTTGTTGCAAGGATAGGTTCCTGGGTTAGTGGTTCTGTTGTGTGGTGTGTGGTTGCTGGTGAGTATTTGCTTCAGATTGGGGGGCTGTCTGTAAGCAAGGACTGGTCTGTCTCCCAAGATCTGTGAGAGTGATGGGTCGTCCTTCAGGATAGGTTGTAGATCCTTGATGATGCGTTGGAGAGGTTTTAGTTGGGGGCTGAAGGTGATGGCTAGTGGCGTTCTGTTGTTTTCTTTGTTGGGCCTGTCCTGTAGTAGGTGACTTCTGGGTACTCTTCTGGCTCTGTCAATCTGTTTCTTCACTTCAGCAGGTGGGTATTGTAGTTGTAGGAATGCATGATAGAGATCTTGTAGGTGTTTGTCTCTGTCTGAGGGGTTGGAGCAAATGCGGTTATATCGTAGCGCTTGGCTGTAGACAATGGATCGAGTGGTATGATCTGGATGAAAGCTAGAGGCATGTAGGTAGGCATAGCGGTCAGTAGGTTTCCGATATAGGGTGGTGTTTATGTGACCATCGCTTATTAGCACCGTAGTGTCCAGGAAGTGGATCTCTTGTGTGGACTGGTCCAGGCTGAGGTTGATGGTGGGATGGAAATTGTTGAAATCATGGTGGAATTCCTCAAGAGCTTCTTTTCCATGGGTCCAGATGATGAAGATGTCATCAATGTAGCGCAAATAGAGTAGGGGCATTAGGGGACGAGAGCTGAGGAAGCGTTGTTCTAAGTCAGCCATAAAAATGTTGGCATACTGTGGGGCCATGCGGGTACCCATCGCAGTGCCGCTGATTTGAAGGTATACATTGTCACCAAATGTGAAATAGTTATGGGTCAGGACAAAGTCACAAAGTTCTGCCACCAGGTTAGCCGTGACAGTATCGGGGATACTGTTCCTGACGGCTTGTAGTCCATCTTTGTGTGGAATGTTGGTGTAGAGGGCTTCTACATCCATAGTGGCTAGGATGGTGTTTTTAGGAAGATCACCAATGGACTGTAGTTTCCTCAGGAAGTCAGTGGTGTCTCGAAGATAGCTGGGAGTGTTGGTAACGAAGGGCCTGAGGAGGGAGTCTACATAGCCAGACAATCCTGCTGTCAGGGTGCCAATGCCTGAGATGATGGGGCGTCCAGGATTTCCAGGTTTATGGATCTTGGGTAGCAGATAGAATACCCCAGGTCGGGGCTCCAGGGGTGTGTCTGTGCGGATTTGTTCTTGTGCTTTTTCAGGGAGTTTATTGAGCAAATGCTGTAGTTTCTTTTGGTAACTCTCAGTGGGATCAGAGGGTAATGGCTTGTAGAAAGTGGTGTTGGAGAGCTGCCTAGTAGCCTCTTGTTCATACTCCGACCTATTCATGATGACGACAGCACCTCCTTTGTCAGCCTTTTTGATTATGATGTCAGAGTTGTTTCTGAGGCTGTGGATGGCACTGTGTTCTGCATGGCTGAGGTTATGGGGTAAGCGATGCTGCTTTTCCACAATTTCAGCTCGTGCACATCGGCGGAAGCAGTCTATGTAGAAATCCAGGCTGCTGTTTCGACCTTCAGGAGGAGTCCACCCAGAATCCTTCTTTTTGTAGTGTTGGCAGGAAGGTCTCTGTGGGTTAATATGTTGGTCAGAGGTGTGTTGGAAATATTCCTTGAGTCTGAGACGTCGAAAATAGGATTCTAGGTCACCACAGAACTGTATCATGTTCGTGGGGGTGGAGGGGCAAAAGGAGAGGCCCCGAGATAGGACAGATTCTTCTGCTGGGCCCAGAATCTGTGATTCTCAATGATCTCATTGGCACCCTGACAGCAGGATTGTCTGGCTATGTAGACTCCCTCCTCAGGCCCTTCGTTACCAGCACTCCCAGCTATCTTCGAGACACCACTGACTTCCTGAGGAAACTACAGTCCATTGGTGATCTTCCTAAAAACACCATCCTAGCCACTATGGATGTAGAAGCCCTCTACACCAACATTCCACACAAAGATGGACTACAAGTCGTCAGGAACAGTATCCCCGATACTGTCACGGCTAACCTGGTGGCAGAACTTTGTGACTTTGTCCTGACCCATAACTATTTCACATTTGGTGACAATGTATACCTTCAAATCAGCGGCACTGCGATGGGTACCCGCATGGCCCCACAGTATGCCAACATTTTTATGGCTGACTTAGAACAACGCTTCCTCAGCTCTCGTCCCCTAATGCCCCTACTCTATTTGCGCTACATTGATGACATCTTCATCATCTGGACCCATGGAAAAGAAGCTCTTGAGGAATTCCACCATGATTTCAACAATTTCCATCCCACCATCAACCTCAGCCTGGACCAGTCCACACAAGAGATCCACTTCCTGGACACTACGGTGCTAATAAGCGATGGTCACATAAACACCACCCTATATCGGAAACCTACTGACCGCTATGCCTACCTACATGCCTCTAGCTTTCATCCAGATCATACCACTCGATCCATTGTCTACAGCCAAGCGCTACGATATAACCGCATTTGCTCCAACCCCTCAGACAGAGACAAACACCTACAAGATCTCTATCATGCATTCCTACAACTACAATACCCACCTGCTGAAGTGAAGAAACAGATTGACAGAGCCAGAAGAGTACCCAGAAGTCACCTACTACAGGACAGGCCCAACAAAGAAAACAACAGAACGCCACTAGCCATCACCTTCAGCCCCCAACTAAAACCTCTCCAACGCATCATCAAGGATCTACAACCTATCCTGAAGGACGACCCATCACTCTCACAGATCTTGGGAGATAGACCAGTCCTTGCTTACAGACAGCCCCCCAATCTGAAGCAAATACTCACCAGCAACCACACACCACACAACAGAACCACTAACCCAGGAACCTATCCTTGCAACAAAGCCCGTTGCCAACTCTGTCCACATATCTATTCAGGGGATACCATCATAGGGCCTAATCACATCAGCCACACTATCAGAGGCTCGTTCACCTGCGCATCTACCAATGTGATATATGCCATCATGTGCCAGCAATGCCCCTCTGCCATGTACATTGGCCAAACTGGACAGTCTCTACGTAAAAGAGTGAATGGACACAAATCAGACGTCAAGAATTATAACATTCAAAAACCAGTTGGAGAACACTTCAATCTCTCTGGTCACTCGATCACAGACCTAAGAGTGGCTATACTTCAACAAAAAAACTTCAAAAACAGACTCCAACGAGAGACTGCTGAATTGGAATTAATTTGCAAACTGGATACAATTAACTTAGGCTTGAATAGAGACTGGGAATGGATGAGTCATTACACAAAGTAAAACTATTTCCCCATGGTATTTCTCCCCCCCACCCCACCCCCCACTGTTCCTCTGATATTCTTGTTAACTGCTGGAAATAGCCTACCTTGCTTGTCACCATGAAAGGTTTTCCTCCTTTCCCCCCCCTGCTGCTGATGATGGCTTATCTTAAGTGATCACTCTCCTTACAGTGTGTATAATAAACCCATTGTTTCATGTTCTGTGTGTGTGTGTGTGTGTGTGTGTGTGTGTATATAAATCTCTCCTCTGTTTTTTCCACCAAATGCATCCGATGAAGTGAGCTGTAGCTCACGAAAGCTTATGCTCTAATAAATTTGTTAGTCTCTAAGGTGCCACAAGTACTCCTTTTCTTTTTGAGAGATACACGGGACTTCCTGTCATATGTAGGTACACGTGATGGGGGGGCGGGGAGAATGAGCATATGCTAAGCTCTGGAGACTGATTGGCTGAGCTTGAGTGACCAAACAGTATATAAAGGCGACAGCCAATAGGCTAAACTCTGCATTTGGATAGGGACCTTAGACAAGAGAAGAAGCTGCAAACACCTGTAAGGAAGAAACCATCTGAAGAAGCAGCAGCAGCAGCAATAGAACCCTGCAAAGAAGAAGCTGCATGAAGAAGAGCTCCCTGAGCAGCAGCACCAGCACCCCAGAATTCCAAGGTTGCCATGGACAACCGCTGCTCCAGCAGGGGGTTGCAGCAGCAACTAGCCTAGTAGGCTTCCATATCTGCCACCAGCAGGCAGCATTTACCTGTGAGTAGCCAGCAGCAGTCACAACAGCAGCCAATGACTCATCAGCAGCAGCAGACAACGCTCTCTAATTCTGACAGATCAGAAGGACCAAAGATGGTTTTAGAGAGACTTTGAGAAAGCCCTTGTAAGTCTAATCTTCCCTTATTTATTACCTAAGAGCATATGGGTTTCGTTTGTAAATAAAGCTAGGTGTCTGTGGTCTGAGTGAGATCTTCTCCTACCCCTCTAGTAACCAGCCAGCCAGCGCTTAGTGGATGTTTAGTGTTAAGTGTTGATTGTTATATGTTATAGAGTGTTAAGTATATGGTTATAGAGGCTACCTTTTTGTTGTCGCACTGCTTATCCTATCTATCTATCTCTATTCTTTTATTGTAACCACTCACTTCTAAATAAATAGTATTTCTGATTTCGAAGAATTACTACTTGTGTGCCTATTCTTGATCAGAGAGCTGCATCTGTGTCCTTTCAAGGATCAGCAAGACTAGCTTGCTCTGGGGAGCCCTCTGTGGGTCAGAGATAAGCATACTGGTAATATCCTGGAAATTCCAAGGTCACAACATTGGTTACTGGTTTAGATAAATGAAAGATTAAGGTTAAAGGCAGTGTAGTTGGGTAATGTCATTGGTTTAATATAATTGAATGCAAATCTTCCAACCCCTTCCAGATAGGGGGTTGCCCTGTCAGAGAATAGAAACAAAAGGCTGTTTTCAGTATATCACAGGGGAGGGAGAAGCACTCTGTACCCATTCATTGAGGAAAACCCCTTGTAGAGTTTGGATCCTGGTTCATAAGAAACCAGCCAGCTCTGCAACAGACTGAACTTTGGGGTGGGGGTCTACTTTATTGGATAGAAAAGATAACTGTTGATAAGCATAGACCCAGGTTTGGGTTTAGGATTGTTGTATATTATAACCGTTTACATCACTCTCTCGTTTCTAGTTAAATCTTTTTTGATTCTTTCTTAAACAGACCTACTTTGATTTATCATAAGTCCTGAGTGGTTCACAGAAGCAGTGGTTCAGGGTAAAACTGATTAACAGAGGTGCAGAGGATTTGGAATTTCTGTGAACAGCCAATGTCAGGGGTGGATATCAAGGGAAACAATTCAAGGGGGCTCAGAGATTGGGGTGCACCTAGTGTTAACCTGCAAGGCAAAGTTAGAGCTGGCATAGCCCAAAGGAGAGTGCTTGAAAGGCTGATGGTATTAGGGAGCTGACACCCAGCTACAACAAGAAAAAAACAAACTTGTGCTGGATGCAAGGGGTAACAAGGTGACACAGTCCTGTGTGCCCTGAGAACGATCACACCTACCCACACTTTAATTTTAAAATAAACTAGCAGTCCACCAAAGACTTGGTCAAACAGGTTGCTTGTGATTCATCAAACCTAGGCTCTGGTAGATTGTTGCTTGAAGTATGTTCCAGAACTTTGGACCCTCCTTTGAGAACCTACTGCTACCAGCACCAGACAACTGAATCATAGAAACAGGGAGCAAAAAGACCCCAGTACATTTTTATTTCTTGTGACAGCACATCAGAAAACAAGGTGTTCTCTCTCAAAATGAAACCATTCATAACAAAATTACTCCTATTGCACATAGAAGTGAATAGGCAACCAGTGTGCAACAATGGCATTATGTGCACATACAAGATTTTATTCTCTTCTCATCGCGGTATTACTTCTATGTAACTCCAATTACTTCAGTGGCATTTCTGTTGATTTATATCAATGTTAGGGAGAATCAGGCCATAACATCTCACTGCATTAAAAAGAGACAAGTTGGCGCGTGCTACATTTGCTGACATTATCAGTGCTCTGTGAGAGTAGCCTCAAATAGAGTGCATTACAATAATCTAGTTTTGAGGCATGGATCACTGTGGCTAACTCCACATAAGAAAAGAAATGTTGCAACCTCTGGGCTAGTAGTAGATGAGGAAAACCCACTGACACCTAAAGTCAAAAAACAGCAATAGAGCTAAAATGACTCAAAGACTAAAACATGAAATGGCTAAGGTGGTTTAGAAACCTTTATCAGAAGGCAAACTTATGCCTGCCTATAAGCATCAATTCCATTTTATCTACCCTAAGCTGACACCCAGCCAGTGTCAAACAGCTGGGAGACAGAAATTACAGTGGCTGGATTTGATGAAACCACAAAAAAGAGCCAAGATGTCCATAGTGGCTGATTTGGGACTAGAATACAGAAGTCTTCACTTAAAGCTAAACAATCTATCCCCAAATTAGTTATTATTAGATGATAACGTAAATTATATGTAAACCTCTTTCCATTTAAATTAACTACTTGTCTGAATACCTCAATTAAGGGTTTTAAGGGCACCATTGCATTATTCCACAATATGCTTTTCTGAAATATTGGCTGATGAAGTAGTTGTTTTGCCATTACAACGTGATTAAATATCTTGCCAGTAATGCAATACAATGAAGATGTGGCAGTGCACCTATTACCAGAAATCCAGTTAAAATAATTACCACATTTCTGAGTCAGTTCAATTTCAGACGAACAAACAGAACCCTCGATGACCCAAGCTACTTCATGTGAACATTGCATAGGTTTCAATTGCTGGGTCTTGCTGCCTCATCATCAGTGCTGTTCATGAAACTTCTCCCAGAGGGAATTTTTATGACACAATGAGAGAAACAAGAGAAAAGGGCAACTAGAAAATATGCGAGGACAATGCATTCGTTCACCAAACTATGCTCTCCTACCAATCCAGATGATCCGGCAGCTTCACTCCTTCCTCCTCTCTCTCTCCGCACACACACACACCCTCCATGCTTTTCCAATCACATTTCACCATCACAGAGAGAAAAAAATCTTTCCAAGAAGTATTTTTTTTCCTGCAGGTATTTTACTCCCTGAGGAGGCTTCCTCTTTTTGAATCCTGTATGGACTAGTTGTTTCCTGCTGGAAAGGAGCTGTTCCTTTCTTTCTTGTCTGGGTTGGAGAGAGGTACTTCTCGAAGCCCACCCCCTGGCCCCTGGCTGGATAAGAGAGACTGTCACTCGCAGACAGGAGCCAGGGCAGACAAAGGGTTATTTATACAGCACCTCCCTCTAGCCCTCCCTCTCCTCATCTCCTTTAGCTCCAACTCTCAACTTGTACATTTAAAAAAATACAGCTGCCAAGAAAGTGAGAGAGAGAGAGAGAGAAGCAAAAGAGAAAGGTATGTCTTGCTCCTGAAATTATCCTCATTTATTTGTTTATTTGTTTATTTGTGCTAGTTACAAGATGCAAAGCTAGATAAATTACATGTGATGAATGGCATGTGCAGGAGGCACTTTGGGAAGGTTGACATTCACTGTGAGCAAATGATGTGTTGCAGAACAGATGTGAGGAGATAAATCCAGTTTAATTTATTCAGCTAAAGAAAAAAAAACAATACTTTTTAACATTACTCTGCTTTATAAAGTTGGATGTTACCACAGTTCATAGTAAGTTTTCCACTATCTCCCACTATTTTCATGCACTCAATATTATTGCAAAAACTGGTGGATGTGAAAAGAAGTGTTTTCACAATGAGCTGCTGTCTTTAGGAAAACTAAATGAGTTTTCATTAAAACCCAATTCCTGGAAAGAAGCATGGTAGTGATGGGTTTTACAAAGAGGTAATTCATCGAATTCATCCTCAGTGGAGTAGCTGCTGTCCTTACCATGGTTCACAATGTACTTACTGTTCGGGCAAAAAAAGTCTGGTTTTTTGGTTTTTGTTTTGTTTTTTAATTTTGAGCAATGCTTCTTCAAACTTATTTAATTCTAAAACTCAAACCTATGTCATATATCAAGTGATATCCCAATTCTGCAGATGTTGTTTAATGATTTCCTATGGCTGCAAGTCCAAACAGTAAATGTTATCAGCACCTTTTGGAGGTATTTTGGACTAAGGAAGTTTGACAGATGACTGCTAAATGATGTGAAGGGAATTTTGTACTTTGAATGGTGTTGCTAACAGAGTTACTTTTAACTCTTGAATTGTGCACCCATTGTGAAAACATCTAAATACATTATCTGCATAGTAATAAAACTATTATTGCACTTTGAACTTAATTGATTAGTCTGTTAATATAGAATATACCTCCTGTATGACTGTAAAGGACCATAAGACAGAGAACCAGTTACAATGAAGAAAAGGAGTACTTGTGGCACCTTAGAGACTAACAAATTTATTAGAGCATAAGCTTTCGTGAGCTACAGCTCACTTCATCGGATGCATTTGGTGGAAAAAAAAGATACAATAAAGTATCTTTCATTTTCAAGATGAAGTAGCTAGAGATGCTATAGAATTCTTAACTATAAATAGCTTACACATTTGTTTCCAAATATGAGGAACTGATTTAAAGGAAAAGGTATCTAACTACATTTTTAGTTTCATTCACTCACACTTTTCCTTATTTCTATTGCCTACCTATACCACTAGTGCTTATTACTGACAGCAGCTGCTTGTATGGGACTTACAGCAGTATTAATATTCTCAAGAAACATAGCTCTGTTTGTCTTGGCCATTGAGGCAGAGAATTTAAAAAAAAAATAAATCTCCCTGTGGATCTAACTATTCCAAAGAATATGTAGTGCCAAGTTGCCTGGCAAAACAAAACTTTAGGAACTTCACTATTAATGATTCCTTACTCATTTAGCAATCTTCCCCTCAGACTGTCTATTTTCCAGTCATACAGAAAACTAAAGCTATTTTTGTGACACTGAAATTGTTTCCCCATCTTAACTTCTTTCACAAATGTCATGTCAAATTCCATCAATGGAATATTTTATCAAAAAGGACCTATGCAAATGTGGGAAGTTTGCTTCAAATACTTTCAGGAGATTTTATCCCTGTTGGAACTTGAAACTGAATAGTCTTGATAGACTGCACCTATTGGAGCTTGGTGTGATTGACATTGGTGCCTTTTAATGAGGCAGGAAACAGACATATCATAGAAAGAAAGGTTACTTACTGGTAACTGTTCTTCAGCTCATCTGTGTGATATTTGTTCAGCAGATTTCACTGGCTGGATAGGTGTCAACGCAATTTTATCTGCACTTGGTGATGGCAGAGAAAACTTGAGTAGCTATATTTTGTAAAATTACCCCCACGTCCCCTCCCCACATACACATCCACTCTCTCACACACACACCCTATATCCAGCAACTTTTCATCAGCAATGCAACTTTCCATCAGCTATGCAACTTTCCACCTTCATGGGTACCTCAACAGTACTAGTTTAGCAGTATAAGGGAAGAGCTCATAGCAGTAGTTGGTGAGTCAGCGGCTATTCCATATATTGTCCTGTATAGAAGCTCTGCCAACCCCCTACCATATCTCTTCCCTTATGCCACACAGTAGAGTGCCGTATTGACAAAGCTATAGCCTCCATGATCTTGGACACTCCCTTTGACAGTCTTCCATCTGAAAATAGATAGCATCTCCTTCAGGACAAACCTTTTGAAGGAAGCTCTCTGATTAAGAGTTTTATGTAAATTAGTATCTGTGAAAATAGAGCATTCAAAGAGGACATGCCTCAGTGCAAAAGAAACAATGGGTAAATATTTGAATACTAGACATACCAGACAGGTTATAACATACATAAAATTAATTGTCATGCAGTGCCAGTCCCTTCTAGTCCAGTATTCTGTCTACAGTTGATCAGGAGATCATGACCTTTCCTGACTGATACTGAACTTGTCACAGTTATCCATGTCAGACTCCTTTCTAGTGCATTATTGTAACACAGTTAAGGGATGGCTTTTTAGGCCATGAGCTGATGCAGGACACAGCTGTGCAGAAACTTCCACACACTTCTGCTTTGTACTCTGCACAGGCAGCCAGTTCAGTTCTTGGTACAATTCAAGATGTAGTTATCTTTGAAATTTTACAAGATCTGGGACCGATTTACCTGAGACCACTTGCCATGTGTTCTGTGGCAGTTGAGAGCCAGTAAGGCGTTCTTGATACCCATACCTAGAACTGCAAGCCAACATTCCAGGATCAGCAACAGGGTATTTTCAGTTGAGGTCCCTGGCCTTTGGAACCCGCTGTCTTTAGCAGTCTAGAGACAAAGTTTAGGACACAGCATAAGGATTTCTTTAAAAAGTTAGTCATACTGATCTACAAAATGAATTATTTTTGAGTTGCATGCTGTCATCAGGGCCTAATTTTCACTCATGATTTGATTTAACTACTCTTTCTGCAGGGGAAATTTTGCACCAGCACAACATATAGCAGACTTATCTATCTGACTTACAGACACAAATAGTTCAATACTTAAAGATCTACTATTTGTGCCTGCAGTTTATAACAGATACAAAATATGGTACAACTATTTACATTGGGACTGGAAAAACAGAGGCCAATTCTCAAAATCAGGTCCCATATTTTTTTAAATGTAGTATCATGTAATATCATCACCTTTAACACTTTTTTTCTTCTACAAAATGTGTACATTATATATTAAATTAAAAAATACTTGTACTACTTTGAGACTGCCCTTCTTGTTAACCAGGGTAGAATGTGTCCACATCTGTCCTCCTTAGACTATAAACTCATTTAAGCAGGATTCACTTATGTACTGTTTAGTGCTGGGGAAACTGATTTAGAATAAAAACTATCCTACAAACATACACCTTACTTGAGTCCAAAATCCAACATTAGGCAAAGTTGGGTCGATGTTTACCTTATTTGAAGGAAAGAGGAATTTATTATTATTTGGCACATTGGCTAGAACTAGTGAAAATAATGCAATCTTTTAAATATTAGACATGGTCCCTGAGGTCTAATAAACACATTTTATAAATTAAAAGAATAATTAAGTGGGCTACTCATTAAGATAAATGTGCATGCAAAATTTCATGTAAACCAGAAAAATAGTTTATTGAATTTCACATCTGTAACAAACAGATAAATAAGCATTTGCTTTTATTTTAACTATGCATACTGTGACAAAGCTCTGTCCTTGTCTCCATGGGTCCCACGCTTCCTGGTGGATTTCGCTAGCCTCAGAGGCTCTCTGTGACCTTCCACGTAGCCCTTCTCTCTCTAGACGCAAGGATCACAGCCTACTGAACCATTTTCATCATAAGCCAGCAAGGGAGGTGAGGAGTAGCTACTCTCCCTTGCACAGTCTCTGTTGTCTCCCAATCTCAGTGATTAATTCGGGGGAGGGGAAGGGGGGATCCCAGGCCCGCTCTCTACTCCGGGTTCCAGCCCAAGGACCCTAATAGTATCAGCTATGGCAGCTGACCTTTTGGAAATAGGACACGTACAATTCCCTGGGCCACTTCCCCACTTCCTCAATATCTACTTCACCCTTATCTCAGGGCCTCCTTCCTTGTGCCTGATATGGTTTGTACTGCTCAGTTTCTCCAACAGTGCAGCTTCCTCCTACAGCTCCTGACACACGTGCCCACCTGACTAACTGGGAGGCTTTTAACTAGTTTCAGCCAACCCCATGATTGGCTTCAGGTGTCCCAATCAACCTAGCAATCTTCCCTGCCTGGAAAGATCTTAATTGGGCTCAGGTGTCTTAATTGACCTGGAGCAGCTACCATTTGCTTATCCTGGCACCAGGGATTTGTTTAGCCTCTGGCTAATATATCTGTCTTCCACTACTTTACTATATGCGGCGTGAGGGATACCCTGGCACATGTATACTTGGAGTGTGCCAGGCTGCAGCCCCTATTCCGGCTCCTCACCAATATTTTATTACGTTTTTGGTTGCACTTCTCCCCTCACCTTCTCATTTATGCACTCCCTATCCGTGGCCCCACAAAGTCACGGGATCTCCTGGTCAACCTCCTCTTGGCCCTAGCAAAAACGGCCATCTATAAAACCAGAGTGAGGAGGTTGGCCGATGGAGTCTCCTGTGACTGTGGGGCCTATTTCCGATCCTCGGTCTATTCACGTATCCGGGCAGAGTTCCTCTGGGCGGCGTCCTCTGACTCCCTTGATGCCTTTGAGGAGCAGTGGGCGCTGTCCGGGGTTCTCTGCTTGGTGTCCCCATCCGGTTCCCTTCGTTTGACCCTTTGACCGTGCTCCTGTCCCTGATATTTCATTAGTTGTCCCCCAGAATTTTTTGGGTATCTAGGTCCTATGGATCCCCCTTTTAGGCTGGGGGGGTCCTTTAGCGGTGGCCGGGCTTTGCCCGCCCACTTCCCGGATCCCAATAAGATTACTTTACTATAGGCATCTGGCCTTGCCCAGTCACAGTACTCATAACAAAACATAAAACTTTTAAACCAACTTTTTTTGTACATAATGTTAGCATAAACATGCAAGTTTGTGTAAAAGATCAGAATAATGAGGTGCTGTCATAAACATACAGTTAAGGGTAGCATAAAATCCCGCCTTTACCAGTAAAAGGTTAAGAAGTGCAGATAACCTGGTTGGCACCTGACCAAAAGGACCAATAAAGGGAGAAGATGATTTCAAATCTGTGGGGGAAGGTTTTTGTTCTGGGCTTGTGTGTTCTTTCCAGAGACAAAGAGAGAGACCAAACAAGTAATCTAGCTCCTACTGAATTATACATCTAAACTTACAGAAACAGTAAGTAATAGCAAGGAAATGTGTTAGAGTATCTTTTATTTTAGCTTGTGAATTTTCCCTGTGCTAAGAAGGAGGTTTATCTCTGTTTTTTGTAACTTTGAAGTTTTGCCTAGAGGGGAATCCTCTGTGTTTTGAATCTGATTACCCTGTAAAATTACCTTCCATCCTGATTTTACAGAGGTGCTGTTTTTATAATAAAGTTCTGTTTTTAAGAACCGGATTGGTTTTTAGTGTCCTAAAAACCCAAGGGGCTGATCTGTGCTTACCTTGTTAACCTATCTGGTTGGTATATTATTCTCAAGCCTCCTCAGGAAAGGAAGTGAAGGGGCTTGGGGGGCTATTTTAGGGAAACAGGAACTCCAAGTGGTCCTTTTCCTGAATCTTTGTCTAACTCCCTTGGTGGTGGCAGCAATACCCATCCAAGGAAGGATTTGTGCCTTGGGGAAGTTTTAACCTAAGCTGGTAGAAATAAGCTTGGGGGGTCTTTCATGTGGGTCCCATCTGTACCCCAGAGTTCAGAGTGGGGAGGGAACTCTGACAGGTGCCCATGATTAGTATTAAACTAATAACACCAGTTTTAACCCTATAATGTTAATGTTTTTTCTAAATGGGTTCATGTCTCCAGAAACTGATTTTCTTAGGCAGTTGTATCGCTAATGTTTTGTGCAGATAATTTATCAACATGGGTGAAGGATTAGCAGGGTGGAAGTATCGCTGTAACTGTCTATGAAAATTAATTGAATCAGGAATGTGGTAAAGTAGTATGTGTGTCCGACAATGTTTTGTGTTTTAACATGTGGTCCTTCTCTGAAAAGTGGCTGTAAAAAATAGCATGGCAGAGTTACATGTCTAAGTGATTTCCATATCAAACATGCTTAGTTTACAAAAGACTTCCCCCTTCCCCCTGCTATCAATCCTGCAACCTCAACCTGAGATCTGAGAGTCAAAATGGGTTCTTTCCTTGATCATCATCATCATACATTATAAATATTTTAGAGATCAAATTGTATCCCCATTTGTCCCACAGTCTTCAGGTTTTGCATTCAATTCTCCAGCTACACAAGAAAGCCTAGAATCCAGCTAATAGTCTCTTAGCTGAGTTGGGTCTATAGTGTTAAGACCAAAAAGCAACAAAATCCTATTTGACTATAGAGTAGGTATAAGTAGGAATACATACAAGAATCAAATCTGTTGAGTGAAAAGATGCAATATTTGTCTGGGTCGGTTATCAGAGTAGAGCCACTCTTTAAATCTAGAGAGGGATTGGAATCTTCATATCAAGCTAAAAGAAATGTAAACAAACATTGTCTCTCCACACTTCAATATTCTGCTGCTGAAAACCAGGCTGGCTAATTTACAAATGAATGCAAGTTGGATGCTTTTCTCCAACTCCCTCTGTGTGACACGTTCAGTAGTCTCTGTTCCATGGAAGTGCTGGATTAGAATAGCAGGCAGTGTTGGAAGTCAGAACAGAGGTGCACTGTTAGTGCTGTGAAGAGCCTGAACTCCCTCTGCTATGCTTGGCCCTTTACTTTCTTGAAAAGTAAAACCAGTCATGTCCAGAAGTCTGCAGTTGGACTAAATCAACAAAATTTCCCCTTCCCGTTCTGCACTTAGGACAGAAGAATCCCATGCACTGCTACAGGCTGTGGACTGACTGGCTAAGTGGCAGTTCAGCAGAAAAGGACCTGGGGATTACAGTGGATGAGAAACTGGATATGAGTCAACAGTGTGCCCTTTTTGCCAAGAAGACTAGCGGCATATTCAGCTGCATTAGTAGGAGCATTGATAGCAGATTGAGGGAAGTGATTATTCCCCTTTATTTGGCACTGGTGAGGCCACATCTGGAGTATTGTGTCTGGTTTTGGGACCCCTACTGAAGAAAGGATGTGGACAAATTGGAAAGAGTCCAACAGAGGACAATGAAAATGGTTAGGGGGTGTGAGGCACATTATTTATGAGGAGAGGCTGAGGGAACTGGGCTTATTTAGTCTGCAGAAGAGAAGAGTGAGGGGGGATTTGATACCAGCCTTTAACTACCTGAAGGGGGGTTCCAAAGAGGATGGAGCTAAGCTGTTCTCAGTAGTGGCAGATTACAGAACAAGGAGCAATGGTCAGGCCTGCTCAGAAGTCCAGAGCAGCCCTGGCCACTTCCAGCTTTTGGGGCCCCTAGCCATAATAAAAATAAAAAATGACAAATGAAAACAAAATAAGACACCAAAAAAAGAGTGAGACATAATTTGAATATTTTTTTATTTAACAAATGCTTTTCTAGCCTTTTTCTGTGAAAATGCACTATTGAGGAAAAATCTAGCTTTTGCGCAATGTCACAGTTGATATTAAGCATGGCGAACCCATTCAAATGCTCTTGTCCCATAGTTGAACCATGATAGTTCTTTACCTGCTTCAATACATTGAACGTGCATTCACTAGGCAAACTGACAAATATGGCAAAACTACGCAATGCAATTGTGATAATAGGAAACACCCCAGAGAGTCCAAGTTCAAGTATTTCTTGAAGCAATTCCTTTGGCTTGCAATCCAATTTAAAAAGTTCATGGAATATATTCGTTTGAGGAAGATGACCTCATCACTGAGATCTTTAGAGATTTCTTTGTTGTACTGTTGCTGAAATTGTTCAGCTGCAGAAAGCAGATCTTCATTACTCAGTCTGTTGAACTGCCAAAGAATCCCCAAAAGGGTACAAATTAGTCGCTGTGACTCAAATCGATGTGTAAGGCCTGATTGAATAGAGTCAATGACGACAGGGAAGACATTGACCCTGTAATGCTGCTTGACATCGGATTCAGTAGGTAAGTTGCGATTGGTGGAGAACTCAGATGAAATGCCAATATTCTGTGCTACTAATTTGGACTCAGTCAGGATCACATCCCATTGTTCACGAATCTGTTAAATGTCATTGATAAGACTTTCAATGTTATCCCTCTCAACATCAAGTGTAGCATTGCGTGCTTCAATTACCAGATTAGTTTGATGGATCATTGTAAGTAGCTTCATCCACAAAGATGACAACAGAATGCATTCAAATTTGGACGATGTGCTTCTGAATAGACTGAAGTTCAGTTCGAGCCTGTGCAGTGAGATTCACACAAATGCTGAATGGTACACAAATGCTGAAAAGACACAAAACAAAGGAATACTACTTAAGAACCCAAAATGAAACAGTCAGACATGCAATTATCCTTATCACTGAATCAAAACTAAAGCATGCAAGGTATAATATAATAGGCTGAGCTGAAGACAAAGGGATGGCATACATATAGTAAACACAGACATGGATACAGACAGAGGGATAATGTCCAAAAACTTCAAACGTGTGTCCTCACGAAACTCATTGTAGAAGATTGTCCTCACAAATGTTCACCTTGAATCTGGGACTATAGACGATGAAAGCCTATGATGACTGCCAAGATAAGGCTCAACCAACCAACCAGTCTCCTTTTTAGCTACCATATGAAGATAAAAATGAGGAATTCTCACACATAAATAATTCCTTAGTCAACTTGACATAAAACTATAAAGACACTAAAATGTAACAATTCTCTACCTTTCAACACACACTTGATCCAGCACTGGCCACTAATAGTGGTTTGTTTATATAATCAGCTGATCTGAGAGGATACGTTCATCATGGTCTAATCTTGTACCATCAGAACTGATATATTTGTACTAATATTTATGAACATTTTTAACTCTTTAATATGACAAAAATCTATATCAGTTAACAAAAAAATTATGTCTTTTACCAAATTACATCTCTTACTTGCTTAAATTTGCAGCTCTAAGCTGAGAGAGTGTCACATTTTGGTCTGATAGGGATGTGCATAAAAACACGTTGCGAAACTTATCAGATGCCAAAAAAATAACAAGTGTCTAAATTTGAGACCCCTTTTGAGCTTGAGGCCCAGGCCAAATGGCCCTCCTGGCCCCTGCTCTGATTGACCCTGGCAATGGTCTCAAGTTGCAGTGGGAGAGGAGGGTAGTGAAGCACTGGAAAGGCTTACCTGGGGAACTGGTGGAATCTCCATCCTTAGAGGTTTTTAAGGCCCAGCTTGACAAAGACCTGGATGGGAGGATTTAGTTGGGGTTGGTCCTGCTTTGAGCAGGGGGTTGGACTCCTGAGGCCTCTTCCAACCCTAATATTCTATGATTCTATGATTATAATACATTTAGTAGGTCATGCTAGCATGTAATTTCTACCACATTTGGGAGAAATAGGTAGAATAAGGATGAAGCGACTTCAGTAGAGTCATCATACTTTTGTAATGATTTAAAAGAACCAAAAAAAATCCAGAAACTGGAGAAATGTATCTGAACATTTCCACACTGCTTTGTTAATGTTATTATGCTCCAAACATATACAACTACATGAAAGTAGACATTCATACCAGTAAGCTGGTCAAATCCTCTCAAAGCAATTTCCTGAAGGAGAAAAGCAAAAGAAAATGCCAGCAACAAAAGGCTCAATTCATGAGAAATAAGAATAGGGTGCAGAGAGGGCGGTGAAATTTAACTCCACAACAGTGAAATAGCAATACCTTCTATCTCCTGGGAAATAATCCTCTCCAGCACACAGGTTGAACTCCCAGAAATCCTCAGTATAAATTGGATTCAAGCTAGAGAAATGAATTAAGCAATCTGCACAAAAACTGATCAATTCAGCATCAATACATGTCTAATATGCCTCTTTTCTCATTAGCACTCCTGTCAAAAGCAAGCTTTGGAATGATGAAAATGAAGATTCTATCAGCTCTTGTTTTGCTGAGCATGCTGCTTGGTACTAACATGATGCCTTTCAGTCGACTTTCTTGTTACAAGAAAGTGCTAAAAGATCGCAATTGTCACAGCATCCCAGAGGGTGTGGCCAGTCTTCGACGCATTGATGGAAATCTTCAAGACCAGTTTTGGGAAGGGCAAAGCTGTGAGATGATCTGTTACTGCAATTTTAGTGAATTACTCTGCTGTCCAAAGTAAGGCAACTTTCTGTTACATACAATTTTACATGTTTATATGGATTTAACAAGTGTTCATTATATTTCACTATAGTATGGACTAGTACTTAACGGATCAGCTTCCATTTCAAAGACATAAAACATTTTATCAAGCTTAGAAGTTAGACCAAGACTCAGCCATTTTCTTATATCACTTCATTTTTGCTTTTTTAAAGTAAAGGGAAAGATTGACATTGTGTTTGCTTAAAGTATTAAATCACACATCCCTCTACAGACCTGATGTAACATGATTTACTTCAGTGAGTTTATACTAGGCTGAATTTTGCCCCTTGTTCTTTACTTACTTGACCCAGGTCATATAAAAATTGGGGTCTTTGGACTAATCCCTGGATTTTCAGCCAATAATTTCAACACCCATTAGTGAAAACCAGTTTTTCAAAAGAGATGAGAAAGCCCGGAGGTTCTTGCTGCATGGCAAAATATGTCATTGCCTCTGTATATTAGTGGGTGCAGACATTTCATCTAGATAAGTTGAACTGCAAGAGAGACATTTACAATAAAAAGTCAGCAGAAAAGTGAATGGGGAAAAAAGCTGAATTGAAAAGGATTCAGGGGTCACCTTAAAACACTTCCCCCACCTCTACTTGTAGTGTTATAGACAGTGTTGAACATTAACAATGAAGGATAGTGACAAATACTCTCAATGTTTGTTAGCAGAGCTTGTTGGAAAAACTGTAATGGATCAATTCAGTCAAAATCTAAATGATTTGTGAAATCATGTCAATTTCACCAAAATTTCATTTCAGGGAAAAATTCTGACAAATGTCCAAACATGCTGTTTTACCATTTTTGGCATGAAACATTTTATTTGGTTTGTTTGTTTTGAAATTACTTCAAAACAATTATAATAAAATTTAAAAAATGGAAACATATTTTTCCCCTGAATTTTCTTTGGGAGAATGTCACCGTTTTCATATTTCTTCCCCAATTCTGAATGAAGCCAAATTTCAAAGTCACAGAATTTCCATCCTCCACTCAGCTCTATTCATTAGGTTTATAATGGCATATTTTTCCCTATACTACTAGTATCCAATTCCATTGCTTTGTAAGAGTACTTCCTAACAAATATTTAATTATTTCATTCAACGTTAAAGGCCATACCCTTTTCTCCACGTGCTCTAGGACAGTGGTTCTCAAACTTTTGTACTGGTGACCCCTTTCACACAGCAAGCTTCTGAGTACAACCCCCCTTATAAATTAAAAACATGTTTTTATATATTTAACACCATTATAAATGCTGGATGCAAAGCGGGCTTTGGGGTGGAGGCTGACCTACAAAGAATAAAATCATATTAGGCTGGCCTTACTATGCCACAGTAACCTGGATGATCCCTGCACTGATCACCTGTTTTTCTCAACTCACCCTCTCCTGAAATATCCTAAAAAGGAGCTTTTCAGCATGCCTGAAGGGTTAATAAATCAGGCTATGTGGGAGTAAATTCCAAAAAGTCACTCTGCCAGCAACCTACTTTGTTTTAAACTAGGGGGCATGGTTTAACAGCAACTTTCATAAATAAATAAGAGCAACTTTTCATATTTTCCATTCCCTCCAAAATCACTGCAGGTACCTAGATAAGGCACAGTATTTGCTTGCTAACTCACAATAAGTCTTCAAAATCTTAGATAAAGAAAGCTTTTACTAGACTACAATACAAAAGATCTCTTTGCATACCACAAAAGACCCCACCTGGGAGCTCAGTACAAGCCTCACTTAATTGTATATGTGCACATTTCCTATGCATCTTTTTGAGAATTTATCTCACTAAAACTGAAATTATGCCACCGGGGTGAAATCCTAGCCCCACTGTGGTGCCTGGGAGTTTTGCCATTGACTTTAGTGGAGCTAGGATTTCCACTCATCAGCAGTTTAGTTTCTACTGACACTGAAGCCTGTGCACTTCTTCAGGTTTGTATTTTTTTTTTTTTTAAAAAACATACACAAAAACAGCAAAGCAGTTGTAGATGGGTTTCATTTTAGAGCTTATGATAATTTATGATAACCTTACAACTGAAATACCTGATAATTTCTTTCAGAGATATTTTCTTTGGACCAAAGATCTCTTTCGTGATCCCTTGCAACAACCAATGATGAGCATCATGTGTCCCAGTGAGAAGACACACACGGGACTTCACAACAGGAAATTAACAATGTTGTCATAGAAAATCTATTCCTTTCTACAGCACTAGAGTGCAGAGCCTTAATGTACCAAGTAGTATATGTGTCCCTGTCTATATATAGAAGGAACCATGGTTTGAAGATTTAATGGTAAAGCTCTCCTTTCCAACTTGATAGCTACATTTGTTTTCATTAGAAGGATTTAAGAAGAGGGGTGCAGTAGAACCTCTTTAATTCACTGTGCTGATCTGCCAACCCAGACAGTGTCATAAAAGTTCTGGAGTTGTCACTCTCACAAATTCTCAGCTGCTATAAGGCAGTATTGCACCTCACTACACTATTTTACACCCGTTGAGGCCCTTAGTTGCAGTTCACTCTACTGAAGTTTCATATCAATAAGTCTTCATTACTTTAACAAAAAAGTAACTGAAAGCAGTGGGAGCTACTGTATGTTCAGCACTTTTGAAAATCTGGTCACTTATTTAGGTGCCTAAATAAGGTTTGAGGACCCTAACTTTTTACATCTATTTTTGAAAATCTTGGTCTAAAAAGATTGTTAATCCTCTTGAGGTCAATAGCAAGACTCCCATTAGCTTTCATGGAAATACAACTGGACTCTAAATTCACAAAATACAGTTATCCATAATGGGCCCTTATTTAAACTCATCTTTGCACTTTTTGTGTTTAGTACACAGCTGCTATAATGTATATATTCAGTAAAACAGCTCCTGTTGATGAGCCTGATCCAAAATCTTTGGAAGGCAATGGGCCCTGAATCAGGCCTCATTTGAATATAGCACATCGCAGTAGTAACTTAAAATGCTAGTTCCCCATCTTTAATATAGCCCTTTGGGAAAAGACAGGTGTGTAATTAGACACAGAGACTAACCTTCTAAGCATGTACACCTATGCTAGTTTAATGAAAGCTGTTTGTGATAAGTATTAAACGTTTCTTTTCATTAACATATGGTAATTCCTAGAGCTACCAAGTTAATCAGATGGAAAAGTGTGAAAATATCTAGTGTAAAATATAAAACTTTAATATAGTTATCTTGTGCTATTCTTTTTCAATGACACTTTCTGCAGTAGTCATTTTATGAAAATTACATTGGCAATAGCGAATTTTTTAATGCTAATAGACAACCATACTTCACTTACATGACAACTTTGTATCAAATACAAAATATGTTCAGAAATTTTGCCATCTATAATGGTTGGATGATTGTATTCTTGTATGTTGGTAATCTTGTACCTAGTTGGTCAGAGTGTTTTCTGGACTAAATGCAAATGATAAATGTGTATTCAATCAATCAATTATGCATATTAAGTGATTTGCACCAAACAGTTTCACAATGACCAGCTGCAAGACAGATGCAATTTTTTAGAAAGTCTCAGTCTACCTGTCCCTCATTCACTGGTTTTCCCATCGCCTGATCAAACTATGCAAAAAAGAGAAGCCCTGAGCAGAGTTCAGAGACAACAAACTGTTAAGAATCTCAGTAGGTGCAAATAAGAGCTGCTGAAACCTAGGGATGTCTGGAAAGCTTGAAGCACTGTCCTGCCATCAATCAGCAAGGTGTGGAGAGACAAGCTCTCTTTCCTCTTCCAGGTTCTACCTGAATTACACTATGCTTGCCGCTGCTCACAACTTTCCAAAGCAGTAGCAGCAAAACTGACAATTGTCACTGTCACATCTTCATACGGCATTCTGAACGTGGCAGTAAAATTAACCAGTTCTGTAAAATTCACCAAATTCCTTCTTCTGCTGCTGGTTGGGGAAGGCTCTGCAAGCTGCAGATTCAAAAAGACAGCACCACATCCTCTCTCATGCAGAAGGTTATAATTACCACAGTATTAAGAGCCAGAAATAATGTTTTGTTTTTTTAAGAACAGAAGCTTAAGACTGGAAGTTTAGTTTCCATCAAAACTTAGGCTTTTGGCTCCCTCTTGCACCAAGGAAAGTTTCCACTCACCCCTGTCAAGTACCAAAGAGGATATTTCAAGCCCTGTCGTGTGCAACATGATTAAGATGCAATAGAACAGGGTTTCTCAGACTTTTGTAGTGGTGATCCCTTTCACATAGCAAGCCTCTGAGTGCAACCCCCTATACATTAAAACCACTTTTTTATATATTTAACACCATTATAAATGCTGGAGGCAAAGTGTGGTTTGGGGTGGAGGCTGACAACTCACAACCTCCCATGTAATAACCTTGCAACCCCCTGACCCCCCAGTTTGAGAACCCCTGCAATAGAAGTTTAAATACATCCACATTTTGGGCATCCTACTTATTATCTTACTGAATTTAACTTACTCTATTTCCATCAGTAGGATGGTGCCACTCAAGGTAATACTTAGTTTTCAAAGCACTTTACAAAACATTACAATGCAATCAATGCACACATTAGAAGAGAAGGTCCATGAGTACGGCTACTGAATACAGGCAAATAGCTATGTCTGGTTGTACAGTGCTGGCTGAAGTTTGATCAAGAGTGTGTGAAAATGTATGGGACATTGCAAATGCAAAAGAAATTCCGTCACTGATAATTACTGGGAAAACAGGCAGTTTGAGCATGGGGATTATTTCCATCAATAAAGGGCTACAGGTAAAGAAAAATCAAAGAACTATAAGCAATAAAAGCAAGTTTTTGAGGACAGCAAGAACCTGCTAAACCACCACATCTAGCAGCATGAGGGACAGGGTAAACAATGATAATATTACTTTCACACATTTTTCTTAAAGTGAAGGTAGCTCATCATTGAAGTAATGTTCAGAGTTTTATATCAATCATGCCTCAGTGAACATAGAGAGATGCTGCGTTCTTCTCAGTTTTAAGATGCCATCTCACTTGTTTCTCCTCACAGCTCAGAAGACAAAGCAGAAAACTGCATATCATCCAGAATTTCATTGTTCTGGTAAGGGTCATTGGAACTACAGGAGGTTTTGTATTGTATCATAGCTGTCACACTGAATACTGTAAACTTTACTAAAATATATACATTAAGATGCAAGTGCTATATGTAAAGGTAACAATTCTTTAAATTAATGATCTGTATGCATTTTCCAGCTGTGAGTTAATGCAGACTTCACCTGAACAAAACACAGCATGTTTATTAAACAATATTGAAACAGAGCATGAATTCCGCAGCCGTCCTTTCTCCAATGCAATTTCCACGTAGCAGCATATGTAGATCAATAGAGAATCATTGTTCAAAGCAACAGAAGTTTTCCATTATAAATGGTGATATATCCACATGAAGATGGAAAGACTTTGAACACTAAATAGCTGCCATCATTTTTATATAGTAGCACGATGGTCCTGAGGCTTAGCAGTGCATATCCCAGAAGTGAGGAAACTAGAGATCTCAAAAAAAACCTCTATTAAGATCTTCGCATACCAGAATTCTAAAAGAAAATACAAGTGCAGCCATTTATACTTATGACTTATAACTACAAGAGTCACTGCTATTCAGGAAGTCAAGAGCAATTCTATTTTGGCCCTTCAGTTTGGAGCAACTATGTTTAGAATTTATCAGAGCTAAATTTTATACTATATAAAACCATGTTGTAGTGTGATGATTTCAAAACACGTTTCACACTCTAATCTTTAGCATACTTCTATAATTAAAAAAATACAATGAATATTTTTAATAACTTTAAATATATGTAGGCAAACTATTATTAGGTACAAATAACTCACTAAATAAGTTACAAACACACATGAACACTTGAGCAACAGTATCAATAATATTTATTTAAAATACTTTTGCTGGGGAAATCTCATTTTAGAGAAGGTTGTTTTTCAGAGAGTCAGCAAGACCATGAAAAATAAAATCAGAGAAGTTCTCTGAAAAAAGTTACAAAGAAAGCTTCTGCATGTCAAAAACAGTCTTTAGATCTGCAACTTGAGTATTAGTCCCATTTCTTCCATCCTAGTGAACTCCACTGTCCATCTTTAGATCTGGTTTGTTCTTGTCATTCTTCACGGAGTAGATGAAATATGTTAAGGTATCCTTTTCATTCACTGGAATAGTCCTAAAATGGCAACCAATTATCTATAAAGAGAAAGTTTAAAGGAAATTAAATAGCCATTTGATTACATACAATCAACAAGTTCACATTTCCTAGATAATGGAACAAAAATTCAGAATTAAAACACAGACTTGACATCTATTCCTTTTTTAAAGATTTGATCAAACAGATCAATACTAGCAGGGGTGAAGACATTTGCCTCCATCCAACAGTCTGGATCACACAAGTATTAGGCAGTAAATCATTTCAATACTCTAAAGTGTGAATTGCAGTAGATGGACCCAATCCAGTGAAATCCATGGCTTTCTCAGCTACACAAAGCTGACCTTTCAGAAGAGAGGTAAGAGTCCACAAAAGGTACTGGGGAGTGTGTACAGTGCTTGAGTGTAGAATATAATAGTAAAAATGGGAAGTCCCGGATCATTATTATATTGGAAAGGCCCTGCATTTGATCATTTTTGGAGGGGTAGAAGAGCTCGTCCATGGGTTTTTTAACCTGATTATAAAGAGGAAGACATGTAATAATTGAGCAGTCAGCAAGGGTGAAGTTCAGCTTTGGTCACTGCCCTTTAAACTGGTCAAATCTTTTTATACGGCTTCTACCTCACTTAACTGCTCTTGAATTTTTTTTTTTTTACCCTTTATGAAAATAAGACTGTTGGTTACAAGATGTATCTAAATAGGGAGCAGGGGTAGTACCTGAAACAATTCCCCCTGCCAATTACTGTGGATTTGTAATATCACTCTCTCCCTTGTTGCTGTGCAAAAAGCCCATACATGCTGAGAAGGAAGAGGAGAAAATGACTGCACAAAGTTTAGTGAAAGGCACAAAGTAAACCAAAAAAATCCCTCCTAATCTCTTTTAGTTACAGTAATCTTAACAGTTACTTGTGAAGACAGTAAATTAACCATTTAGAAAGGTGATGTTTTTTAAGTGACAGTGTACCTTTGAAGTTCAATTCTAACTGACTGACTAAAGCATCTATACTACATTAGGACATCTGGGGACTCAATGAACATGCTCAGAATTTCCTGGCATCATTCCCAAGAACTAAGTTTGCTATAAATGGTGATCAACTGGGGAGGTCACAGATGACACCTCTGGAAAGAAGGTAGCTCTAAAACATTGAATCTGGCACTTCATGGCCACTGGAGAAGTAACAGAAGCTAGCTGTAGCCCCCACTGTTCTACCCAGAAGTCTGTCAATAAGGAAGAGTATAAGCTGGTTGTAGACTAGACAGAGTTTTATAGAAGCCTACAGTTTTATTCTTCCTGTATAAAGTATTTTATAATATACAACTAAATCAGAATACACTCTTAAGTTTCCATTTTTATTTTGAAAAAGCCACTTGTGGCTTCTTTCAAGTCACATTTTTGCCAATTTAATAAGTGCTCAAACTTTGTCTTAAGTCGCATACAAAGAGAATATACAGTACTGATTTTAAACTCATACTTGCAGTTGCAAAAATGTTGGCAACTTATGTTCTTTTACAGGCTAGCCTCTTGCATACATTTACGAATTTTGGCTTTAATCAACACTGATTAGTGGAGAGATCTACAAAATGCCTACACACAAATGCAATTCACCATAACATTTCATAAAACTAGACAACACAATGAAGATTCAGAGAGCATTTTAACAGAGGACCATCAATTTTCAAAAGTATTTAAATGAACATTCCAGATCTGTGTGTTTGCAATGCAAAATGGAGTGCATTTTTTTTTTTTTTAAAAGTAAAGGCTGTGCCACATTTTAAACTATTTGTTTTGACTAGAATACTGGTCTCTTACCAAGTAAATTATATTTTCAGAAGACCGAAATTTGCAAACATGCTAGCATTCTGTTGTACTTACAGATATTTCTGTATTGTTGTGGCTCTTAGTTTTGCAAGTTTCCACACTTATAAGAAGAGACATGAAATCGGATGCCCAGATTTCACATTGTTACTATTACTTGTACCCATATTTCTATTAATTGTACTTTTCAACTATACTAGAACTTTACTGCAAAAATAACAGAATAACTTAATTCTGCCTTTAGCTGCAAAGCTGCAGTGTCATTGAAGCCTATAGTTTTGCAGGGAGGTAACTGAGTGTAGATTTAGGCCCACTGTTTGTCTTAAGCTACATGTTTCTTAATAGCAATGTTGCAATTCTATAAACTACTTCAGGATTCTTTCAGAGTACATACTTCTAAAGCTGACTTCCTTCCTCTAACCTGAGCTTCTACTTTTGATTTTCTTTCTTAACTAGAGTGCTCTTGGCTTAAGAGTTGGGGACAGAAAGATCAGATCATTGAGGAGAAATTAGATAAGTAACTTCATTTTATTTTCAAAAAATCCAATCCACATGTTCTCTTTATGCAAAGAGAAGAGTTTGTGGAGCAGGATACAATCTAATTATAATGCAGTGGTATATTAACTATGGCAATTATAGATAACTTTTATAGTTGACAGACAAGAATATATGTTACTTATGCTAATATGTTGGTAATGATCACATTTTCCAGAGCCACAAGTAACAGTAAATTACACTGTCTGCTACGGAACAGACATTCATACGTACTTCAACAAGCTGTGCTTTGTTAAGTCCTGGTCTGGTCTGTAACTTGAAGTGTCTTTTGTATCTTCGAAGTGTGTTTACTTGTAATTGATATAAGTCAACCTAAAAAGGAAGAAGAATATCATTAAAGTTAGCATGCATCTTTAGCTGGGCTAAAGAGAGGATTAATTTGTTATTAATTGTAATGTACTTATGATTTAAAAGGTGAAGTATATTGCCTCTACACAGCCACAATGTAGGAGTTATGCGCATAGCCAGAGTCCCACAAAACTATTGTCCATCAGGGGTTAGAATTTTCTTAAGTCCTACATTTCATAATATAGGATATAAATACCCACACCTCAGCCCAATGCTCCCTCAGTTTCTCTGTTCCCAGAAGGTCTATTTAAGGGCACCATCTGGAGAACAAACATCACTATTAAGAAACCCCTTTTTCCTCTTTCCCGATTTGATCACCCTACATCCCCACTGTAGGAGATAAACTAGCAGTGACATCCCTGAGAAGATGGTTTGACTGAGAAGACCTGCTAGGTGAACAGTGATTGCAACACTGCCCTCCCAAAACCAACATCTTGATGTCCTGAGCATTGTGAAGGGATTAACTTAATATTATGAAGCAACCTTAATGACTGTTTTTAGGCTAAGTAGGTGAGCTACTGCACACTTGGAAACCTGGCCAAGCTTGGAATGGTGCCAGCCCCATAGCTCCTCCATAACCAAAGAATGGCGAAGAGGTGTGTCATTTGCCCTGTCGTCCCACAATCAGATGCCTATGTGTTATATCTAGGGCCTTACAGAATTCACGGCCATGAAAAAAGCATCATGGACCATGAAATCTGGTCTCCCCATGTGAAATCTGATCTTTCGTGTGCTTTTACCCTATACTATACAGATTTCACAGGAGAGACCAGCATTTCTCAAACTGGGGGTCCTGACCCAAAAGGGATTTGCAGAGGGGTCACAAGATTATTTTAGGGGGGTCACGGTATTATCACCCTTACTGCTGTGCTGCCTTCAGAGCTGGACAGCCGGAGAGCAGCAGCCATTGGCCGAATGCCCAGCTCTGCTGGCAGTAGTGCAGAAGTAAGGGTGGCAATACCATACCATGCCATCCCTACTTCTGCACTGCTGCTGGTGATGGCTCTGCCATCAGAGCTGGGCTTCCGGCCAGCAGCTGCTGCTCTCCAGCTGCCCAGCTCTGAAGGCAGTCGTTGCTGGCAGCAGTGCAGAAGTAAGGGCAGTAGTACCACAATCCCCCCTACAATAACCTTGCAACTCCCCCACAACTCCTTTTTGGATCAGGACCCCTACAATTACAACACCATGAAATTTCAGATTTAAATATCTGAAACAATGAAATTTACAATTTTTAATATCCTATGACCATGAAATTGACCAAAATTGGACCATGAATTTGGTAGGGCCCTAGTTACATCAGATTTGTCTAGGGGAGTCCCATTCCTCAAACCAGTATTTGATTTGAGAAGCCTTTACTCCATCAGAGTAGAAAGGCAGATTAAGCTTCTACTCGATAAGTTTATGGAGGAGATGGTATGATGGGATAATGGGATTTTGGTAAGTAATTGATCTTTAACTATTCAGGGTAAATAGGCCAAATCCCCTGAGATGGGATATTAGATGGATGGGATCTGATTTACTATAGAAAACTCTTTCCTGGGTATCTGGCTGGTGAATCTTGCCCATGTGCTCAAGGTTTGGCTGATTGCCATGTTTGGGGTCGGGAGGGAGTTTTCCTCCAGGGCAGATTGGAGAGGCCCTGGAGGTTTTTTTGCCTTCCTCTGTAGCATGGGGCATGGTTGACTGGAGGGAGGCTTCTCTGCTCCTTGAAGTTTTGATCCATGATTTGAGGACTTCAATAGCTCAGACATGGGTGAAGTTTTTCATAGGAGTGGGTGGGTGACATTCTGTGGCCTGCGCTGTGCAGGAGGTCGGACTAGATGATCAGAGTGGTCCATTCTGACCTTAGTATCTATAAGCTTTCCACAAGATTCCAGAAGCTAGCAGTGCTGGGGATACCTTTTCCATCAGTGAGAATGTGCAGAAGCCACTTCAAAGAACTACTGATCCTGAGAACTCAGATGGAGGCCAAGGCATCCTTGGAGGACCCTTCCTCTTCTTCGAAGGAGACCTTGATCTCGCATTCAAGAGGCCACTGATGCAACAAGAACATACAGCCACACACATCTAAGATGCATGATACCCATATGGAGGAAAACCTGGTAAGAAACTCTGGTGTTATCAAGACTTGACACCTGAGGCTCTTCAAATGTGTTCCTGAGCTAGGCTTCTTTTGGAAGTGCAGCTGCAGCAGTCTGGCAAGTGACTTACTTTTTATGATCCAGAGAAATCCATAGCATAAGATCAGTTGCACCAAGAACTGCAGATCCCACAGAAAAACAAACAAACAAACAAACAAAACCCCAGCATTGATATACTTAGAAACTATGGTTCCAAGAGCACTGTGATGTCACCTATGTGGTTACAGGAGTGTGGATAGAAAAATAATTTTAGATAAAATTTTCTATTAACTGATGAATGGCTCTTACAAGAAAGAGAAACAGGACTCAGCAAAAATGACTATTCTGAGACAACTGACAGCCCCTCCATCAGAGCCTTCTAAAGGGAGCTGCCCTCTTCCAGTCCAAGATTTTTGCACTAAGGGAAATTTAGTGGCCATACTACTAATGCCTGGAGACACTTTGGGTACGTCTACACTGCTCTTAAATAACTGCGGCTGAACCACGTCAGCTCACTTGGGCTTGTGGGGCTCGGGCTATGGGCTGTTTAATTGCAGTACAGATGTTGGGGCCTGGACTGGATCCTGGCCTCTGGGACTCTCCCCTGAGCCTGAATGTCTACATGGCAATTAAACAGCCCTGTTTAAGTCAGGGCCAGCCACAGGGGTTTAATTGAAGTATGGACATATGGATTGCCAACAACACTTGAAGGAGCAAGTTCTGAAGCAGAGCAGTGCTTTTGGGGGCCTTTTGGAGAAAGTCTCACAGGCATCACAGCCTCCAGCTGAGTGCACTTTCCCAGGTAATGCCCATCTGAAATGAAGAACACAGCAGGTCAAGAGGAACACCTTTTAAACTCCATTTTCCTACATTAATCTGCCATCTCCTGCAATGCAGCCCCTATAAAAATCATACAAAAGCTAAAGAACATCAAATATTGAACTATGTTTTTCAAGTCCACTATACCCTACTAGAACTACTAATTATGTAATGCTAATATGATGGAGGAATTAAAAGGATTACTCTGTGACCCTTCTGGCAGAACAGAGAGAGGCACTGGGAGACAGTTGACGTGTTTATACTCTCAGTATATGAAATGTTAGGAATCACGTGAATTAAGCGTGCACTCTAACAACCAAGTCTTACTCAAAAATGGTTCTGCTACTGGATGGCTAAGCGCATGCCTCCCACACTGGGAATCTGTGGAGAAAAAGTCATGAAGGAGGAACCTTTATCAAAGTTAAAATTGGTATATATAACTCCAACTTTCCTTTCTAGGAAAAATACTGTGTGTAAAACAAAATGAAAATATATCGATCAATTAAATTATATACGTTAATACCTTTGAATATATAATTATATTACAATTAATAAAAAAAATTAAAATGAAACATATTAATGAAGTGAGTGAAACAGGATCTCTCCCACCCCTTGAACAAATTAACATTGGAAAAAATTACATTAACACAGACTTGGTAGCAATTAAGAACAAGCTTTACAGGACAATAGCCAGGACAACTATTCAGCTACCTCTGGAGTGTCGATGTCTTGCACTGGTGAGTCACCATCATCATCACTGCCTTTTCTCTTTCTTCTGTTTCGCACACTCTGTATTAAGTTTTTGTGGAAGTCACAAATATAAAGATGTCTTGCCTAAAAAAGTAGCAATGCATGTTTTAAACACAAATCCACACTAGTCTAACATCCAGGAAATACATGATAATTCAAATTACATGCTGCAGTAATTTACCATGAAGTATATCCATCAAGAGGTTTTCATGGCGTTAACTATGAGTTCAAGAATTCTGTTTCTACCAGAACCCACAAGATAAAAGTTGGGATGCTATAACTTACTGCATCCCATTTGGCCTAGAAAACCCCTTGTATCACTGTACTGCTTCAGTGAGCCAATTCAAAATTAGTATTAACAGGCTGTAGAGAGAGCCAAATACAGCCCTCCAGGTTACTCATCAGAATGCAGGAATGGGGTATGAAAATTACTTTGAAGTTCCGTTAAATGGACAAAAAAAAAGCAAGATTTCAGCTGTCTCACTTCACAGCTCTCTTCCTAGGTTTTACTTCCACCATCCATGAAAAGTCATTGTAAAATACATCGATTTTTTAAAAATTTCCTTTTTCTAGGAATCAGCTCATTTTGAGATGAACGGCCAGTAGTTAAATGCCTAAATACCTGAAAAAAATCTGGCAAGAAGTTATTTTATAGAAGAAATATATACAAACACATAGGGCTATTAGGCACCAGTAGCTCCCACTGGCTTCAACTGGAGCTGTGGGTGCACAGGGTGAGGGTGGAAATCAAGCACTTAGAAAGTTACATTTGGGATGATAAAAACAAATTGGAGGCCTAAACGAAGTTTCTTTAAACATATAAACTGAAATACTGGAGCCCTACGCTTTTTCTTTTGTTAATGCAAAAAAGAGCTTTCTTTGCCCATTTAGAGTTTGCTTCAGTTTACTTCACAAGAGCTCTCTCATAAACCATGATTCAAAGAGAAAGCTCACAACCTCCAACAGAAGCACAAATAGAAATTGGCAACCATTTTTCCCCAAACAACGTGAGTTTACACAATCTCTTGAAGGTGGTAACTGTAACAAGCATATTAGAAGCCCCTCTTTCGGCCAGCATCCCCTAACACTTCTACTGTGCCAGTTAAATATAAATCGCCTTTCCAAATACTCCTGAATTTCTCTTCTGAAGAAACAAGTATTCATGAGGGAAGGAAGCCGGCAGACATTTGCTCCGCAGATTAACACTGCTCCGAATCTGAGAAATGTCTGGGCTACCAAAGGGTGTTTCTTTCTCAGCAGACTGGGGAAGGGAGACAGGGGCTCGTCCTGCCTGCGCAGTGACACAGGCTTGTGGCGATTTCTTGTACAGACGGAGGAGCACTACGAAAAGCCTGATGGCTGCCAAGCGGAAGACACCGTGGCAGAGAGAGACGCGCAGCGTTACAACACGCGGCGGAGCGGCCAAGTCTCTGCCCTCGCTTGAGCCAGCCACACAAGCATGTAGAGAATCCCTGCTCTGGAAGGGCGGCGGAGGGGACGTGCAGCCCCCGGGTTTCCCTGCAGTCGGGGGGCAGCCGGCCAAGCAGCCTCTCTCTGGAATACCACCCCGACTTTTCCGGAGGGAGAAGAAGGGAGGAGGAAGAAAGAGCAGCAGTCTCTCCCGCCGCCCCCCCCCAGCACACTGAGCAGAAGCAGTTGAAGCTTCGCTCACTCTTCCACTCCACCGTACCAAGGGCAAAGCCCCGCACAGTTTCACACAGAAGCTGCTGCCTCAAGTCTCCCAGGCGCTGGGGCGCGGAAGGGGGCAGTGGTTTAAGCCTTTGTGGGGGCGACTCTTGAGGCCGGAATAAGGCTGCGGGGAGCGATCGTGCAGTGCGTCCTGCGCGGAGAGCTGCAACGCGGCGCCTCAGACACCAATACTGTCCCGTGAATAGCGACAACAAAAGCCCCAAGGCGCTTCCCCGGTACCCCCGCCACCAGCCGCGGGTCTCCCTGTCCTAGGGGGCGCTCGGGGCCGGTGACCCCGCAGGAGCAGCCGTGGCCACCTGCCACGATGAGAGCGCGCTGCAGGGAGAGAGGGGACTCACTCACCGGCCGGCCCTGACTGCCCCTCACGCTCGCCCCCGGGCATCCTCCCCAAGCCCGCTGCGCGCCTCGGGGGCAGAGGAGGGGGTTTCGCGTCACTTACGCTCTTGTCCAGCTCGATCTTCACCTTCTTCTGTGAGATGCTCTTCTGGATCCTCTTGCTGAAGCTGGCGTTGCCGGCGGCCCGGCTGCACCTCTCACCTTCCTCTCGCAGGCAGCACAGCTGCCCAGCCCCAGGGCCGGCAGCACCGGGGGGTCCCGCAGAACCGGCGGTGGCACCTGCGGCAGCGCCGGGACCTAACCCGGGCGCCGGCACCTCCACGGCGGCGGCTGCATTGGCCACAACAGCAGCAGCAGCAACGACGGCGGCGGCGGTGGCGGCGGCAGCATCCCCCCCCCTCTGGGTCACCTCCTCGGGGGCGAACCCGTTCATTGCTCCAGCAGCGTCCCGATCCCGGCAGAGGAAGCTAGCGACCCGCCCGGGCTCCTCACCCGCCTGCGCCGCCCCTTTGTCCGGCAGAGGAGCAGAATCCGTCCCTGCCGCCCGGACTGAATCAAACTTCCCCGCTGTCTATGCGCTCGGCTGCAAGGGAGGGATTTAAACCTGCCCCATCAGCAGCCGCCCCTGAGAGAGGCAGCGTCCCCTGCAGGGGGCACGATCCTCCCCTTAAGGGTCACGTCCGTCCCCCTGGCCCCCGGCAGACAGAGCCCCCACAACAGGGGGCACAACCCCTCTCCCAAGGGCAAACCAGGGCTCCTTCAAGGGGCACAGCGAGATTCCCCCCTCGGCCCCCTTCCGCTCGAGTCGGGAACCGAGGCTGTTGGGGGATTCCCTGTAGCGGCCAAGCGCCTCACTCTGTAAAAGCCGCGTCCATCCCCCGGGTCACCCCGCTTCCTCCTTCCCCCACTGTCATGTGGGGACTTTTCAGCTGTTTCCTATGTAACAACAGCAGCGCCCAGCTTGCGACTCCGCTCCGCAATGCGCATGCGGGCTCCCGCCTCAGGGGGTTCATGGGAGCTGTAGTTTCTATCATTGCAGCGTAGGCAGTGGCGGGGAGGGGTGAAAAACTACAGCTCCCGAAATGCACCGCGCGAGCAGGGCTTGTGGCGGGCCTTGAGGGCCGCTGTAGACGTTTATGAGTCTGCTCCTCCCCCACGCTCCGGATTTAATAGGGGCGGGGCGAGATTGGTAACTGCCTTGCTCCTGGTCTGCTTCCTCATTCAAAGACTGGCCGTAGAGCAGCAGCCGTTAAGATTTGAAATACGTCTGAGTGGCAGAAGCTGAAACGGAGCCGCTCGCGCCCGCCCTCCCCCGCCCTCCCCGTAAAGCCAGTTCTCAGCGGCGCTGGCTGAGCCTAGCCCCTTGTTCCCTGCCCGGGGCTGCGTCCCCGAGCGCCGCCGCTGCCACGGCGGCTCGGCCTAGGCTGGCAGGCCCCATCTCTGCCCCGTGGTTTGCGCTGGCGGGCGGAGGTGATGTGTGCGCGGCGGGTTATTGCGGGGGGTGGGGAAATGACCCACGGCGGCTGCCGCTTGGTCCCATGAAGCAACAGGCAGCTTTGTCCTCTGGGCGCGTCTCTTCGCCTCCCCGCGCCGAAGGCGTGTTCCTGGCGCGCCACGGCCATGTTTGCACGCGGGCGCCTCGGGGGGCTGCAGAGCTCCCCGCTGTGTGCGCGGCGACTCGCTGCCCGCTCCGCTAACGCGTGAAAAGGGGCTCGCTCCAGCGAGGCAGCCCCTGCAGCTCCCCTGCTCGTAGGTGCCCACGGAGAAGGCAGGAGAGCTTCTGCCTCCCGAAAGACACAGCAGAGCCCTCGCGGGCCACTTCGGCGGCGCACAAAGCAACTGCAAGCTCGGGAGTGGGATGCAGCATCTGGGCTTTCTGTTTCTCAGCGCGGTTTTCTCTAGTCGTGGCATCGCGCACAGCTCGCACCTCGTCTGCACCGAGGGGTCGCGCGCCAGGCAGGTTTTTAGAACTTCTTTCTGCAAAACTCCCCCCCCCCCACCTATCTTCCTCTCTCCTTTTGTTGGCTCCAGTTCTCTGGGGCTAAGGCTGCAGTGCATGGCCTGTGTTCGCCCCTTAAATGCAGGGGGGCTGCTTTGGACGGTGGTGGTAGAAGTCCGGCAGGTGCCGTGTCACCTCTTCAAATGAGAGCAGGTTGACAGCGCTACACTTAGCCTGTGATTTTGCCTGCGTTGACGGAGAATAGTTGATCCTTGCTCTTCGTTACTGATAGCTTGAAACTAGATGTAATTGTAGTTAATTTGGAAAGCAATTTAAGGAATAAGGGTTAATGTGGTTTTTATAATTAAAAACGACTTTTATTAAAGAAGACTTCAACAACGAGCTTAGTCCATTTCTTGGCCTGTAATTTTCCTAGATCTCCCTTGTTGCTATTAGGACATTTCTATCGCAGTAACACTTTTTTTCTATCAGTAACTTAGTTTCTCTTTCCAGAACTTACAGTTACATTTAAATTTTCTGCTCGGTGTATTGTCAAGCACAGTGGAGAGGCCAAAATTCAAAACTGACTTCAAAAGAAGGAACAATTAAAATAGAGGTAATGAGCAGTAAAGGTGAAAGCACTTGTTCAAAACAAATCTAGTATCAAAACTGTACAGAGCTACATAAAAGGTTAATTAAAATATAAGCATATAAGAGTTGAGTTTTCCCTGGCTGAGGGATAGAGTGAAGAGCCAGACTTTGACCTACTGTTTTTCTTCATGTGTTTGCACAGCCCATGGTAATGAGTTTTCCCCTCAAATAAATGACTATGGTCAACATAAATCCCCAAAGAAGTTTGAGTTTAGTCACTGAAACATTCATTCAGTTGTATTAATTACAGATTATTCAATAGTAACTGAATCAAAACAGAGTGATTGAGAGGTTAGAGAGTGATTTGAGGAGACAGGCCCTCTGTACACTACAATTCTGAGTCAGGGAACCTGATTATAACTATTCCAATCTGTAGTGCAGATGGGATTTTTATCTGATTCTGTAACCTGGTATTACAGTACATGGTTAAGGTCCCCTCTACACTGGAATTTGAAACTCTTGTAATAATCACATAACTGAAATTCTGTTAGGCATGTAGACATGTCAGTTACATGGAAGGGATATGTCAAAGACTGAAGGAGAGTTAATAGAAAGTAGTTAGGAAGCTATGGTCTAGTCCAACGGTGGGCAGACTTTTTGGCCTGAGTGCCACATCTGGGTGGGGAAATTGCATGCAGTGCCATGAATGGAGGGCTGGGGCGCAGGAGGGAGGGGGTATGTGTGCAGGAAGGGGCTCAGGGCAAGGGGTTGGGACACAGGAGAGTTAGGGGTATACCGGAGGCTCAGGGCAGAGGGTTGGGGATCCAGATCCGGACTGTGAGCTGTAGTTTGCCCACCCCTGGTCTAGTCAGTCTAGTGGACTGATCTAAGGCTGGGAGTCAAGAGACCTGGGCTTTATTCTATACTCTGCCACTGTATTGACTTGGGCAAGTCACTTAACGTTTCTATGGATCATTTAGCCCATCTTTAAAATGGGGATAATAAAGGTTACATTTGTAAAGAAGTTTGAGCACTGAAAGCCCCTCATTAAAGAAAAAAAAAAAAGTAGGAATGTGTAGGATAGCAAGCATATCTTAATGAGGATATGGGTGAGTTCCCGGCATCCTCCCTTTGCAAATTTTGGAATACTAATTGCAATTGCCTGCATTTTAGACTGTGTTCAATGATAAGTGGCCAATATGCCATGGTGCTGAACTCATTTGGTCCATAAGCATGGAGAAGTTCAACTTTGGTTGAGGGTAATACTCTGTGATACCTGTTCTCAGACATGGTGGAAAAATCAAATCTAGACAGTCATCATTACTCTGCATAGCTTTGCCTATGTTAATTGCCAAACCATATTTGAAACTGATTGAGCTGTAACAGCATTTAAAATGACTTCAACTTGGAGTCCCAATCCTGCAGTAAGCTCCGTATGGCTGGACTCATGAGCGTGAATGGAGCTCGCTTAGGTGTGACCCTCAACCGAATACTATCATACAAAAGCCACCTAAGCAAGATAGCTGCAAAGATCAAGACATGCAACAACCTTCTCAGCAAACTGTCTGGTTCTTTATGGGGAGCAGGTGCTCAAACGCTAAGGACCTTGTCCCTTGCTATCTCATATTTAGTAACAGAGTACTGTGCTGGCCAATATGGAGTCAGTTGACACACACCAAACTTGTTGATGTGCAACTCAACTCAACAATGCGCATCATCACAGAAACTCTCCCACCAACTCATCTTTCATGACTTCCAGTTCTGAGCCACATTGCAGCTGGCAAGCTGCTTGAGAAGATATGTTCAGTGACCTTTTTAACCCACCAGCTACACATCTTTCCTTGCAGCATCATGGTGGGTGAGGCTGCTACGAAAGGATGTGACAGCAGAGTCCCTGTGGCGGGAAGACTGGTGCTTAACACCAGCGAGTTCCTCATCATAGACCCTGCTGCTTACCTTCCAGCTTCAACCTGCTACATGGTCAGTGGGTCCTTCTTAACTGATTCCAATCTGGGCAAGGACTCTATGCAGCCAACCAGCACTGTTGGGGTCTTTGAGACAATCCACACTGCAGCTGTAATGCAGATCAAATGGTATACATTGTAGAGGAATGCCCGCTAACCAGATTCAGCGGTTGTTTCCAAAAGCTCCAGTTGGTCACTAAGAACTCTATTGTTTGGCTTTGTGAGTACACAAATGCTAAATAAATCAAGGCTTTGGTTTTCAAACATTTCAAAGTTTAGTATAGATAGTGTCCAAAGGGATTCTATTAGATAAAAGTTGGTCCAAGATTAAGATTTTATAAAATTATAATTTTTGTAATACTTGAGACCAATAGTAATATTTCCATGTAATTTAAAAAACTCAATTTTTTTTAAATAAACATTCTTAGCAAAATTTACATCTCAAACACTGCAGCAATTTGCTAATCATAGAAATTGAATAGAAAGGTGACTGAACTGGATGATCCTGATGGGACAGTTCACTGTTCACAGATGCACCTGCACCACGCCCCTCTGAGCTCAGTGTTGTTCTGCAGGGCAGCAAGGGCAAGGTGAGTTGCAGGGCTGAGTCTTAAGATATCATTGCTATCACAGGCAAGGAAATTATTTTTAACTTGTCAGGATACCCTTTTAAATAACCTTTTTTAGGTCCGGGAATGTTAATTCTTTGGATGCCCACTCATACATTATGCTGCACCTAAAGGTGCCACAGAATGTTACTGGAGGTGAAACCAGTCTATTTGAGAGTGGTTAGGGTAGGAAGGGAAGTTTATTTTTGCATATATTATTTATTGCATTTGTTTTATTTTCTATGATTGAGATTATAAAATTGATTTTTTTAAAACCCACTCCAAATATGTAAAAAGAAAAAAAAATGCAGGGTCCAATGGTGATCTGTGGTAACTGACATAACAGCATTGAGTGGCGTGTCAGCTGTAGTCTAGTCTTAATGGAATCTGAAACAAAAAAGTAAGTTTATCGACTGAATTCCCTTTTGATGTAAGGCATTCAGTACCTAACACTTAATATTTTAAAACTACTTCAGCAAAAGTTAAGTACCATCCCTTGTGTCATCACATTCCCTTCCTCCTTCCCATCCTACCCCTCAATGAGCTCACCTTCCTCCAAATTTTGAGCCCCGATCTTTCTCCCAAGTGAAACTCTGTTTAAGTATAGGACCCAATCCCCAAGGTGAAATAATCCTTAGCGCTTATATACAAACAGTTTTTGTGCCACTTTCACTATATAGGTTTGAAACCAGTATAGTTAAAGCTGTACAACCTTCCAGTGTAAAAAACTTAGCATATACAGGTTTCAGAGTAGCAGCCGTGTTAGTCTGTATTCGCAAAAAGAAAAGGAGTACTTGTGGCACCTTAGAGACTAACAAATTTATTAGAGCATAAGCTTTCGTGAGCTACAGCTCACTTCATCGGATGCATGCAGTGGAAAATACAGAGGGGAGATTTATATACACAGAGAACATGAAATAATGGGCATTACTATACATACAGTAACAAGAGTGATCAGGTAAGGTGAGCTATTACCGGCGGGAGGGGGGAGAATTTTTGTAGTGATAATCAAGGTGGGTCATTTCCACCAGTTGACAAGAACGTGTGAGGAGGGGGACGGGGACAGGGTGAATAAACATGGGGAAATAGTTTTACTAAGGCTTGAATAAAGACTGGGAGTGGATGTGTCATTACACAAAGTAAACTATTTCCCCCACCCCCCACTGTTCCTCACATGTTCTTGTCAACTGCTGGAAATGGCCCATCTTGATTATCACTACAAAAAGTCCCCCCCCTCCTGCTGGTAATAGCTCACCTTACCTGATCACTCTTGTTACAGTGTGTATAGTAACACCCATTGTTTCATGTTCTCTGTGTATATAAATCTCCCCTCTGTATTTTCCACTGCATGCATCCGATGAAGTGAGCTGTAGCTCACGAAAGCTTATACTCAAATAAATGTTGTCAGTCTCTAAGGTGCCACAAGTACTCCTTTTCTTTTTTAGCATATACAGGTGCAGATACCGGTATATCTTATTCCTGTATAATTTAGCTATTATAGTTAAAATAACCCACATCCTTATCTGAAATAGTTAAATTGTTACAATGAAAATATGTTTAATCAGGCCTTTGTGAGTGATCCAGTTGATCTGACGGGTTCCTTTTTATTAGTCCTCTGCCTTATATTTTGTAGGTTAACAGTGTTTATGTAAGATACCGTTTTATTAAAAGATTTAAAACTGTAAACAAGGTCCAAAAATAAACATTGTATTTTAAGAATAATCTAGGTGTTACAGGATTAGAATTGATAAGCCTGAGTACTGTAAAACCTTGGAAGATTTGTTTACATACCCATTACTATTTGTAGCAATTCAGTCTTTGAATGTGCCATTATATTTTGTCAAAACAGGCTACAAGGTCCTTCTAGTAAATGGCTTCATTTTTATGTACAGAGTAAAATAGTTATTGGTTGGTGTTTTTTTTTTTTATAAAAAAAAAAATGTCACATGCAAGCAAAATAAGACTTTTCTCCTTTATTTTTGTTTGGAAACCAATTGAATGCAAAAGTGTCACAATTAAATTTTGTATTAAACAATAAAGGATGATAAATTACTTTGCTTTATGAAGCTGACAGAAGGTAAGGGGTGTATTTTCAAACATCACTCCACACAAATATGTAGGCAAACCTCCAAATTTGCATATGGTGTCCAGGATAAATTTTATATATTCTCACCCTCAGAGCCTCCAAAGTGAAACATTACTTGATGCATTGATATTACAGTGCAGGATTTTGAGGTTACTATTTCAATGATCATTTGCCTATCTGTTGTTTTCCTTGACATTTTGTTACATGTTGTTATGTTCATCCTAAGGCCATGTATATTCACAGAAGAATACCAGAGAAGACTTATCTCCATTGCTTTCAGTTACAGGAAAACACTAACTGGAGCATATGGTGAAAATACTACTCTAAGTTTTGTTATAGTAACACAATATAATTTGGCTGTAAATATTCAATACAAGGTACAACAAAGTCTCAGTCCAGCACTCTTATTTTTTTCATTCCTGCTCCCTTTTTTCAAAAATGTTCTTCTCGCAGCTATTTTGCTAATAATGGAAACCCTACCATATCTTCCCAGCAAATATTTGTAGGTCTTGACTTGGATGCATTTTCAAACACTGCAAAAACCAGCTGTGCTTCACAAAATTTCATTTAGCTGTCCATAATCTGCAATGTGGATTTTGTTCTTTTGATACCAAGATAAATAAATTCACAATTAACACACTGTCCTTAGCTTACCCACTCTGGTTAGGTGTTTCCTCACACAAATGCATGACATCCCATCTTTGCAATTTTATCCTAGAGGTCACAAAAAAAATTGATGAACCTATGTACCTTCATGACATCTTGAAATGTAGATTTTCCTTGCCCAAAGTAAAATGGGAAACTTTTGTATCCTTCAATGTAAGTACTACAGCATAAATTATAATTGCATTGCAGTAATTGAAATGATTGCATCTCTATATCTGATCGTACTCACACTGAAGTTAATGGCAATACCTATGGACTTCAACAGGAAGTCCATTCCCTTTTTCTGCCTAGGCATACTAGAATTTATTAAGTATAGAGTATTAGATTTAGCAAATAATTTACTTAAAGGTAATTTAGGCCCTAAATTTAGGTTCTGTTTATGAAAAGCTTAACAAAACACAATATTTGTTGAAATAGTGTCATGAAATTAAGATAAAGTGATTAAAATTGTTTGTTTGGGTTTAAGTATTTCTCTGCAGTATTTTACTGCAGTGGCAGTTCTGGCTGAATAAGAGGTGCCAATTGGACCCTAATCCAAAGAGAATGATATGCAAAAAGTAATGTATTTTCTATAAAATTATTTTAGCTTTAATATTCTAATCTATAAGTAACTGATAAAGAAATTTGTCTTTTTAAAGTATGGTTTCTAATGTGATAACTTTTAAATGAAAGGGTTAAGGGGGAAAAAAAAAGGAGGATGATGGAAGGCTTTGCACATTTACTACAAAAGTCCAGAGTCCAATAATATTTAAGGAGCACTGATAGGGGACCATATCTTAATATGTTTGTACAAGGCCTTCCTTTATTTTTTATGCTCTATATGATCTAAAGTGTCATCTCTTTATTAGCTACACAGAGTTGCCAATTCTCATGAGTCTTGTGTGTTCTTAAAGCCCCACCTCACATAGACAAGTGATTATGTGAGAGTCTCAGTTTTCTCCCTTTTTTACGCAAGTTTCTAGCTCATGATTACAAAGGAAAGCAGGGCCAAAGATTATGCCAATGGCTCAAAAACCAGAAAGCAAACAAAAAGAAATCCAACCGTTTGTTATTTTTTTAAATATCATTTTTAAGTCGATCTCTTGATTTTTGTATGCTTGAGTTAGTAATACTGTTATTATAGACAACAGGTTTGAGGCCCGGTCCTGGAAATCAGATCAGTGGGGCTCTGCATGGGCACAGAGATCCACCTACATGAATCTGTTTGTAGGATCACGCCTTAGAAGGCATTCAAATACATTTAAGGATATATATTTTGTATTGTTTTAGCTATGCTAATATATAACAAATAATGCAGAATTATATTTTCTGTTATGTATATTTACTATTTGTGATGGACTTTTATCTTTACTGAATGTAGTCTTTACTATTACTATTTGGTGAAGACTAATAAGGCAGTCATGGGTTCTGTGCCATCAATAGTTAATATTTCCAAAGCCCTTTGAACATACACTGTTGAGGTGCTAATTATCATCCAATATAAAATTCATAGCCAGGAAAATCATATCACCTAGTCTAAACCTATGAAACAGATAACACCTGATCCAACAATTAAAAAAACAACTATTCATCAAGACAGTTTCTCTTTTAAAGATTTAAATCCACGTTTGAAGGCTTACAATTGTAACAAAAATGTTTTTACATAACCTGAAAAGGAAAAGTCTTAGTTTGTGATACAATCTAGTTCTTTAATTATTGGATGAAGATCCCTGTCTCTTCAGAGACCCTCCTTTCAGTCCCCTTCTTCTGGGTACCCAAGAACTGCATTATAGAGCTCCTTGTTTTTCCGCCTATTACATGATTGGACCCCTTTAGCCCTACTTCATAACCCTTCTTTATACCTAGGGGCAAGCAAAGAGTTTATTCCCTGCTTGCTGTGTTTAGCTAGGGCTTCTGCCCAATGTAATATACATGGTCGGATTCTCTTTGTGCAAGCCTGGCCCCTGGGGGGTAAGGATTAACCCTGAAGGTGTTAATTGCCACACTTGGGTAAGATTTTCCACCAGAGTCTTGGGGATAAAGCTATGGATTGATACCGAAGCGCCATAGTAATCCAATAGACAGTGGTTGTTAAGGCATTGTGATGAAAGTGTGCTCCCCTTGTTGTCCTGGCCACACCCTCTTCTCAGCTAGCACTGCCACATTTCAGGCTGAATTGGCCCTTTGGAGCCATCCCAGCAGAGAAGAGGTTCTAGGTACACTTCAGCTCCATAAACTCACCCTGATGGTCTTCTGCCTAGGGATCTCCAGCACCTGGTTTTACCTTGGCTATATATGGCTCACAGTGTCCACAATATCAAGGGATGGTATTCTCAAAAGACCCTAAATCACTTAGGGTGCACAAGGCCCATTGAAAGTCAGAGGGATTTGTATTCCTAGACCACTTTGCTCCTTTTGAATATCTAATCCAAACTGTTTGTTGTGCTAGCTGTCAACCATTTGTTTTCACATGGAAGGGAGAAAAATAGCTTCTCTACAGAGTGCTATGGACACAGAAGTTTTGGTTCTTTAAAACTGCCAATTCAGTTATTTTGCTGTAGTATATAGCACAGCAAAACAATATTAAAATTGTAAAGGAGTGTCACTTGCAGTGACCACTGATTTAATTTTTCCTCCTTCCACGTAGAAGGTCAAGATGTCATTGGGCATTATAAGCTCAGATCTAAGCTCCTTGAGATGGTAGGAAGCGATAACATAGCACAGACTGTACAGTCAGCTAGTGAGGGAGTGAGAATTGCAAATCATTCTCAAATACCCTCCTCTAGCTGACTGAAAGAGTGGCAAGGGTAGTGTCCAGAGGGAGAAGTTTCCATCTCTCTTCATTAGAGGGACAGTCACTGTAATGTACTAGAGCAGTGAGAGAAATCAGGACAAAAGACCCCCATACTAAATACATAAACCAACATTACTGTAATGTTAGCTCATCAACTATTCATATACGTATTACAGTTAGGACACTGGCAACGGCTACACAAGAGTATGAAAACAATTACTAGACCCCTATTAATTTATGGATTGAGCCTACCAGCCAGGGTGAAAGATAACCTGTGATGCCATATACCAAGCCATTCCTCAATGAGGTCCCTTTATGCTTCTCTATTGAGAGGGTCCATACATTATTTTTCATGTAGCATGGAGTCCTACGTCATTCAACATACACTTTGGGAGATGTACACATTCACTATGTGCATAAAACACACCTTTGGGCATTTACCCCTGCAGGAAAATTTTAATCAGTAAAGATGAAAGCACTGACCAGAACAGGCTGATGATAAAAACATTTAGGCAACCTTAACCATAACTAGGGATCAATCTAGGGTAAAGAACAAACAACTGTAGCCTGGAATGAAATTGGGGAATGTCCATATCAACCTTTACAAACATATTAAGGATAAAAAAAGAGAAAGGGCTAGTGAAGACAATCTTCAGATAGAATGGACACACCAGGTATGTCTTTACTGCAGAGTTAGCCTGAGCTCTTTCCATGATGCCCTTAACCCCCGCCCCCACCTCCCATCCACACACAGAATTCTCTCACCTAAGTTTAGTGGTACTTTCAAGTCAGCTGAGCAAAGGAGTTAGAATGTAGGTTCCACGGTCACTTGGGCTGATAGCCCATCCACTTTGCAGTGAGGACACAGGCTAAATCACTCAAGTGCTAATAGTCTTCCAGTGCCTTTCCACAATTCCTCCCTGGTGCCTAGAAGGACAAAAAAGTTCTCCTACAATTAAATGGGGAAGAATCATAGAGCAGCTCAGTTTATTGCAGCACCTAGAACCATGGGATATTCCACCCAGAAGTCCTAGTGACACATGTGGAAGTACAGTACCAGTGAGGCCAGAGTAATCCAGGTAGGGCATTGCAATGTGACAACTCACACCCAGGCTAATCCTGCAGTTAAGACATAAGAAATATAGAGAACGTTATATAGGGAGAGTAGTTACAGACCCTGGGCTTTGCTATACTCTTGGTGAGAATGTATTCTGCTGTAACTACACTTTCTTATGTTATTGCTTATTTATTAAAGGTCAATTAATCCAATTAAAATTATTAAACCAGGTATATGCTCTTACCTTTCATCAGTGTCTCATATACAGATAACATTTAAAATAATATTCATACACGTTATTTTAGGGTTGGTCTACATAAGAATTAGGTCATTGTAAAGTAGCTTACATGGACCTAATTATCAGTGTACACACTACAGCTTTGCTCCAGCTGATATAAGTGCCCTACTTCACTGACATAACAACTCTGCCTCCACGAGAGGCATAGGGCTGTGTTGGGTGTAGTTAGGGCAACCTAGTGTCTGTGTAGACACTGCATTACTTACATCCGCTGTTGGCTATCATTCTCATCAATTTCACAAGTCCATGCTGGAGCCACTCTTGATTTAAAAATTGTCAGTGATGTAGAATCCACCATGATCCTTGGTATACTGTTCCAATAACTAATTGTTCTCCCCGTTAAAAAAATATGCCTTATTTCCAGTCTGAATTTGTCTAGCTTTAACTTCCAGCCATTGGATCATGTTATATCTTTCTCAGCTAGACTGAAGAACCCCTTATTAAATATTTGTTCTCCCTGTACATGCCTATAGACTGTAATCAAGTCACTCCTTCACCTTCTCTTTGTTAAGATAAATAGATTGAGTTCTTATCAATTGAGCTTATCACTATAAGACATGTTCTAATCCTTCAACCATTGTCATGGCTCTTTTTGAATCATCTCCAATTTGTCAGCTTCTTTGCCTCTTATTCTCTTGCCCTGATGATCATTAGTAAGGAGACACCAGATGATGTACCTGCATGGACATCTGTAAACACATCTACTATGTGCAATTAGAGCTAGGCAAAATTTTTCAGACAATAGTTTATTCACCAGAGAAATGCAGTTTCAGTTCAACCAAAACTATTTGCAAGTTTGGATCCAACAAGGCAAATAGTTTCAACTGGAAAAAAATTTTTTTTTTCCTAAACAAAATGTTTTCTTTTCAAAATTATTGTTTGCTTAGAAATGTAGCTAGATTTTAAGAAACAAAAGAAGGGTAATATACTCTCAAACTGTCCTCCCCCAAAATTAATTTAAGCAATGTCTACACTGCAGAGCTGTACAACTGCAGCTGTGCTGCAAGGTCTCCTGTATAGTCGCTTTATGACGGCGGGAGAGCTATCCCTCTGGCATAACTAAACCACCCCCAACAAGTGGCAGTAGCTATGTCAGCAGGAGCCACCCTCTTGCTGGCATAGCACTGTCCACACCCTGAACAACAAAAGTTTTGCTGAGAAAAGTGCTAATATAGACAAAGTTTTAGAGACAAACTAAATGTTTCATAAGAGTGTTTGAGTATGAGCAGTGATATGTGACAGTGTTCTAAATAGCCTGAAGTTTAGATATGAGCAACTTTAGAATGCCATAGAGAAGGGAATTCAATTAATAAGGTGTGAAGTGGCAAATATGGCTTAATGATTTAATAGTTTGTTGATATAGATATTGGCTATTCTGAGGAGGAGATAGGCATGCCTATAGAGTATGCGATATAAGGTGCAAAGAAGAGCTTGGCCTAAAAAATGGGGTCAGAGTTTGAAAGTCAGATGGGTGAGCTGATCAAATTTCATCAAGGAAATCCTGCATTTTAGTAAGTGAAATTCTATTGGAGAAAGTTAAGATTAGCTTAATGGCACATGTGCAGGTCCATGATACTGCCTTTCTTCAAAACATGGTCATTTGACCTTGTGGTTAGAGCCAGAGCCCAGCCTAGTGGTTAGAGCCAAGAACAGGAACCAGGAGACTAACTGAGGGTCAGAGCTGGAGTTAGGAAGCATGCAAGGGAGCAGATCTACAGCAGACTGAAATGGGACAGGAACCAGGCAGGAGCATGTCTGGAGCAAGGCTGGGAACAAGATAAGAGTACAGTTAGAAAGAGGAAGGCACAGGAGAAATTACAGCTGCAGTCATAAGCGTTGAGCAGCTGGTGACCTACCCGATACTGAACTTAAATCCAGACCTACTGAGTCCTCACAGCCTACTGGGCAGGCTGACCTCTAAGGCAAATAGCTGGGCTCATTACCTGGCCTGAGGGCTGAACCAGCTAGCACCAGGCTCAGCTGAGGGCACTTAAGACCATAGTTTCCAACAGGCAAACAGAGAAATTCACAAAACTTTTGTCCTGTTGGGTACCAGCATGATGTGCTGTCTATTTTCCCCATCAATGCAAGTGTGGAATTTTCTGAAGACTACAGGTCTGCAGCTTCCCTGAGAGACATTCTTTTAAATGTTGTTCTCCACAGGAAAAAGAAAAAAAAAATCAGATATGTATTTAATAAGTCTGACTAAGTTAATAGGTTAATATAGTTAATGAGACCTGTTTGATCATCATATTTTTAAAAAGATCTACCTGCTATTGCTGTCTAGATCTGGCAAAGGAACTATGTATGTATTTATTTACACTGCATTCATCACTGTGGCATTTGAGCACCTCACAGTGATTACACAAAGTAAACAAATAGATCCTTGTTTTTCTCCCCCCCTTCCACTATTATCTGTTAACAATTTTAGGGAGAAATGGGAGTCAGGTTCACATTCTCTAAAAGTCTTATCTGTTCCCCTACAGGTTAAATTCCTCTTCAAAACAACCTTCCTCATTATTATAAAACACGTTCATAGTTCTACAAATTAACACAGTAAATAGTACATGCAAGACACACATCCTTATCTAGAACGGAAACCATTATTTGATATTATTAATTGATAGAAAATTAAAATCCATGGATTTTAGAGATTGAGTATAGATACTAAATATTTCTGATATTTTGTTTTAGTATATATATCCAATATAATGCATTGTGTTAATACACACATGAATTTATATATATTTTAAATGCACAGACAAAAGGGTTATTTGCCAACCGGCAGAGAACAAAATTGTTTCCACAAAGCCACCCTGAGCCATATCTCTGTGCTCCAGAAGTGTCCTTGCATGACGCCTACACCATGTGTTATGAGGGTATAGAATCATAGAACCAGAGGGTTAGAAGGGACCACAAGGGTCATCTAATCTAACTGTTGTATGGGCAACAAAGACCCATTCCAGCAATTCTTTGCAACCCCTGCTAGATATAAATGGTTGAAGGACTTCTACACCACTAAGGAATAAATCAGTATTGAGCCCAACATCTCCAAGAGTATTACATGCTTTAACAGGGAACAGCATGGGCAGCTCACCCAACCAGCTCAGCTCTTTTGGCTGGAGTAAAAGTAGACTGTCCTCTCTCTTTTTGTGGTTACTAGCAGTTAACATTGCCAATTCTCACAATTTTCTTAAAGTCCCAGCTCTTGGAGTCATGTGATTATTCAAGAATCTCAGTTTTCTTTTTTTAAAAAGGCAGTTTCTAGCCCTCCCCGTTATAAAGAGAGGCTTGAAAACATGAACCCTTTAAGGTTTTAAATCAGAAGGTAACCCTTCCCCCGTCCCTTTTTAACATTTCATCATTTGTAAGCCAATCATGATTTGGGGTGGTGGTGCTGTATGATTTTTTTTGAACACTTGGGTTTGGCAATACTGCACATTGATACTAATCTGCCCAGGTGCTCAAGCTACACAAGGGCTGGGATTGTGACTAGAGTCTCCTAAATGAGAATCAGACCCAACAGAGAAAAATCAGAAGAAAAATTGTAAACATAGTGTAACTAGCAAAACTGCTATTTTCTTGTTGAATGGAATTTGAAAAAAGTTCAGTTAAATATAGGTAGAACAATCATTGTGACCAAGAACAGCTGGTGTTCCTAATATTATCTGTGTAAGAATAAATATAGATTTGTTGTATTCATTTCCTATCATATGACCACTTCAGTTTCACTCTGCTCTGCAGCTGTCCTTAACAGTGTCTACTGTAGGTTGTCTTTATTTCAGATATTTGGTACACAGGAAAGTCAAAACAACTCACTGAACTTTAGAACTCCTAGTGTGACAAGTATACCTCTGTTTTAAGATAAGCAGCTCTTATTGTTGCTCTAACTGGTTATGCAGGCTTTGCATAGCATGTGCAGTAAGCATGTGATTTTGTGAGGGAGAACATTGTTTGTTCAGAATAATACATTAAAAATAGAGAGATATTCCTGTTATATAGAGAGGGTCAAAAATGGAATAGTTTTCACAATGTTTTTTACCTCTTTCCTTCAAAAGTTTGATAATTTTTTTTTCAAAATTTGAGCAGCTGTACTATATTACCTAATTTTTATCAAACTCAGATACAGAGAAAGTACATACTTACAATCTCAAAGGTACAGTAAATTATTCAGTTTTTTTAAATTCAGTTTGTCAACTGTTAAGATAGCTCTGGTTTTTAAAAATGACATCTCAAACATAATATCACAGATACGGGTATGGAATAGGTCAAAATTATATATGTTTGCTTCCTTCTGTTGTAGAATTTTTAAGTCATAGTCTAATAAAGGGATATCACAGGGTGCACAGCAAGCCCCTCTTCTTCAGGGCCCAGTTGCCCTCCCAAATAAGTCCAGGGAGATTTCAGCTCTGTGCAGCACCTCCGTCCATTATTCTTTAAGCATTTTCCCACTGCCAGTATCCAACTATATACAATCCTTACAGGTTTCTCATTTACCACAGGATGGGTCAGTAACCAGCTAGAGGGCTTCTTTCTTCCTCCCTCTCTCCCTGACTGATTGATTGATTATATTTCTCTCTCTCTCTCTGCTTCCTTCCCAGCCTTTGTAGTTCCTGCCTATCAGGCTGGCAATCACCAGGTAGACATATGGCTTTTCAACCAGCCCCAATCTATTTCCCTTGATTGAGGCTGGCATGGTAGGGGCTGATTAGGTGTGTTTGCAGCAGCACCCTGCTACAGGTGGTCTCTGAAATAGTGAGAGACATCTTTCAATGCCTTCCATATCTTGAGTTTTAATCCTCTACTACCCAAAAATTGTTGTTAGAGTTAAATTTGCTCAAGTGCATTTCCTTTCAATGCAATCAACAAAAATTAAGTTAAGGCAACATTTTTCAACTGTAACATATAACCAACCACTGAACTGCAATACACATTGAATTAATCAGTCACAATCGAATGCATAACCTTAACTCCAACTACAGCTACATTAAGATATATTCCCTAGAGATAAACACATAATGGTAAAGTCTATGTGTAATATGCTGGCCCCATTGAAGTAAATGCCAAAACTCCCATTGACTTTAACAGGGCCAGCATTTTGCCCTATACTGTGATATTTGTACATAAATAATTTTGAGGTCAGAGTTAAGGTCAGGCATGAGTATTTAGGATGTTTGTATGATTACTGATGGGAGCTGAGGTTGGTCTGGATTTTATTGTGGTCTTAACTGGCGATTTTGTCATTTTTTAGTGATTATGCTTATAAGAAAATTCACTAGAGCAATCTTAAATCTATGTTACCCAGATTTTGTGTGTGAATTTCCCTGTTTTTCCCCACTTTTAAAACAGTATCAGTACTGATCAAGAGCAGTGTATAGATGTGGAATGAGGGAGGAGGAATTGGGAAATTGATTAGATGAGCTGATATGGACAGTAGGGCTTGAAAAGTAGTCTTGAAAAACAGACTATATATAACTTCAATCTAGAACCATTTTTTTCTGGCCCACTGTGCACTTTTCTTTAGACCAGCTCTGCAGCTCAGGTTGGTTCCCTTGTTCTATGCCCTCCACTCTCCTCAATATTCCCTGTACTCCACAGTTTTTGTTTCTTAATTTATATTTTATTGAAGATTAATCAAAATTAGCAAAAAAAAAAAAAAGAAAGAAAATATTTCATTGTGATGTGGATTAGTGACTGGGGGAGGGGCATGGAACTAGGGAGCCATGCTACTCTGAAACATACAATTTAAACAATAACTTCATGAGCTTAATTGTGCCTGATCCTCCTATGCTCTACAGTAAAAAGTAAGTGTGAAGTTCTGGGGTCTACATATCTTCAACGGATGTAGTCCATGTGTTGCTTGCAAGCTGAGCATGGACTGACAGACACTGATGCTAGAAGTACTGCATAGGAGAAGAGCACTATAGAGCTTCTAAGTTCTATAATTTAGCTTTAGGAAAAGCAAGGACTGGATCCCTGGGAGGGAATATGAATCAGAACACAAAACTTCTTTTCTGTGGTTTCCTTTGGAGAAAGGAGTGGGGAAGATAGCGACAGTTTAGTGGAATGTTTGATAAAGTCCAATTTTGTAGGAGTCAAACACACTCAGAAAATGTTTCCTTTGCTCTAGCATGCTGGCAGGGAAAGATTTACACACTACAGTTTTGAAGCAGAACATTTTCCATACAAGAATTCTCATATTGAAAATGTTTAGCATCAACACTGCCATGGAAAGTTTTCAGCATCACTAGTCAGGCATAGAAAATTTTCAGTACTGGTTTCCATGTTATGTTGGAGGATATAGTGGACGTTAGTGACTATAAACATTTGGGTTTGAATGCTGTCTGATGCACAAGTATATAATATAGCCATCCACAAACAAATTTAAGCGTGTAAACTTTTCTATTTTGAAGTTAGAAGGGACTGGAAAAATATTGTTCTGAATTGCAAAGAGGCAAATTTGTAACCAACTGTAATTTCTAAACCACCTAATGAAATTACTCGACGCTTATGCAAAACAAAATTCTACTCCATCCCAACAGAAATAATAATAAAAAGATTAAAGTTTCTGTTCTGTTCTTTGTTAGAGCAGGGGTAAAAAATAAAGCATGTAATGAACCCTGGTTGAAATTGTAACTATGATAGTGAACCTTTCCAGGTTCACAATCCCTTATTCAAAGTCAAAAATTTTCATGCCTTGCCTTACATTTACTATAAAATTAAAGTAAAACAAAAGTATCAATGCTAACAATGATAAGCCTACATAAAGTATTTCTGTGTGTATTTCAAGACGTCAACAAAGAATATTTGACCTTGAAGGGTAAGAGTGGGTAGGGTGTGGGGGAGGGACTTTTTCTTTGCTTTAGATTATAATGAATTTTTCAACACCTCATGACCACCTTGATTGCCTTTTGTAACCTCCCTTGGGGTCAACAATCCGCCAGTTGAGAAACACCGATATAGGGAGTCAACTTTAGTAAGCCAAATTCTGCTTTCAGTTACATCAAAGTAAAACTTGATTTCAGTGGTGTTACTCCACATTTACATTGGTGTAAACTGCGCAAAATGTGCCCCTCCAAAGTCATAATTGAGTGGCCTGGATGTGAGACCTGCAATGCTCGTGATCCCTCTAGTGAAACAGGTAACAGTCTTATAGGAGATGTACCGCTGATTATATTATTATTGATGATCCACGACCAGACATCTAAAGGCTCCGTCTCTAGCAAGGGGCGGTTGAGAAGGAACTGACGATGGTTAGCTTGTGTGTGCTGACTAACCTCGTGGCACAGCACGAGGCGAGACAGCACATGTGCGGGCCCAGGGGACACTGCTACCAAAGTTCTCCAATCAGCAGCCCAGGGATGCAGATACACCTACAGTGGAGCACCCATAGGGACACTATTCAAAGAAGAAAACATCCTTAGGGAAACTGTCACATAGGAATGTCTCACCAGAAAGATTTCAGAGTAGCAACCGTGTTAGTCTGTATCCGCAAAAAGAAAAGGAGTACTTGTGGCACCTTAGAGGCTAACAAATTTGTTAGTCTCTAAGGTGCCACAGGTACTCCTTTTCTTTTCACCAGAAAGAAAAAGGTCTAATTTCATCACCTAATCAGATTCCCAAAATAAGATAATTGTGCTTTACAAATAATAAATATGTATAAATAATAACAGCAAAGCAAGGTAAAATAAACTTTTAAAAATGTACAAGGATTAAGAAAACACTCCTAACAAAATAAATGAAGTGCTCCTCACATCACTAGTGAAGTCAGAACATTGGATTTGCTAGTCAGAAGGAAATGGTTTATAATAGTAAGCCTACCTTAGGGGACTATAAAATATCCACGATTTAGACTTAAAAACAGTAAACTGAATAACTGTACCAACATTATGAATAGGCACAGCCATGGAGGTTAGGTAACACAGAAGATTTTGACTACTGGGGTCTCTTTTAGGACTTGTCTGTGCAGGGAAGCTTATTGGAAGAGATGGTAAGTAGGACAGGGACTGTTTTTTTGTTTTGTATTTGTACAGCACCTCACATAATGGGGACTGAATCCATGACTAGAGCTCCTAGGCGCTATGGTAATCCAAATAATAATAAGCCAGTATAACTCTCTTTGTGGACACTGTTGGGATCTACGGTCCCTTTTTTCAGTTCAACTTGCATCTATTTGGAAGTTATCTCAAACTAAACTTAAAAAAAGCACTCTGAATCCTGAAAAACTGTCCAGGTGGGGTGTTCACCATATAGATCTGCCAGTAAACGTCTCTGTGTAGACAAGCCCTTGGTATAGGGCCAAAGTGAAGTTGAGGGACTAGGCAGCATACTCCTTGATGGATATGTCTTTTGTGTGCTTTCTCTGGGCAGGAATGAAGAGGAGGGTTGTGGGAAATCAGGACTGAGGTACATTGAATGATCTCTGTGTGAAAACTTGTAGAACACCGGCCATATTATACATGTACCATTTGCCACTGAGGGCAGGCCTTGTCTAGGCTATGAAAAAATGTCAAGGTAGCTTAACTCAATTGAAAACTGCACTGTAAAAACAATTTAAGATCTTGTCCATGTTGAGTTATCACCTAGGAACTTGCCTGTTATAACTTAACCTGCTAAAAAAACCTGTCTACATTGGTGGTAAGTGGGGTTTTCAATTTAGCTAAGATAGCTTGATTGTGCAAACTCAATTGAAAAAAATCCTTTTTCTTAGTCTATAAAATGCTTTAAAGCCATGTCTACATGACAAACCTTGCCAACTGCAAGTTATGCCTCTGCAGTTAGCATATTGCTTGTGCATAGGCACACTTGGTTCCTTGTGTTGGTGTTGCACATGGTCACCAAGAGTCTTTGTGTCAATGCACAGGGGAAAGCACTCTGTATAGGTATACCAGTGTGCAACTCGCCATCGTCCAGTGCACTTTTGGGAAGTTTTGGCAATTCATAGTAGGGACAAACAAGTCATGTACAGGTAACAGGGAGAAAGGAGTCAAGTTCTCAGTGTGTAACTTTCTCCATCCTATATCATCAGACATATCCCATAATTTTTGCACCATTTAAAAAAAAAAGTCCCATGAACCTATGTGACCCTCTTTGCTGTCCACCATCTCAGACAGAAGCATGAAACTTGTCCAGCTCTGCACTATTGCCATGAGCCTTGCAAGCACAGGATACACAATCATCCAGTATTTACAGAGCTGCAAAATGAGCCAAATCAGTAGGGAACATGACAGTTTCATGAAGGACAGATTGTGGAGGGACATAACAAAAACCAATTCAAGGGCGTTGGGGGCATTCACGAAGCAACTGTAGCTGGTGGAGTGCCACTTCTGGGCCCGAGAAATGAACACTGACTAGTGGGTTTGCATTGTAATGTAGATTTGGGATTATGAGCAGTGGCTACAGATCTTCCGGACATGAAAGGCCACATTCCTTAATCTGTGGATCGAGTTCAACCAAGCCGCACAAGGACACCAGAATGCTGCACCGAAAGCGGAGAAACAAGTGGCCATTGCACTGTGGAAACTTGCAAAGCTGGATTGTTACCAGACAGTGGGAAATCATTTTGGAATTGGAAAATCCACAGTAGGAGCCATTAAAAGAAGGAGGACGACTTGTGGCACCTTAGAGACTAACAAATTTATTTGAGCATAAGCTTTTGTGAGCTACAGCTCACTTCATCAGATGCATTCAGTGGAAAATACAGTGGGGAGATTTATATACGCAGAGAGCATGAAACAATGGGTGTTACCATACACGCTGTAAGGGGAACGATCAGGTTAGGTGAGCAATTACCAGCAGGAGAGCGAGGGGGAGGAAGACCTTTTGTAGTGATAATCAAGGTGGGCCATTTCCAGCAGTTGACAAGAACGTCTGAGGAAAAGTGGGGGGGAGAGGAGGGGGAATAAACATGGGGAAATAGTGTTACTTTGTGTAATGACCCATCCACTCCCAGTCTTTATTCAAGCCTAAAGTTAATTGTATACAGTTTGCAAATTAATTCCAATTCAGCAGTCTCTCGTTGGAGTCTGTTTTTGAAGGTTATTTTGTTGAAGAATTGCCACTTTTAGGTCTGTAATCGAGTGACCAAAGAGATTGAAGCGTTCTCCGACTGGTTTTTGAATGTTATAATTCTTGATGTCTGATTTGTGTCCATTTATTCTTTTACGTAGAGACTGTCCGGTTTGGCCAATGTGCATGGCAGAGGGGCATTGCTGGCACATGATGGCATATATCACATTGGTAGATGTGCAGATGAACGAGCCTCTGATAGTGTGGCTGATGTGATTAGGCCCTATGATGGTGTCCCCTGAATAGAGATGTGGACAGAGTTGGCAACGAGCTTTGTTGCAAGGATAGGTTCCTGGGTTCTGTTGTGTGGTTGCTGGTGAGTATTTGCTTCAGGTTGGGGGGCTGTCTGTAAGCAAGGACTGGCCTATCTCCCAAGATCTGTGAGAGCGATGGGTCGTCCTTCAGGATCGGTTGTAGATCCTTGATGATGCGTTGGAGAGGTTTTAGTTGGGGGCTGAAGGTGATGGCTAGCGGCGTTCTGTTATTTTCTTTGTTGGGCCTGTCCAGTAGTAAGTAACTTTTGGGTACTCTTCTGGCTCTGTCAATCTGTTTCTTCAGTACTTCAGCAGGGTACTGTAGTTGTAAGAAAGCTTGATAAGAGTTCTTGTAGGTGTTTGTCTCCGTCTGAGGGGTTGGAGCAAATGTGGTTGTATTGTAGAGCTTGGCTGTAGACAATGGATCATGTAGTGTGGTCTGGATGAAAGCGGGAGGCATGTAGGTAGGCATAGCGGTCCGTAGGTTTCCGGTATATGGTGGTGTTTATGAAACCATCACTTATTAGCACCGTAACGTCCAGGAAATGGATCTCTTGTGTGGACTGGTCTAGGCTGAGGTTGATGGTGGGATGGAAATTGTTGAAGTCATGGTGGAAAATCCACCAAATGCATCCGATGAAGTGAGCTGTAGCTCACGAAAGCTTATGCTCAAATAAATTTGTTAGTCTCTAAGGTGCCAAAAGTACTCCTTTTCTTTTTATTCTATTGGTATAACACATGCGGGTACCCATAGCAGTGCCGCTGATTTGAAGGTATACATTTGGGGACAATGTGAAATAGTTATAGGTGAGGACAAAGTCACAAAGTTCAGCCACCAGGTTAGCCGTGACATTATCGGGGATACTGTTCCTAATGGCTTGTAGTCCATCTTTGTGTGGAATGTTGGTGTAGAGGGCTTCTACATCCATAATAGCTAGGATGGTGTTTTCTGGAAGATCACCGATGGATTGTAGTTTCCTCAGGAAGTCAGTGGTGTCTCAAAGATAGCTGGGAATGCTGGTAGTGTAGGGCCTGAGGAGGGAGTCTACATAGCCAGACAATCCTGCTAACAGGGTGCCAATGCCTGAGATGATGGGGTGTCCAGGATTTCCAAGTTTATGGATCTTGAGTAGCAGACAGAATACCCCTGGTCGGGGTTCCAGGGGTGTGTCTGTGCAGATTTGTTCTTGTGCTTTTTCAGGGAAGTTTCTTTTGGTAACCCTCCATGGGATCAGAGGGTAATGGCTTTTAGAAAATGGTGTTGGAGAGCTGCCTAGCAGCCTCTTGTTCATATTCCAACCTATTCATGATGACGACGGCATCTCCTTTGTCAGCCTTTTTGATTATGATGTCAGAGTTGTTTCTGAGGCTGTGGATGACAGCGTGTTCTGCACGGCTGAGGTTATGGGGAAAGTGATGCTGCTTTTCCACAATTTCAGCCCGTGCACCTTGGCGGAAGCACTCTATGTAGAAGTCCAGTCTGTTGTTTCGACCTTCAGGAGGAGTCTACCCATAATCCTTCTTTTTGTAGTCTTGGTAGGAAGGTCACTGTGGGTTAGTATGTTGTTCAGAGGTGCGCTGGAAATATTCCTTGAGTCGGAGACATCGAAAATAGGATTCTAGGTCACCACAGAACTGTATCACGTTTGTGGGGGTGGAGGGGCAGAAGGAGAGGCCCTGAGATAGGACAGATTCTTCTGCTGGGCTAAGTGTATAGTTGGCTAGATTAACAATATTGCTGGGTGGGTTAAGGGAACCACTGTTGTGGCATATGGTAGTTTAGTGTCCTTTTTCTTTTGTAGAGAAGCAAAGCGTGTGTTGTAAATGGCTTGTCTAGTTTTTGTAAAGTCCAGCCACGAGAAATTTTGTGTGGGAGGTTGTTTTTTTATGAGAGTATCCAGTTTTGAGAGCTCATTCTTAATCTTTCCCTGTTTGCTGTAGGGGATGTTGATCGGGTGGTTTTGCAGTTTCTTTGAGAGTGTGTGGCACAAGTTGTTAGCATAGTCTGTGTGGTATGTAGATTGTAATGGCTTTTTTACCTTCAGTCCTTTTGGTATGATGTCCATCTGTTTGCATTTGGAAAGGAAGATGATGTCTGTCTGTATCTGTACGAGTTTTTTCATGAAGTTGATAGATTTCCACTCCATACGGCTAAATTCAGTGCCTTGTATAATGACAGGTTTCAGAGCAGCAGCCGTGCTATCCGCAAAAAGAAAAGGAAGACTTGTGACACCTTAGAGACTAACAAATTTATTTGAGCATAAGCTTTCGTGAGCTACAGCTCACTGTCATTCAAGCATGTAAGGCTAATAACTGTCTCTTGCTATGCAAGGCTGTGACACTCAGCAATGTACAGAACGTAGTGGATGGATTTCCAGCAATGGGATTCCTGAACTGTGGTGGAGTGATAGATGGTAATGCATATCTGTATTTTGGCACCAGCCCACCTTACCCCAGAGTACTTCAACAGGAAGGGCTACTCTACGGTTATGAAAGCATTGGTGGATCACTGGGAATGCTTCACCAACATCAACAGTGGCTGGTTAGGAAAGGAACATGATGCATATATCTTTAAGAACACAGGACTGTTCAGAAAGCTTAAAGCAGGGACTTTTCCAACCCAGTTATCATTGGTAATAATGCCAATAGCGATCTAAGGTAACCCAGCCTGCCCTTTGCTACCTGGCTCATGAAGCCATACCCTTGACAGCACCAAGGAAAGAGTCAACTTCTGGCTTGGCAGGTGCAGAATGACAGTTGAATATGCTTTTGGTAGATTGAAAGTTGTTTACTCACATGACAGGTTTCAGAGTAGCAGCCGTGTTAGTCTGTATTTGCAAAAAGAAAAGGAGTACTTGTGGCACCTTAGAGACTAACAAATTTATTTGAGCATAAGCTTTCGTGAGCTACAGCTCACTTCATCGGATGCATTTGGTGGAAAATGCATATCAAAGGCAGAGAGAGCACAGTTGCTACTGCAATCCCAGAGCAACCCTGGGCCATATGCTGCTAGCCTGTTTACTGCAATGGTGACTGTCAAAGTTATTGCCAAACTGCACGCAAAAGTGTCCTGCCACAGAGGAAGAAATAGGGTTTTTGGGAGAGGATTGCAGAGTACCTTCATGGAAGTTTTATCAAGATCCCTCAGGAGGATTCAAGGGTCATCCCTGTGTACATAAACTGTTCCACATGGTTCCCAGCTAACTACAGGGGAATGAACAGTTATATTACCCCTGTATTTGACACTGGTGAGACCATTTCTGGAATACTACGCTGAGTTTTGGTGTACTGCTACCTCTTCTTGTACAAGTAAATGAATGAAAAGTCGATAGCTGTGTCCTTCTAAGTTATGAGTGCCATCAGTACATCACTGTAATGGGGGGACACATGTATATGCTTGACCCAGGGTTTCTTCCCCTCTATCAGGCTTGCCCTTTCTAAACTGCCAGGACTGACTGGACGGCAGTGGAGTCTAAAACAGTTCCTGGAATGCAACACAGATGGACCCCCAGAGGCGTTTTGCATCTTCCTCATCATCGCTCTTTACAGCAGGGCTCGGTCTCTCGAGCGCCTCAGAGGTATTCATGGAGATCTGTAGGGTGGCAGTGGGTCTCCAGAAAGTATGGCATGCAGCTCTTTTTAAAAGCGGCAGGTCTGCAGCTTAGCACTAGATCGACTGTTGACCTCCCTGGCCTTTTGGTATGCCTGCTGTAGTTCCTTTGCTTTCATACGGCACTGCTACTGATACCCCTTCTACAAGCAGATTATAGAGGGAATGCAGGAAATGTCCACATTTCTATGGCTGGTCCATAGCTGTGCCTTCATAGCCTCTTCTCCCCACAGGCCCAGGAGATCCAATATCTCCTGTTTACTCCAAACCGGAGCATCTGGAGCGTATCGCCAGCATGGTCAGCTGGGTATCTGCATACAGCAATGGTGAGCACACATAGTTCTCCAAGTTGGGCAATGAAGAAAAGGAATTTCAAAAATTCAGTTGTATAAGTGGTAGAGTGTGGTGTTCTGGTCTCCTTGATCCCATAGCGGTCAGCGTTGGGCATTGTGGGAAAGCTGCTTGAGAACTGTTAGGGTAGCATAGGTAACGCAGTGTCTACACGTGCACTGTGTTGACCTCAGTACATCAACCATGGCTCAACACTACTGGGGAAGGTGGTGTTACTGTATTGCCATAACAAGGCACTTACATTGGTGGGAGACAAATCTATGGACATGTCTACACTACAAAATTAAGTCAACTTAAGTTGTCATACTGCCACCACAATAACTAAGTTGATTGTCCACGTCCATACTACGCTCCTTGCATCAGCAGAGTGTGCCCATATTAGCAGCTTATATTAACCCAGAGAGCAGTGCACCATTGGTAGCTATCCCACTGTGGGTGTCTTGGGAAGGGGTTGCAAAATGCAAAGCACTGGGGGAAAGGGAGAGCATATCATTCTGAGATCATAGCAAGAAGTACATTTGCAGAGGATAGCATGCAGCTCCTTGTAAAAGTAGCATATCTGCAGCTTCACACCAGAATAACTGCTTTGGGCAGCAGAGTTCAAAATGGTGACCTGAGCGGTCATAATGGGAACTGTGGGACAGCTCCTGGAGACCAGTTAAATTAACATAAGCAATGCAGTGTCTGCAATGCCACTATGTTGACCTAGCTACATCAGCGAGAGAAAATATTGTATTGTAGTGTAGACATTGACATAATGTCAATGTAAGCTGCCTTACATCGACATAACTCTTTAGGGTGTACCAGGTCTAAGTGTACACCCCCCCCACACACCTAGGTTGATGCAAGGCAGCTTACATTGACTGTACTTTGTATTGTAGACCAGGCCTTAGTGACAACAAAACAGACTAAGATAACATCAAAAGAAAAACAGATCTAGAGTAGGAAGAGGAGAACAGAAAGAAATAAAAGCATGTACAAGTTTTAGCACCTAAACTCTGAGGGCCAAATTCACTCCCTGGTGTAACATGTTGCTTTGATAAGTACTAACTGTAAAAGTTAACAGTTTGTAGACAGGACAGATTTACTGTTACTGAATATGGTCTCTAGGCTTTTAACTATGGCTCTCTCTACAGGGAAGAAAACTACAACATAAAAAACAGATGATCACTCTTTGTTGAAACTGGCTCCTTTTAGCCTTGTACAAGAGATGAAAGGGGAAACCTCCCAGCCCCTTCAGTCATAGACTGAAGACTGATAGTTTATATGAGGATTAAAAAAAAAAGTGTGAGTGCAAATTCATCTTGAAATATGCATTGTAAAAAAGTGTCCTACATTCCTAAAGAAAAGGTTTGTAAAAACTGTCTCACTTACCAAGAAAAGAGGTTCGCTCCAAATGAGAGGAACCAGGCAGGTCAAAACTTCCTAGGTACACAAGTTCTAGGCTCTGATTCCACAGGAAGAAGTTCAGCTGTCACAGGAGAAGAGCTGGGAAAGCGCAGTAAGAAGGAAACGCTTCATAAAGCAAAGCTTGAAAGAAGCATGCACAAATATCACCCAAGCTACCTTTAAGAACTAGCTGATGAGGGGGACTCACTGTATGGACCAGACCTATACAATTCAGAAAGCCTGGGAAGCCATAATTACTGATCCAGAGCTCCTGGGCGTTATAATCCCAATCAACTACCTTGAAGGGAGGGGCAGGAAGAAGGGGCGCTTATCAGACATTCCCACCACCCAACAATAGCCGTTAATGCTTCCTCCTGCCCCAAAGCATGAGCTGCACCCTGCCTCTGAGCTGTAAACGTTAACCGGAACTACAGAACAAAGCTAAGCGTGTTCCACTTTCGGCTTCATTTAACAATGAAGATAGTGAAAGGGGACTTGTTGTGATGGTTTGAGGAGGAGGCGTAGAAGTGAAAGTTAAAACATGGTTTTGCTATTTGCCACACGTTGTTAGTTGGATCAGCAAAACATAACCCACCTCTGGCCCTGCTGCTGCCAGCTCCCACACACATGCTCTGGGGAGGAGGGCAGGCAGGCAGGAGGGCTCTTGGAGCGGCTGTTTAAGGCAGTGTTTACAGTCACTCTCGCTCTGGGGGTGGGGATCTCTGCTGCGTGCATTTCAATGAGCCGTTTCCACGGTTCTCTGCAGTTTACCCCGAGCCAAACTGCCTAAGCTTGACAAGCAGCCTTGCAGCTCCCCGCTCCCGACCAAGCCCTGGAGCCTGCTCTTCCTGCATCCCCCATCCTCCCCTCCAGCTGTACCCCGCGACTCACACCAACCCTCGGCCACTCTTCAAGTCTCCCCTCCCTCGAGGGAGGGCCCAACACACCCGCCATTGAAATCCGTCCCCATTGATCCCCTGCGTAGTGTGAAACGCCGGCGGAGAAGGGAGCGGGGAAAGCAGCAGCCAGTCACTGGGAAAAGCCAATCATAGAAACATATCGGGGGGAGGACATAGGGATCTTGGATTTTCCAGTTCACAAAAACCAAGCCTGTTCCCCGCGCCTCTCGGCCTCAACAACGCTCGGTTGGGAAAGAAATCCCCGACCCTCCTAGGGGACGCGGACGCTTCCACACAGGAGCTAAGTGCGGAGTAAATTCGCTCAATAGAGGCCTACAACTCCCAGCATGCTTTACTCCATCTGGCAGCGAGCTGCCGCCTTAGAGACGGAGCAAGGCCTGCTGGGAGTAGTAGTCCCCAGGAGCCACTCCAGGTTCCACACATCCACGACCGACAGCAGCCCCCTAATGCCGGCCTATGTTACCCATATGAGCGTGGTGTGTGTCCACAAACCCCGTTATTTTCAACGGTCTGTAAGCTGTAAATAAGAAGTTTACTAATAAACCCGCCCGCCCGCATGCCTTTCCTCAAGCCACAGCCATCTCTCTTTTCAGACTGCCAATTCTGTCCACCACCCGCACCTTTTTCAGGCGTCTCTTGTTTTTCTCACTTCATATCCCTCCCCCTCCCTTTGTATTTTTAAACCACGCTACTCCACCCCGCTTTGTCCAATCGCAGCTCGGGTATTCCATTGCAGCCAATCTTGGACATCCCCGCGGTTTTTTAAACTGTTGCTCACCTCCAATCGGCGCCGTCGATCTTAGTCCCGCCCTCGTCCTCTCCCTAACCGGTTCCAACGAGTACAGGAGCCAACGAACCCCTAAGGCTCGACCTAACCTATGCGCTGCTCTTGGGATGACGTAAAGAGAGCTAGGACCCAATCCATTGTACTCACAAGCCTAGGGGCGTGACCGTGCGCGGTTCGAAAGGGTGTGATAGCCAATCGCATGACGCAGTAGGCGGGCCCGAAGGTGCTGTGGGTCAAGTTGCTGTGCCGGGTAGGACTGTGGAAAACAAGAGGCTGTAAGTGCGTTGGAGAGAAACCATTTGGCTGTGGCAGACGGAGCAGATCCCAGCACCAGAGCCCGACACCCCGCAGCCGCCGCCTCTCACCGCACCAGGCAAGGCCCCAACAACTGCAGGCTGCCCCGAGGAGCGTCCGCACCGCTCCGTGCTGGTGACGGTGCCAGTGGGAGACGGGACGAGACGGGACGAGCCGTGGGGTGCGGCGCGGCGCGGCGGCTCCTGGGCGCTTGGCCCCGCGCGGGGGGCGGTGGTTTTAGGGGGGGCTTCTTGGTTCTCCAGGTCGGCAGGGCCGCGGCCGCGGGTTGGCGCGCGAGGTGGGGGTGGGGGTGGGGGGGGGAGGCGGTGGCATTTCGGGAGGGGGGTTTGTCGTTTCGGCGGGGCCGCTGGTGGGGGTGGGGTGGAGGCGCCTGTTGGTCCCGGGGAGGCCGCCCCGCCCCGTGGAAGTTTACTCAGAGTCGGAGGCCGCTTGGCTCCTCGGGAGAGGGAGGGGCCGGGCCCAGGGGATGGTGAGGCGGGAAGCCGCCGCTAGGGGATAGGCGGGAGTGGCCTCCGCCGCGGCCCCGCCCGGCAAGCGCCGCCGTCCCTTTCCTCACTCCGCGTCTCCTCCCCAAGGGCCCCGTGACCGCTTCCGCCATGGGCAAAGGCGACCCCAACAAGCCGCGGGGCAAGATGTCCTCGTACGCGTACTTCGTGCAGACCTGCCGCGAGGAGCACAAGAAGAAGCACCCGGACTCCTCGGTCAACTTCGCCGAGTTTTCCCGGAAGTGCTCGGAGAGATGGAAGGTGAGAGAGAGAGAGGGCCCGGGCCCGCGCCCGCCCACCGGCCAGGCCGCACCTCGGGGCGGGCGGGGCTTCCCTGCTAGCTCGGTGGAGAACGGTGCGGGGGTCTCGTGTCTGGGAATCGTGACTCCCCTCCCCCACCGCCTCGTCAGCCTGTTTCATGGGTTTATGGGAAAGAAAAGGATCCTCGGGTGCAGCTGCTGTTAGCTGTTAATGAGTCACCAGGCCTTTTAGCTGATCTAACGCCTCTTTTTGCAATGTGTCTGCAGACAATGTCTGCAAAAGAAAAATCAAAGTTTGAAGATCTGGCGAAAGGAGATAAAGCTCGTTATGACAGAGAGATGAAAAATTATATTCCTCCTAAAGGCGAGAAGAAGGGAAAGAAAAAGGATCCTAATGCTCCTAAAAGGCCCCCGTAAGTGTCTTCATCCGGGAATGAAAAGTGTATTTTCAGTTTTGGTCAGTGTGACACCTTTATTTTTCTTTCTTTCTTTCTTTCTCCCTGATCAGATCTGCATTCTTTCTCTTTTGTTCTGAACATCGTCCAAAGATCAAAAGTGACCATCCTGGCTTGTCTATTGGGGATACTGCAAAGAAACTAGGTGAAATGTGGTCTGAGCAGTCAGCCAAAGATAAACAGCCATTTGAACAGAAGGCAGCAAAACTAAAGGAGAAATATGAAAAGGTACACTGAAAACATCCAAGAACGTATACGCGGTTCAAAGTTTGAGCAGTTATAAATCAAATACTGCTGGCATGCTTTATGCTTTACAGAAGGGGGAAAAAAAAAACATCGCTAGCTCACAATCCTGAATAAACTACACACTGTGACAGAAAACGGAGGAACATTCAATTTCTCTAGAGATGGTTTAGATAAGGCCTTACTGTGTAGGGAAACACACAAATGTAAAAATATTCAGACCGTATATTGCAGGGGTTCTCAGTCTGCTCTGTACCAAAATTGCATCTTAAAATAGAAGACAGAAAAAGCAGGAAGGCTATCAGCCCCTGAAATCTGATCTGAGTATTCCTTAGGGGTGGGTCTTAAGTGCCAGGTTGAGACCCTTTCTCTTAAAGCATCTAATTCATATGTTGTACAGTTCATATGTTGAACAGTATAATGCAAACATTAAATTATGTCAGTCTCGGGATGTAATTCATTACTTGAAACTTAATGGCATCACTCTTTCAGGATGTTGCAGCATACCGTGCCAAGGGCAAGAGTGATGCAGGAAAGAAAGGTCCTGGTAGGCCCACAGGATCTAAGAAGAAGGCAGAACCTGAAGAGGATGAAGACGAGGAAGATGAAGAGGAGGAGGAAGACGAAGAGGAGGAGGATGAAGATGAAGAGTAAATGGATGTCCTGCTGTAAAGATTTGTGCTCGAAGTCCAATATTTTGCTAAGAATGTGAACTCAAGTGCAGCTCATTGTTAGCTTCAGTATAAAAAAAAAATTGTACAGAATTGTGTATAGGTAATGTGATTCTTTGTAGGGAGACCTATATTTTTTAATGTAAGTAGTAGCTTAGGGCCGCTACAGTTAGGTTCTTAAAAACAAAAAACGGATGTTGTGGAATGTTTCTGCATATTTAATGGTTTCTTTAAAATTCAGTGACTGAGATAGATAGTCTGATGTTTTTAGCAGAGTAAAACATAGGAAGTAGCAAAATAGCTGATCTTATATTTTGTAGAATATTGCATTGTATTACTTTTTTTAACAATTTTGTAATAAAATGATGTACATTACTGTGTTCTGCAGTTACTGCCTTGGAGCATCTTCTAAATACTTTAAGATCATAAAGCAATAAATGGACACACTTAGGTATTTATAATTTTAACACTTTAAACTTCCTTTACTTTTAAGCTCTTTTTGGGGTAGGACTGCCTAATCTAAATATATTATAATAATGGGGCCCTGATTCTAAATAGTGCTTCTCGATACTTCTGAGATGCTAGTAAGTGGCAGGACTGGTATTCAGACTTTTCTCATGTGAGTTGATTACGTTTTACATCATTGCTTGCTTGACACTGGCTTCCCTGTTCTGTTTGTAGTTATAAGTTAACAACTTTAGCAAAGTAAAATCCCTGAATGGAGGTTGGTAAATATTTTGTTTACAGAGGCTGTCTTTGCTGCCGAAAGAATTTTTTTTTTTTTTAAAAGATAACCTTTTTGTGGTGAAGATGTAGCCTTAAAGTTGTGAATACGCTTCCTTCTTAATGAAGATTAACGATTTTCTTTAATGACTTTGAGTGAAACAGTCCCTCCTTAACCGATACCATTAAATTACATTCAGTGAATTCTGCTAGCATAGGAGTGGTGGTATGTTGGTGTTGCACACCCCAGCTACACTGCCACCTTTTAAAGGAAGGATTGAGGGGTCCTAAAGCTTTGTCTAAAGATGTTCTGTAGCTGCCAATAGGTACAATGATAACAGCTTTACCTTACAATTTTTTTTTCCTGTACATGTTAAACTATGCAAGTGAAAACATAGTGCTAGAATAAGATGGTTTAACTATACTGGTGCTTTACTGGTGAGCTGATCCCTTCCCCTTAACAAAAGGGGACTTTACAACGTAATTTTGATGGTACTGGGAGCTATTACACTGATTCAAACAAAGGGACTCTGCTTTAAATGATCAGGTCCTTTATTCTGCTGTCTGTCTGCATAGGCTCAGAAACTTTTAAAGCACATGCTTGAATTTCTATGGTTTTTAGGGTCCTATTTCTCAAGTTCAGAATTAAAGAGGGCTTGTGGGTGACCCTATGCACTAGGTCAGTAGTTCTCAAACTTTATTGCCTTGGGGGCCCCCTTCTGACAAAAATTACTACATGACCCCAGGAGGAGGACTGAAGACCAAGCCACAGACGGGAGGGCATGTAACCTTAGCTCTGGGTGGTGGGGCTTGGGCTTCAGACTTGCTGGGACCCAGGCAAACCACCCTTGGTGACCCCCATTAAAATGGGATCATGACCCATTTTGGAGTCCCAAGCCACAGTTTGAGAACCCCATCTCTAGGTAGTAATACACTGAAAATGGCCCAAGTATCCCTTTATTAGACACAGGCAGATAGGCTAAATTTCAGTGAGTGGCAGTGTGAGCAGGCACTGAGGGTTCCACTGCCACTGAAAGGCAGCCTGGCAGATAGGGTGAGGGTAGCTGGGATTGCCCACTAGTGTTCAATGCTGAAATTGAGAAATATAGCCCTAAAAACATGATTTAAAACACTGATTCCAATAAATGGGATTTGGTATTAATGGACCCAGTTCCATCAAGATTATATGGGAAAGTCTCATTTTGTTAAAGGGGAGGGGTAGGTAGTAGCTACATTTTTTCTTTTTTTAATGGAAGAGGATGAGTCAAAGTTGAGAGCACATGGTCTAAAGCAGGGGTGGACAAACTTGCCCGTGGACCGCTTCTGGCCCATCAGATGCTTTATCTGGCCCTTGAGCTCCAGCTGGGAAGCAGGGTCGGGCGCTTGCCCTACTCTGCCTGCCTGGCACTCCCCAGCCCCCGACTCTCAGTTCCATTCATGAGCACCATCTTCTGGTATGCAGAGCCACACTGCACATGCGACTTAACCGTGCTGTTTCCGGAGTCAGAACCCCACCCCTACGCAGCAGCCCCCCCATCACCACCAGGCGGCAGCACGCCCCATCCCCTCACAGTTTCCTACGGCCCTACTCTCAAGAGCCTTGAAACCAGCCAGGGGGCCATACCCATCTCAACCCCCCCACCCATGCTACACCCCATAGAGTCCCTCTTCCCCACCATGTATTCATGCCTGCCCTACAATTTCCATACCCAGATGAAGTGAGCTGTAGCTCACGAAAGCTTATGCTCTAATAAATTTGTTAGTCTCTAAGGTGCCACAAGTACTCCTTTTTTTTTTTTTCAAATACAGACTAACACGGCTGCTACTCTGAAACCTGTCATACCCAGATGCAGGCCTCAGGCCAAAAAGTTTGCCCACCCCTGGCAAAGAGAGTACACTTACCAAATTTGTGGACCCTATCAAGCTGTGAGAGGTTGCAAGTGCTTTGGAGGATAGGATTAAAATTCAAAATGATGTGGACAAACTGGAGAAATGGTTCAAAGTAAATAGGATGAAATTCTATAAGGACATATGCAAAGTACTCCACTTAATCAGTTGCACACATACAAAATGGGAAATGATTGCCTAGGAAGGAGTACTGCGGAAAGGGATCTGGGGGTCATAGTGGACCACAAACTAAATATGAGCCAACAGCATAATGCTGTTGCAAAAAAAAAAAAAAAAACAACAACGACCAACCAAACATCATTCTAGGATGCATTAGCAAGAGTGTTGTAAGCAAGACTTCACGCTGATTAGGCCTCAACTAGAGTATTGGGTCCACTTCTGAGCGCCACATTTCAGGAAAGATGTGGAAAAATTGGAGAGTCCAGAGCAGAGCAACAAAAAGATTAAAGGGCTAGAAAACTGAGGAAAGGTTGAAAAAATTGGGTTTGTTTAGTGTGGAAAAGAGAAGACAGAGGGGACATAACAGTTTTCAGGTAGATAAAAGGTTGTTAAAAGAGAAGGGAGAAAACCTGTCCTTAACCACTGAGGATAGGACAAGAAGTAATGAGCTTAAATTGTAGCAAGGGAGGTTTAGGTTGGACATTAGGAAAAACTTCTTAACTGTCAGGGTGGTTAAGTACAGGAATAAATTGCCTAGGGAGGTTGAGGAATCTCAATCACTGGAGATTTTTAAGCTTAGATATACACCCGTCAGGAATGGTCTAGATAATAGTCCTGCCATGAGTGCAGGGGACTGGACTAGAGAACCTCTTGAGGTCTCTTTCAGTCCTGTGATTACCCACTATTGACCACATGACAAAAGCAGTGCCCCATCTCTCATGAAGACCTTGATAGAAATGGAAAATAGTCTAGGGAACATGTTTTTCTAACCTCAAAAATCCACTTCACTCTGGTTTCCTGTCCTAATCCTTTAGCAGGCTCCATTTTGCTGCTGTGCTGGATTTATACTTTCCCACACATGGGGCATTAATGTTCTGTGGCCTCCAGTCTGTCCTGTCCCTCCCCAACCCATGATCATAAGGCCTTAACTATTCTTCCAGATTCCATTCAAACCATCAATTACTGGGGGGGGAGGGGGGTAAGGGGGAAGGGAATAGCATTTATTCATTTTTGGTTGTGTGTTAAAAAGCATATGCCTAATCACATTGTCTTGCAAACTGCTGTGTACTCAGAGTTCAGGGTTGGGTTAGTAGTCCAAATTGGAGGTTGTTTGAAAGTCTGGTTGACATAGCAAAGACTTGGAGAAAAAACCCTAGTGTAAGCATCCCTTTGTATTTCCATATCCAGCCGCACATGCCATTTTGTCTTGAAGGGGGTCGCTCACTAGCCTGGTGCTGTGTGTAGCATCCTTACACTTCAGGCCCATGCTGAGATTATGAGGGCTCCTGGATATATTTTCAGAGGAGCAGCTGGTGCTGTTCTTGGTTCTGAAGATAGCCAAGTGGGGGTAGATGGCATAGAAAAGGTAGGTAGCAGGTGCAGGAATATGACTGTAAATGGGGAAAAGAACCAGTGGGTTGATTCTGGAACTCATCAGTTCTGACACTTTCTTGGCACCCCATAAATGTAAAAGCCTGCCTTGAAGCAGGGTGGTTTAGGGAACTACTTGATGTCAGAGGCTTTCAGTCCCAAGGAAACCTGCTCCCAGCTGGTACAATAATTCTACTAGTGTCAGAGGCTTCCTAGGAAGAGAGGAAGCTTGAACACAAGGCTGTTGCTATCCAAACTCCTTCAGATCTGTTTCAGTGTCCTTTTCCAGACTGACTGACTGTGAGGGTGTTAGCTTCACATTCTTCTACCTTTAAAAAATAAGATGAGGTCCTAGAGAGGCAGCAGCATTGGAAGGAGCAGTTTTTAAATTGGTATCCCTCATTTCTTGTCCAATCAGCTCAGGATAGGGGAATACAATCTCTAGTTGTGCCATACAGGCAGCTAGAAAACTTGACATTTACTTCAGTGACAATGGGCAGCTGAATAAAAATAGAATAGAATCCTCTACTTTTAAATACTTCTAAGTATATAGCACTCAAAGTTGTCTGAATCAGTTTAGATTCGGGGGAAAAGTTCCTACAATGATATTAATTAGTTCATCTACAGAAGTATAACAAACCCACAAGTTAAAATATTTGTTTTATTTTCCTCACCTAGAAAACAAGCAACCCAGCATTAAGATGCACATCGTCTTCCCAAATTTATCCCTAATAAAACTTTTGAAGATTTATACAATTTCTACAGAAACATACAGTGTATCAAAATCTGCATAAATCAACTTTATAAAATGTGTAGAAATGCATAGTGATATTATCATCAGTTTACAAAGCAAGATATGGGAAAAAAAATTTCCCTAAGCAGGCTACAATAGGAAAAGTCATTACAGCAACAGCTGATGTTCTCATGTTTTGTAGTTTGCAGTTTCAGATACAGATTCATATGCACATACAGTATCTTTTAATGAATTGCACAAAATACCCATTTAAAATACACACCTTCACAATTTATATGCCACCTTTCTTTCACTGATGCATAGTAACATGATTAATCTACCCAACACAAAAAATGGAGTCAGTTTTCATACACACAAATAATAAAGTTATCTATACTCTTATTCTCCTTTTTCCAGTTTCTCCCTCCTTTATTTTCTAATTTTAATTTTCACACCTTTTAAAGGACAGCTGAGAAGTTTAAAGAAGCCAGAGGAGATCCCAAATCATTGCCAAAATATGCACAGATAGATATCTAAAAGCAGAATTTGACCTTTATAAAGCTATGATACATAACCCTTACTAACTTAAATGGAAGTTACATGCAATGCTAATCTGCATTTGAGGGCAGAATTTGGTTCTAAAACAAATACTTTCTAGGTCTGATCCTGTGAGGTGCAAAGGGCTCAACTCCTAGTAAGTCAAGGCACTCATGATGTCATCAACTCTTAACAGTCTCAGAGTCTGGATCTAAAACTAGCTGACAGTGCCCCTTTAAAGTCTACCCCTGTATGTCAATTAGTTTGAATTTTTTGTTTTTACTTAAAGTTTTAGTTCACCTCCAGGTGAATTCAATTTATTTTAACAATGTCACAAAATACTAGACCATTCTTGATTTTATACATTGTGCAGCTTTAGCTTTAAAATATATCAGAGGTTTGTATGGCATGATAAAACAAAGAAGTTAGTATTTGTAAGTTCTTAGCTGTAATTCAGAGCACTCACTTCATCAGATATATCACAGAATGCTTTCAGGTTCCGTTTCTTTTGGCTTTTTTTTAATATTGAAAATAAAATAAATGTTTAATTGTTTTAGTGCTGTCTAAGACTATGTTTACTCTATGGATCTTACAGCAGCACAGCTGTACCACTGTAGCTGCGCCGCTGTAACGTCTCCTGTGTAGCTGCTCTCCCTGCGGCATTAATTAAACCACCCCCAACGAGCAGTTATAACTATGTTGGTGGGAAACGCTTTCCCGCTGACAGCACTGTCTACACTTGCACTTTTGTTGGTGAAACTTACGTCAGTTGAGGTGAGGGGGTTTTCACTCACCGGTCCAACAAAAGTGCTAGTGTAGACAAAGCCTAATATACCAGCTGCATCCAGGTGCTACTCAGTATATTTCCAGTGAAATTACAGAACCTAGCTTCAAAAGGGACATTTTGCATATTTTTGGGACCCCCTACAGCATTTCTGGTGTGGTCTGTACCTTTATTTGCCTTACCAATATGTAGCAAATACAGAAGTCACATTGGCAACACAAACTTGTCTTAGGTAATTACATGGGTGGTACAATTAATCCTTATCAATGACATATCAACATATCCATATTATACAGTCCATCATACGTTTTTCTTGTAAAATATATAGAGAAATGAAAGAGGCACTAAATATGTTGAAATCTACCTTTCCAAAAAAGCAGCATGATTGTGAAAAAAGGCCACTCTGGCTAGTAACCTGTGGCAGTGCTTGGTAGGATGTAAAATTAAATAAAAAGATACAACAGGTTGATAATCACCACATTATATGGAAGTCTGGTTACTCCAACCTTTTCAAGTGTGTGTAAAAAAACTGCCTTCAGACCCCTGAGTGAAATCCCAAAGAAGACCACAGTGCCTTTAACTTTGTTCCTATAAAACACAGCTAAGAGCACATGAAACCCCTAACGTCTTAAAACAAAAAGATGTAAACATCTACAAAGTTTAAGGTAAAAGCAGTTTTGTAAACATTAACTGCAGATGATAATGTTATTGTAATATCATAGTTCATCTATGTCCTTCATCCAAGTTAGGAGATTACAGGCTTGCAGCTGTACAAAGTTAATAGTTGCAGCAGTTTTCAGGTTATTTTCAGTCCTGCACAAAATAATGTTTCAGTTGGCCAGGTTTTTGTTTGTTTTGTCTATACACTAAGAATGTTGTTCATTTCCCATTTTTGTGTTGCTTTACTGGAGTCACATTCAGTGATAAAGACTTGGTGTAAGACCTCTGAGCGATCTAAGCACTTCCCTGAAGGAATATGGGTAAATCTATGTAGTTTCTGGAAAACAAAACAATCAGAAATAGATTTAAAATTTTCCCCATCTAATATGTGTAGCTGTTTAAAAAAAAATTATCCAGGGTCCTTGTGAAAGAATCATTTCTACATTAATAATTTTATCACTTTTTAGGCCTATATTTTCACATCTTGAAATGTTACATTATAAAAGTAAATAGATGCATTTGGTCCATTTTAAAAACCCATACTTATTCCTCATAGGAAACAGGCTAATTCTGCATAACTGATTCTAAACTATGTTTTCAATGTTTGATTTAAAAAAATCTAGGATAGACAATTTTTTTTATTAAAGACAAATGCTTGAAAACAAGACCTTTCGTGCTTAGGATTGCCATCTGATCCGGCTGTTTATGTTTCACCTAAACTTATAACCATAATGCCAACACCAGAGCAATGCAAATATTTGGGGTGAAAGTGATGATTTGCCTCAGCTCTTCTCCCACAATTCCTTTTTCCAATGGTAGCAGGGAGAAGTGGGGTTATGAGATAGCTGTTGTCCCCCAGATCAACAAAAGTCAGCAGAAGACAAAGGGAATATTCTGACCAGATCTGGCTATACTCTCTCTGGGATACCTGAGTGGCCTATAGCAACACTGCTACTGAATCCCTATACACATAACTGATTCACTATAGGGCACAAATATTGTGACTGTTTGACCGACACAGAAACACCTCCCCAAAAATGTTGCAGTTCACGTCTGCACTGGGCATCACATTTCTTGTACTAATTATAATTGTTATCTTCCTGCACCAGTCCACCCCCCTCAATGAGAATATATTTTAAAAATGAGTTGCACAGTAATTAAACACTGAAAATCTGGCTCACAAGTGTACCCAGTTTCCAGTGTTTGTTTGCTTACCCACCTTTGATAGTCTTTTAATCACACTTCTTTGGAAATAAACCCAATGTTTTGGTTCACATTCTGTGCTGTGCCTACTGGACCACTATCTCCTAACTTCTAGTAACAGAAACAATGAAGCAAACAATTGCACAATTGGCACAGCTGTTGTGGAAAGCGATTCAACTCGTGTAAAAACAAAGCCTAATGAAGTGACAAGTAACATGCTGGGCCACATTAGAACTGGAGAGCAAACAAGTTGTACATATATACTACAGAACAAAGTAGACACCAAAACAGTGTGTATTGATTTTTATCTAAATTCCTGGGATTTAAAGATCTTGTCTGTCTCTTCCCAGCTTTTTAGCTCCATACAAACAGCTTTTTGTTATTCAGGACTTCACAGCTATATGCAAATATTACAAAAACTTGCATGTCAGTGGAAGGCAAATGGACTTTCACCACATAATGCTTAACAAAGAATCTAGCTGCTTCAGGCAAATAGAATTCAGATACCAACAGACTAATGAGTGAATTAATAAATGCCCAACAAGCTAGATGGTAATGATTCAGAAAACAACTGGGTAATAGCAATCTGGCATTCAACCCTATTAGACCACATTATGCCCTCAAATACACAATCGAGGTGTGAGTGTGCACGTATTTAAAGGCCAAATTTCCTTATTAGTGTATTCTGTCTCTATTTTTTTTACTGGAACAAAAGTATAAGCTGACTCATTAAATATAATAGAGTATGATAAAAATGTTTTCAAAGTTAGTACCTATACCAAAATACATATTTACTTAATAGCTATTACAAGCTATGAAATCAATACTTATTTAAAAATTCAGATCTTTCACAACAGCATTACACAGCAGCCATACACATCATTTAGAAAAGATGAGACAATATTTACTCAGAGAATAGTTAGCTAACTCAAAAGAACAAAACCAAATGCTGAACAAGACACAGGGCAACACATAAAAATAATTAAATTTAGAAGAAATAAAATTAGCATTGCTGTACTTCCCTTATCCCCTCTCAGGACTGCTGAAGAATGTAATTTAAATGGAACACTATTTCAGTCTAGATATACAAGGTAATCAAGTTACATTATTTGAGCTGCTAAATTCACCGTAGCATCTATGCCAGCTTCTGGCAGTACAGACATTGTAGAGAACTCTCTTGGTGGGAAGGACATTAGCAGGAAGGCTGCTGTGAGCAAAAGCTGTTTCAACCTTCATCAGGGGTGTGCGGGCCACCACAGTGCCAAAAAGGGGGCAGTGGGAATGTGCTGATTCAGCACATACTCTTGGAATCATAGGACTGGCAGGGACCTTGAGAGGTCATTTAATCCAGTCCCCTGTACTCATGGCAGGACTAAGTATTATCTAGACCACCCCTGAGAGGTGTTTGTCTAACCTGCTCTTAAAATCTCCAATGATGGAGATTCCACAACCTCCCTAGGCAATTTATTCCAGTATTTAACCACACTGACAGTTACAAAGTTTTTCCTAATGTCTAACTGAAACCACCCTTGCTGCAATTTAAACCCATTGCTTCTTGTCCTATCCTTAGAGGTTAAGGAGAACAATTTTTCTCCCTCTTCCTTGGCAGCAGTTGTCCTGGTGGAACTTAAAGCTGCTTTCCTGCAGTGGAAATCCTGGGAGAGTGTCAACAAAACCCATCTTCCCTCAGAGTGAACTCCTCCCATAAAGCAAGGGGAGAGCCTGGTACAGGAAAGTGAAATTTACATTTTGCCACACCAAGTTCAGTGAATCTGGTCCTACAGCTTTACTTCCAGATGTATGCACAAAGTCTAACGACATGGGGTTTAAAAAAAGTCTTAACAAATCGCCTACCCTTGCACCATATGCTGTCACATACCTTGAAGTATTGCCATTCTTTGTATTCATTCAGATTACAGTGCGTAATCATAACTTTTGATCCATCAGGTCCTTTAGTCAAACACTGGTCATACTGCATGAGTTGATTAGCTTCATTTATTCGAAAAAGCTAAAAGAAAAATATTGAGGCACCTTTTTGTTACTGTAAACACAAAGGGTGAACTTTATAAGGTAACTGAAATATTAGAAGCAATACTATAATGATTAATATACATCATCTGGAATATTCTTTTGAAATTATCACACCTACCTTTGCTTGAATAGGGGTGATTTATTTTAAGTGATGCAATATATTAGCTTTTCAGTATCAGAGACTTAGCATATGAAGTACCTTCTTTCTGAGCTCAGAAAACTAAATATATGAGACTACTAAATTAAGTTAAGAACAAAGGGGATAAATGCAAAAGATTTTATCTGAGAGGCTCCTGAGAAGAGCTAGATAAATCAATCTGCAGTTTGATGGCTATATAATCACTATCTTTTGAAGAGCTGATAGCCAGTGAACTTTTGTCCTCACCAGTATTTTCAAATGAAGACAATAATAAATTTAAAAACTACAGAGCACTGGGCCAGAGGGAAAACTACCAAACTTAAATACAAACAGATAATTTCTGCTACTTCTTAGATTGGCAATTTATTAAGGTAAGATTTTAGGACTGAAAAAGAATGATTTTTTCATAGGCTTTCTAGAGTACTATATACTGAAAATGTATTTTCACACGGTACTGCACTATATTTTAAACTACAGTGACAACAGTGACATTTTTACATTAAGAGCCAACTGAACATGATTTTTTAACAGGGACATCATCCTGTATGTTACTGCACTACTGACAAACCTTGACTGTATAGGATTAAGTCATATATATATATTGTGACAAAGCTCTGTCCTTGCCTCCATGGGTCCCACATTTCCTTGCGGATTTCACTAGCCTCAGAGGCTCACTGTGACCCTCCACGTAACCCTTCTTTCTCTAGAGACAAGGGTCACAGTCTACTGAGCCACTTTCATCATAAGCCAGCGAGGGAGGTGAGGAGAAGTTATCCTTCCTTGCACAGTCTCTGTTGTCTCCCAGTCTCAGTGATTAAACAGGGGGCAAAGGTGGGGGGGAGGGAGCCCAGGCCCACCCTCTACTCCGAGCTCCAGCCCAGGGTCCCTAATAGTATCAGCTATGGTAGCTGCCCTTTTAGAAACATGACATGTACAATTCCCTGGGCTATGTCCTCCACAGCAGCCCTCACTTCCTCAAGCTCCACTTCACCCTTACCTCAGGGCCTCCTTCCTTGTGCCTGATATGGTGTGTACTACTCAGCCTCTCCAACAGCGCAACTTCCTCCCACAACTCCTGACATGCCCACCCACCTGACTGACTGGGAGGCTTTTAACTAGTTTCAGCCAGCCCCCGATTGGCATCAGGTGTCCCAATCAAAATAGCATTCTCCCTGCCTTCTGGAAAGTTCTCAACTGGCCTCAGGTGTCTTAATTGACCTGGAGCAGCTTCCATTTCACTTAACCTGGTACCAGGGATTTGTTTAGCCTGGAGCTAATATATCTATCTCCCACTACTTTTCTATAGCCATCTGGCCTTGCCCTGTCACTATATATATATATATATATATATATATATATATATATATATATATATATATATATGGAAGATAACTTTTTGTTAACCTCTTCTTACCATTTTGCTTTGAACCATTTTTCAGTTTACAGACTTTCAAAATTTAAAGTATCAAATGCAAGAAGATAAAGCTACCTGACTGCCTGAATGTAGCTTGTGCATTTGTCCTTGTGGTGGTGAGATGGCAAAACTGTGAAGACTTGGGGCAAATTGTGCAATAGTCTTATTACAATTATCTATTAGGAACTAAGCTTTTTCCAATTTAACTCAGCTTCACTTATGAATTAATTTGTATTTGATTCCTTGTTTCTGGTAGTGGAAAGCCATTTAGTGCATCAGTGCATTGCAGACCTATAACTATATCACAGTTCTGAGAAGTAATAACTAAGGCACCACAGTGGGTAAGGGGAATATTTCCTGAGTGGAAACAAATCCCAAATTCCCACCCATAAAAGCTGACACAGTCCACGACTTTTTCCCCACATTTATTCTACTTTTTGGTAAGCACAGTAGTTTTAGGGACTTTATCAGAGAAACAACTTTATGATTATTCATTGCATCAACTGTCTCTTTCAAACTTCTCGCCTCAAGGTTATTTACCTGATTTCCTCCCATTCTGTGGCATGGTCCAAGTTCAACAAAGCCGCCATTGGTGTGCCCCATGCTATCTATGCAATAAGCAGTTTCAAAGCCTCTGATCTGTGGGGGGAAGGAGAAAAAGGGTTTTGCACTTTAGTTTAGACCTTGGGAAAATAAGACCTCCAGTGCAAAGAAGTTAAAGAATATCCTACTCATCGTCCTCCAAAACGAATAGTATACACAGATATTTGAAGCAAGACTGCAAGAAATTTGAATCAAATGAGATAAGGATGTTAAATTATCAGGAGAAAGTTTTATGAATCCAACTGGCCATACTAATTGAGAGCTATTGTGAGATAACAGACATAAGTATGCTAGTGAATATACTGTATGGAAGTTTGATTTCAAATTTACCATATTCATACAGAGCAGGTATGGTATTTCAGGTGTAGGCCTGGTTTCTTATGCATGAACATCCCCATGAAAGGATGTTCAATTCTTTACATGTTCCTAAATGGTGTGCAGCAGGGGCTTGTAATTAGGGTTGATCGGGCTTCCCACCTAGGAGAGGATCTGAGGGATGAGATAGGAGGTTGTTTTGTACAGACTTAAAATGAAATGGAGCTTGACCCGAATGTCAGAAAATTACTATGATAAAGCTTCAACATTGTAGAGTTCTGGTGTCCGCATTTTAAAAAAGATTGTGCAAAACTAGAGAGAGTGCAGAAAAGAACTACAAAAATGATTTGAAGTATGGAGAAAATGCCGTATACACTGGGAGACTTAAAGAGCTCAATGAAAAAGAAAACTGAGCGCTTATCTGATATGTGGGGGGGAAAAATACTGGGTACTAAATGATTCATGATTGGCAACTAAAATGGGAAATAAGGCAAAAAAAAACCCCAAACAAACAGGGAAGGTGATTAACCTGGAAAAAAAAGTCTCCTTTAATATCTTCAGATCAAGACTGGATGCCTGTCTGGAAAGTATGCTTCAGTCAAACAAGTTTTTGAGCTAAATGCCGGGGTAACTGGGTGAACTGTAAGAGCCTGTCATATACATATTGTTTGACTAGTTAATTGTCACGGGATGAATGGCCAAAAATTCCCTTTTAGAGGAGTTGGGCCTAGCTTCACATATGATAGCTGGGAGGTAGCTATCAGCAAAGGATCAGGTGATTATAAAAAGGCAGAAAGTGACTCAGCTGGAACAGAGCTGCCAGGAGCCTGAAGGCAGTAACAGGAAGGAGAGCTAGAGCTACCAGTAAGTAGTTTGACTCCTGTAGGAGGAAGCAGGGTCTGGCTGTCAGGCAAGTGGCCTGTAGAATGGAAAACTATAGTGAATAGATAAGCCCCTACAGAACACCCCAGTTACGGGGAAAGGGATGCTCAATGTGCTGCACTAATTTTATGTGGAAGAAATAAAACGGAAGCCCTGAGAAGAGGGTCTGAACCAGATTCTGGACATGGTGTCACTCCTTCCTGGGCTGAGGGGACTGGCCAGCAGCCTAGAGTGATCTAAAGGTCTCTTCTGGCCTTAAATTCTATAAATCTATGGATATTTATCACAGCTGTCTTCCCAAACATTTATCACCAATCTTTGGAAGTCACGAACAGCAGGGATTCATGAAATTTCCAGTCAAATATTAACCCAGTTATAGTAGAAAGAGAGAGCCTGAGTCACGAACCCTTGTATAAAAGGTCTAAACTGAAGTAGTGGTCAAGCCTTGCTAATATAAAGTTAGCAAAAGTCAGGCTGTGAGCAGAAGTCAGGTCCCGTTATAAAACATGCCTGCTTGCAGGTTTACAGACCCTGGCAAGAATAGGGCTGGTGTTGCAAAAATATACACATTCCTCAGAAGTACTAGGCACAGGAAACTCATGTAAACACCTTCCAGAAGGGTGGTACCAGACCACCTAGATACCAAGTAGGATGCAAACACACTCCCCAGAGCCGATACAAGGACACACTGACCCCCTCTTAAAGATAAGGTCAGGATGACAGGGTGATAAATAGAGATGTTTTGATCGATAAGCCCAATATGTACAAGGTAAAAGGGTGGTAATTAACCATGTCACAGGGGCAATATGTAAATTGTTTGTATTGGTGTATAAAGAAGAATCTCAGAGGGAGTGTCTTTGACTGGCCTGGGGGGAATGGAGAATCCTGCCATTCACCAAGCTGGTCCATTGTTACAGGCATACATGTGCTAGTGTAACTGCAGACATTGGTCCGGGGAGCCTGGCCGGGTGCCTTCGCTACTAAACCAAGTCTTGTGGTCTTATTGGGAAGTTCAATCAGAGCCTATCTGGCCAGAGCCAATGCAGCACGCAGAGAGAACACACACGCAGGTAATGACTAACTACATCAGTGACTTGGTTGTTCACCAGCATTCTATTCTAGTGATTCCACAAACAAGGAGGGAGAACCTACCTGCCAAGTTAGGGTGTTTTAAACAGCTGAAAATTAGTGAAGGATTTACACGAACTAGCCCAAGAGGCTACAATAAAAAGCAGCCATCCACTTAGTGAAGGAATCCTTTAAATGTGAGAAAAATAGGACTGGAAAGAACCTGATATCCAAGTAGCAGAGTCAAAAATGTTTTTGGCCACCCAGAAATACAATTGAGGCAATGTTATTAAAAGTGCAACAAAGGAGCATTAAAATACTGTAAACATTGTGTAATGACTGCTGGCCATCAATTAAGAGAAATCAAAAACATTTCAGAGAAGCCTGAGGACATAGCACTGTGATTGATGTCACACTACTTCAAGCTTCCCTGTCACTTCATCCAAGTCCCAGGGGATGCTGGCTTCAATTCCTTTTTTCAGGGATGCTCTCTGTCAGGTGTCTCTCATTGCCTTCTTTTTTTCCAGACACTATCATAGTGACTCTCACAGCTCAGTCAGGAGCTAGATGTTGACACATTTTCCCCACCTTAGGTGGACTTTGGAACAGTTTTAAAGCTGATCCACTAATGTACTGCTTTGTATTAACTCTTGGGCAAGAGATTTGCCTTGATGGAGATGGTCTTGCTTCCCCAGGCTCCCAGATGCAGGACTGTTTGTCCATCTTCACATGCACTTTGTACAGACAATTTCAAAGGTCTCATAATCGACCCTGACAGATTCCCAACATGCCTGTTGTGCACTGGACAAATCTGTACTGCACCACTGCTCTCTTGAAGTCATATAAGTAGACCCTTCCTACCCACAGAAGAGGAAGTTCTTTAAACTACTCCCTTGCACATCTAATGGATTAGCCAATTGACTAAGAAGTAGGATGGAACACAGGGCTTCTTATTCTGCCAGTTAGAACATTCACTATCTCTGCCTCCAGGTTCTGCAGAAGTTCAGTGTACTCATGGGGAGAGACCGGGTAGGGCTTCTGGGGGACTAATAAACGATCTTCATAAGCCAAGGCATTTCCCTGGCTGAGCAGGGAATCCTACAAAGGAGTATGTAAAAAACCCAGCTAGGATTGTCTGTGAAAGAGCATTCAATTCCTGTAAATCTGTGAAAGAGCATTCAATTCCTGTAAATCACACGCTGAATTTAAACCCTGCCAAGTAGTTTTTCTTGCAATTAAATGAGAATGCTGAATCTGTGATGTCCCAGTAATTTTAACAGCCTTCAAAGTCACATTCAAATGCAAATATCTTGATTATTCTGAATGAGTAATTGTCTCCAGATATCCCTTCTCGACATACACCAGTGTTCTTCATTGCCAGGCCCGCTGCAGTGCCAGCTCCCATCGAGCCTAAGTGCAGCTCCCTAAGTTCTCTCTAAGCTGCGCAGCCACACAGCAGGCTATAAATAGCTGCGCAGCAGCTCTAAAGGGCCAGGCAGCAGGGACCTGGAGAGCAGAGAGGTTGCGGGTGTCTGGGAACTGGGGAGGGGAGCAAGTTGGGGTTGCAGGGCTCCTGTGGGGCTCTCCCCCGGCCCCGGAGCTCCCTGCTGCTGACAGGGGAGAGAGTGTGCCCAGTGCCCCTTTCCCCCATTGCTCCCGTGCTGCCTGCCGGCAGAGGGGAAAGAGGGCCCCTTCTGGAGCTACTGTGCTGCCTGCCGGCAGGGGAGAGGAACATCCCTTCCCCAGAGCTAGCTGCTGCCGGCAGGGAGAGGGCTGGGGTGAGTCCTCTGGCCCCAGCCCTGGATCAGCCTGCCTGCATTCCAAACTCCTCATCCCCGGCCCCAGCCAGAGCCCTCACCCATGTCCCACACCCACCCCTCTGCCCCAGCCCTGAGCCCCCTCCTGCACCCTGAACCCCTCACCCCATCCCCACCCCGCAGCCCTCGCCCCCGCATCCCACCCCTCTGCCCCAGCCCTGAGCCCCCTCCTGCACCCTGAACCCCTCACCCCCGCATCCCACCCCTCTGCCCCAGCCCTGAGCCCCCTCCTGCACCCTGAACCCTCACCCCATCCCCACCCCGCAGCCCTCACCCCCGCATCCCACCCCTCTGCCCCAGCCCTGAGCCCCCTCCTGCACCCTGAACCCTCACCCCCGCATCCCACCCCTCTGCCCCAGCCCTGAGCCCCCTCCTGCACCCTGAACCCTCACCCCATCCCCACCCCGCAGCCCTCACCCCCGCATCCCACCCCTCTGCCCCAGCCCTGAGCCCCCTCCTGCACCCTGAACCCTCACCCCATTCCCACCCCGCAGCCCTCACCCCCGCATCCTACTCCTCTGCCCCAGCCCTGAGCCCCCTCTTGCACCCTGAACCCTCACCCCTGCATCCCACCCCTCTGCCCCAGCCCTGAGCCCCCTCCTGCACCCTGAACCCTCACCCCCATCCCCACCCCGCAGCCCTCACCCCCGCATCCCACCCCTCTGCCCCAGCCCTGAGCCCCCTCCTGCACCCTGAACCCTCACCCCCGCATCCCACCCCTCTGCCCCAGCCCTGAGCCCCCTCCTGCACCCTGAACCCTCACCCCATCCCCACCCCGCAGCCCTCACCCCCGCAGCCCACCCCTCTGCCCCAGCCCTGAGCCCCCTCCTGCACCCTGAACCCTCACCCCCATCCCCACCGCCCTCACCCCCGCATCCCACCCCTCTGCCCCAGCCCTGAGCCCCCTCCTGCACCCTGAACCCCTCACCCCATCCCCACCCCGCAGCCCTCACCCCCGCATCCCACCCCTCTGCCCCAGCCCTGAGCCCCCTCCTGCACCCTGAACCCTCACCCCCGCATCCCACCCCTCTGCCCCAGCCCTGAGCCCCCTCCTGCACCCTGAACCCCTCACCCCAGCCCCACCCCGCAGCCCTCACCCCCACATCCCACCCCTCTGCCCCAGTCCTGAGCCCCCTCCTGCACCCTGAACCCTCACCCCTGCATCCCACCCCTCTGCCCCAGCCCTGAGCCCCCTCCTGCACCCTGAACCCCTCACCCCCATCCCCACCCCGCAGCCCTCGCCCCCACATCCCACCCCTCTGCCCCAGCCCTGAGCCCCCTCCTGCACCCTGAACCCTCACCCCCATCCCCACCCCGCAGCCCTCACCCCCGCATCCCACCCCTCTGCCCCATCCCTGAGCCCCCTCCTGCACCCTGAACCCCTCACCCCTATCCCGCAGCCCTCACCCCTGCATCCCAACCCTCTGCCCCAGCCCTGAGCCCCCACCCGCATCCCAAACCCCTCATCCACCCTAACACCCTCACCCCTGCACTCTACCCTCTGCCCTACCCTGGGCCATCTCTCACACTTCGACCCCACCCTGTGTGGCTTTCACATTGAAGTTTTTTTGCCAAAGTGGCCCCCACTTCAAAAATAGTAAAGAGCACTGAATACCATATTGTGATTCCAAGTTTCTTCTCAAAGTACATTCTTACTCTGAAAGGAGGGCTCGGGATTATAAACATCAATGAAGAAGAGTAGACACAGACAAAAGAATTCTCAACAAAAATGTAGAACTAATAAAAAACACATGTTAAAACATCATGACTTGGTTACTTACTGTTGCATTTGATCTCCTGTCCTTACTCTAGAAATACAGTATTTTCATACCTGTGTGTCAGGTGTTATCCGGACTTGCTATTTAGTGTCATGGTTATTGGGTAAGCTGTGCCTTAGAACACTTTAACTCCCTCTCACATTCACCCCTGGGAGACAGGCTTTGCTACCTTCCTCCCCTCCATGTTTCTGCCACTTTTTACACTGGATCTCTGGGCTGCAAGCCTCCCTATTTACCAAATGAGTCAACCTGACAGGCTCCAGTGGTTTTAGCACCTGCAAGCTCATTATCTGTGGAGATCTGTGACCAGCAGCTAGTTAAAGTGACTCAAAAAGTAGCTTATTCAAAACAAAGTAATATGATTTGCCAAAAGGAACACAGCATCTAAGAAAATGGGTTAAACAACTACATGTTGCATAGACATATTAGTCTGCCTAAGATTACTCTATCCATAGCTTGGGTAGGTCCAGTTTATTACCATCTCTGGAGAGCCAGCCTGCCTGCTGCAGTTCTGCAAGTCTGTCTGCCAGAAACTCATATCTAGCCATGGCTGCTGACAGCCCACTCATCCCCCCCCATTCTTCTTTAGGAAAGCATCTTGAAGGTTTAGGATCCTCTATGATCTTAGCCTTTTAGCCTTGAGAAGAGTAAAACATGCCAACCAGGTTGAAGCCAGGCAGAGGCATCCCCCCAATTAATAGCTTCACCCATTGTTCCCTTAAGGAGCCATATCTTTGTCATTGTATTGTTTTGTTTGCATGCCACTTAACGGCCTCCTTGGATTTAACTCCTGACACTTGGGCAGGATAATATTAAACAAACTGAGGTGCATGCCATACTTGTAAAAAAATAATATACATATCTCCCTCATTTTCCACATTTATAAACAGTAACCAAAATAATTCTTTGTTTTCTGTTTAAATATTAAAATATTTATCATGTACAAGAAGTTACAGAGGGTTCATTGTGGACTCCCAACTTTAAAAACCTATCGCATGTACTGATTTTAGATGTATTTACTGTACATACCTCTCCCCAGTCCACATTTTTAGACGGTAAGGGATAGTGTGAGGTTATATCATAGGCTATTTCTTCCATAAACCATTTAAAACTTTTGCAGTTGTGATCTTCACGGAACTTTTTCAGCTCAGATACATCCCCATATGGTAGTGCTTTTGCCTCTGGACGACTGGCATAAAAGTAATCTTTGTACTCATCCCACCAAACTTCCACCACTCTGACATAGTTCTGTATGGGGGGGGAAAAAAACATCACTACTGCAAAACAGAATCAATATCTTGTATGTATGAGGAATTTAATCCCACAGATTTAAGAATTCTTATAAACATGTCAATACATGAGTTATATGCACCCAACTTGCCACCTTTAACAGAAGATATATAAAAAGGCTACTTTTGTGCTGTATTTTTGGGGTAAGACTAGCATAAGTAAGTGAGCTTAGTGAAGGTACAAGTACTCCTCCTTCTTGTTGCTGATACAGACTAACCCGGCTACCACTCTGAAATCTTAGTGAAGATTGTAATTATAACTAAGTCTAGGGAATTCTCTTTTTGAAGAAAAAGATACCTTATTTATGAATAGAATGAAAACAGTGCTGTTCATTTGACTGCAATACTCTTGAAAATGTGATGTGTCATCTGCAGTTTATTTTCACCTTCTACACTTCCTAGCATTAAAATAGAGAGTGACACCTATTAACCCCCAACTGGATACCACAAGTAATTTGGATTTTAGGGCTTTGTCTACACTACAGATGCCACTGCAGCACAGCTGTGTCACTGCAATGCTGTAGTGCAGACACTTGCTACAGCAGCACAAGGGTTTTTTCTGTCACTGTAGTTAATCCCCCCACCTAACCTCTTGGTAGCAGGTAGGGTGACAGAAGAATTCTTCCATTGAATTAGTGGTGTCTATACTGGAACATAGGTTGGCTTAATGACATCTCTCGGGGCATACATTTTTCAACCTGAGTTTTAAGTGTGGATCAGGCCTTAAACAGTTCAACTGATACACAAGAAAGATTCCATCTCTTCTCCCATGCCTGCATTGGCTCGGCAGTACTAACAGGAATTACGATTATAAACATATATATATGAAAATAAAAAGTGTAAAATGATCTTTAACTTCACACAATCTTATCACACGCAGTCTTATTCCCCCCTTCCCCGGTCTTCATTTTCTTCCTTGGAGTAAGCTGTCAAGCTACCTGTTATGTGAGGTGTCTAGCACACATTTTTATATGGACCTCATCGCTGTAGTATTTGAATGTATCTGTCACAGATGGTTCTCTCTTTCTTTCAGCATGGTGCAGACAATGTTAACAATATGCAATTAAAACACTCTTGTCATTGAAGTAAGCAGATATGACTGAATACACAATGGAGTAGAGACCTGTTTAGTAAGAAGGTATCAGTTTTACATTGTCACTTTCAGAACAGAACTGCATTTTAAACTAGAACAGAATATTATTATAGCACAGGAATGCATCACACAGTATTTATGAGGATGGTAGTGATGTATATTTTACTCAATAGGGAAAAAATGATTCCTGATGAGGAATTTTCATATAAACAAGTGCTTCAAGGACTTACTGACTATTCTTAAAGAAAAATGAGGGTTCTTTAAATAGAGAGAGTACGGTAATTTACAGTAACTTGATTTCTTCAAGATATTTTGTCCTGTGGGTGGGTGCTCCACCATGTGCCTGTGCCCTCTTGACCAGAGAATGCAAAGTGGTGTCTGCAGGCTCACATCTGCTCATAGCAGCGCCTGTGGCTTCCAAAAGATGGTATATAAGGAGGCATGGACCTCCTGTCACTCAGTTCCTTCTTGACTGCGAAGCAGAGCCTCCAGAGCTGAGAGGAAGGAGGACAGGACATGAAGCATCCATAGGAACAAAAACATCTCTAAGGACTCCAGTTACTGGAGTAACATCTCCTCCTTTAAGTATATATGTTCCACTGTAGGAGACTCACAAGCAGTAACTCAGCCAGGAAGTTAGTGCTAAAGAGGCAAGTCTAAAATGTTTCAGAGGACTGCATCACCAAAGGTAGTATAATCTCTGGAAGCAGGTAAAATGGTGTAATACTTGGCAAAGATATGAATGGAAGGCCAAGTTGCTGTACTACAAATTTCTGTTATGGGAACATCCTTTAGCAGAGTACAGATGTGGACTGAGCTCCAGTGGAACGTGCTGTCACTCTATAAACGAACTAGCTGCATCCTGGCCGGTTCATAGCAGATTAAGATGCAACCCAAAACCCACTTAGACAGTCTTTGAGTGGAAACAGGTTGACCTTCATCCCCTCTGCAAATTACACACATAGCTTAGGCCGATCTTAATCCTGTCAAGGTAGAAGGTGAGGGTCCTTCTGATGCCTAGTCTACGTTAGCTGGTTCACTCTCTGGATGTCTGAGGTTTTTGGGCAGAACACAGGCAGGTGTATCTCTTGCTTAATGTGGTATTCCAAAGAGACCCTCAGGAGGAAGCGAGGAGGAGGATGTAGTGTAACTTCATCTTTATAAAAGGTGGTATATAGTGGGTCAGCCATAAGAGCACTGAGCTCTCCCAGTCACTGCCTGAAGTGATGGCTATGAGGAATGAAGACTTGGAGATGTGGAGAGGTAACAGACCACCATTGGTTCAAAATGGGAACTGAGAACCAATCTGAAGTCCTACTGGGGAGCTGGGTTCCGTACAGGGGGGAAATAAATTGCATACACCCTTGAGGAATCTAGCTGTAGTAGGGTGGGCGAAGTCTGAGAAGCCTTCAGAAGATGAATGGATGGCTGTTACAGCGGCCAAATGTACCCTGATTAAGCTCAATGACAGACTGTGCATCTTTAAATCCAACAGGTAGTCCAGGATTTGGAGAGCAGAACCTCTGAGGCTTGGGAAGAGCAAAGGGGAACATCAGAAGTGGAAGCATTTACACTTCTGAAAACGTTTTGTGAGTACTAGATTTCCTGCTTGATAGGAGAACTGACTGGACCTCACCTGAACAGGTTAGCTCCATGCTCAAGAACTATCCAGGAACCATGCTCTCAGCTTCAAGGAGGAGGGGTTGAGATGGATCAGAGTCCCTGAGTTCTGCGTCAGGAGATCTTTCTTGATAGGAAGACAGAGAGGTGTTGTCACAGAGGTAAGGAGGTTCAAATACCACACTTGTCTTGGTGCTGTGCTATGAAGAGAACCCTTGCTCTTTCCTGACATGGTTTGAGTAAGGGATTGAGCATTAGAGGTAGAGGCAGGTAAGCATACAATAGGGGATGGGGTCACAGCATTATGAGGGCATCTCTCAATGAGTGGCAGCTGTATCCTCCCTTGGAGCAGAAAAGGTGGCTTTTTGTGTTGTTTGGGGTGGCAAAGAGATCTGCTTCTGGGAAGCCCCAAATCTGGCACATACTGTGGAAGACAGAATCGTTGAGCTCCCATTTGTGATCCTGAAGGAAATGTCTGCTCAGGGAGTCTGCAACTGTATTTTGGAGGCCTAGAAGATAGACCATGGAGATCTCTATCTGATGAGAAATGCACTGGTTCTATAGACTTAATGAATCTAAGCATAAGGACTGGAATTTTGCTCTGCCCCATCAGTTGATAATATAGTGCTGCTCTTTTGTCCAGCATTACACTGATGGAATGACCCTGTATGGGGTGAAGGAAGTACTGGTGAGTGTAACTAACTGCTGTCAGCTCCAGAATGTTGATGTGCAGCATAACCTCTTATGCAGACCACTTGTCCTGGACTGTGGCCCCTTGGAAGTGAGCTTCCCATCTCAGAAGTATCTGTTGTATCTGTGAGGGATGTGAGAATGGGGCTCCCAGAACTTCAGTGGTTCCTTCCACCATCTGAGTCCAGAACTTTGAGGTACTGTGATGCGCTTGGAAAGACTGTCTGTTTGGGGTGTATCTGGACCTTAGCCATGTCTGAAGGCACGTGAGGTGAAATCTCGCATGACGCATGACAGACATGGAGGCTGACATGTGGCCAATGAGTTATAGCAAGTTCTTGCAATTGTTTGTGCACTGCGTTGTATTATTGAGATTAGAATGGACAAAGTGGAGACTCTCTTTGGCTGTGGCAGTTAGAGAATCTAGAGTTGCTCAAATGAAGTCAATTCTTTAGATTAGGCTCAGTGTGGATTTCCTTCTATTGATGTGAAGGCCCAGAGAGTGAAACGGGGCTAGAGCCCTGGGGGTTGCAAATAGGACCTCTAGAAATGATCAACCCCTGAGGAGCCAATTGTCCAAGTAAGGGAATACTGCTATGCTCCACTGATGCAAATGGACTACCACTCCTGAGAGAAACTTTGTAAAAATCCTTGGGGCTGTGGAGAGCTGAAGGGAATGACTGCATTGGTAGTGTTCTGAGCTTAATTTAAAGCGTAGGAAATGTTTTTGGGATTAGTGGGTAAGTACATGAAAGTAGGCTTCCTGGAGGTCAAGGGCAACAAACCAGTTTCCTGGATATAGGGATAGGATTACAGTGGCTAGCATCACAATCCTGAAGTGTTGGGAAAGGATATAGGTGTTCACATTTCTTAAGTCAAGGATTCTGCCCCTCTTGGGAACTAAGAAATAGTTGGAACAGAACATCTTCTAATGAGCTCTGTGAGGGAATGAACAGAACAGGTAATCATCAAGTGACCCATCCCCTGTTGCCCATTCCCAACTTTGGGCAAACAGACACTAGGGATACCATCCCAGTCCCTCCTGGCTAATAGCCATTGATGGACCTATCTTCCATGAACATAAATTGCCAGGATCAACCTGGGTTAGCCCTGAAAAGACATTCAATAATGACAGATTTAATAATTTTATTGAGATAATGTTGAAATAAAAAGAAAACGGCACAGAGTTTAAGCATAGAAGTTTCTGGTTATCAGGGAATAAGGTACAGATTATCAAGGGGTGCAAATTTCAGTTTAGGAACGGGTGGCGTAAAAAATACATAATCTGCAAACTCCTAGATTGGGGGTAAAAGTTTAACAGGTCAAAGTACAGACATTGAGATATGGGGGTATGTTGTCCATATAATGGCTATGTTCAGGTGTGGAGTATAATGAGCGGATACGATGATGAGGATGGATCTACCCTCATTTGGTGGGATTTAATGTTCAGTGAGTTTATGGTTCCAGTTCATATGGTCCAATGGAAAAAGTCTCTCAGTCCCTTTCCCATAGTTGACGCACGATGTCATACCGGCTCACACCTCCTAGTACTGTCGGTGGCCGGTGATGTGTTCAATGTAGATGTCCCTGGACCATCGGATGGTGTCCGAGACCATGAGGCGCCGCATGAGCCGTACGTAGCGTCGACCGATCCTACAGGTCCGCAGCACATGCTCGTTGCAGGGGTCCCAAGCGCCCAGGGCTCCGACGATCAGGGCATCCATCTGCACCTCGTAGCCCTTCGCTCTTAGGGTGTCGGCCAGGGGGGCGTATTTTTCCAGCTTACGAGCTCAGGCTTCACGGAAGGCCGGGGTCCTGTACTACATCCGTCACCTTTGGAGTCACAGACAAACTCATTTGTGCATATATGTTGCCTGCTTAAACCTGTAAATAACTCATTTCTTTTTCCTGGTTAACAAATCCTTAGCTAGTTTACTATAGGATTGGCTAACAGTGTTGTCAAAAAATAACTAGATAAATTCATGGAAGATAGGTCCATCAATGGCTATTAGCCAGGAGGGACTGGGATGGTGTCCCTAGTGTCTGTTTGCCAGAAGTTGGGAATGGGCAACAGGGGATGGATCACTTGATGATTACCTCTTCTGTTCATTTCCTCTGGGGCACCTGGCATTGGCCACTGTCAGAAGACCGGATACTGAGCTAGATGGACCTTTGGTCTGACCCAGTATGGCTATTCTTACGCTCTTATGTCTTTTGGGTGAGATCTAAGGTACAAACTGAACTGGGGTCTTGGGACTGGGAGTAATACCAAAAATCACAAAATATTCAGGTAAGTGACCATTTATCTCCAAGTCCAGCTTACCTAGACTGCCCAAGGGGACTATCTGTGACTCTGTGGTAAAACTTTGATCCAGAAGTTCACATTTGTTACTGGCTTGCTGAAATCTAATTATAGAACATATCCCCAGTTTGGGGTGTCTGTCCTGCTTTTTACAATCTGCCCTGAGACAGACACTCATGGTCATAAATCATTCCAGGCAGCGTGACACTATTGCATGTTGATCACCTCCAAAATCCATCTGTCTAAAATAATTTGTGCCCAGGCAAGGAGGAAGTGGAAGGTAGATTGTTTGAGGCCCCTTGACCGAGATGTCAAAACTGTTTCATTCTTACAGATGATATTGCTGTAGAAGGGGATGGTCCTCTGCTCTGAGGTCTAAATCTCCTCCTCTGAAAGTCTGCATGAGGAGGCAACAACAGAGCCTCATTTTTTGGTGATTTTTTCCCTGTGGGGTGATATTTGATATGTCTATCAAGGAGAGTTGAGACTCTTGGATCTCCTCTAATGGGATCTGGAGAGATTCCACCAGGTGTTTCATGAGGTCTTCAAAGGCCTGAATATCATTGGCATAAGAAGGTGGTGGCGGTGGCATTACCACTTCATCTAGGGATGAATAGGATTTAGCTGATGGGGGTGAGTTTCCCTTCATACTGTTCTTAGGTATCTCCTGTTGCCAAGGGGGCATAAAGTACCAGAGGATGATCATGCAGTACTGAAGGTTGGCCAGTCAGTGCCTGTGAATGATGCGGTACTGCGGTCTCTTTCTGGTTGGAACCCTATAAAATTGTTCACAGAGATAATCCAATGGATTCCAGTAAACCCACTGACGGGGTGGACAGGGAAATAGTCCCCACAGATACTCATAATTCCTGGCTCTTGGACATATGGTGGGGTCTCCAGAATACTGGCTCAGTGGCCTGTAGTGGTAAGTTACCAAAAAAGAGCCCTGTACCTAGACCTCAGAGTCTGAAGAAGAATCATCCTCAAGGCTGAAGGGGAGAGTCTCAATCATGGGTGATGTACTGAAAGCTGGAGGTCCAACTAGGTTCAAGCCATCTGAGCAATTCTGGGGATGGGGCCCAGACAGAGGATCGCAGTAGGGAAGACTCCAATACCTCTGGTATAAACAGGTCCTGCAGGAAAAGAAATCTGGAAGGCTGTGTTCAATGCTGGAGCCTGGCATTGCTGAGATGTTGAGCACAGGACTGATGAGGAGCTTCTCCAACCTCAGAGCCCTGGTGTAAGGGAGGTAATAGTATCAGAGTGCGCGTTGGAGGCCTGTGCACATCTCAGTGCCTGGAAGGATCAGTCGGTACTGAGGTAGATTGCTACCTGTGCTGTCTGTTAGAAACCTCATCCACATGCTGCTTCTTGTGGGGTACTGGTGGCTTGGTACCAGGTTCTGATAGAACCTCAGCTGTACCCATTGCAGGATGTGAGGTCTCCTTAGAGAGGTATTTATGGGGTGACCTACCCCTCTTGTTAGGCTCTCTGGAAAGAGAAAGAAGTTTCTTAGAAATCCTAAACTCTGAAGGTGATGCTGCCACTGGGGCAACCTGGGACACTGAGGCCGGCGTACACGAGTGGAGAGAGCTAGTGAACACTCCCTTAGTAGAAGCTTCAGTCTAGCCACCCCTGTTTCCAAGACCTGCCTTTAAATCCTATACAAACCTTATACTTAAATGGGACGTGGATGTCTCTGAGACAGTGGACACAGCTCAAATGCTCATCACTCCTGGGAAAAGACCTGTGGCAGGTATGGTAGGGCTTAAATCCTGGGGTCTTCGGTATAACACAGTGGGGTGTGTGGGAAGTTAAGTCCTCTTCTAAACAACTGTATAAAACTAAAGAAATTAAATAATTAAGAAAATAAAGGGAAAAAATTAAGAATAAAAATAGCATACAAAGAAAGGCAGGAAGCTGAGAATCAATGGACACTCATTGCTCTGTCTCAAGCCGCAGGCAGTTGAAAGGAACCGGGTAACAGCAGGTCCATGCCTCCTTATATGCTCTCATCTGAAGGCACAAGATTCTGCTCTGTGCAGGCAAGGGCTTGTGGACACCGTTTTGCATTCTCTGGTTACAAGTGCATGGGCACATGTGCATTCTATGGTGGCACACTCCCATAGAGACATATACACGAAGACTTGTAATAAAGAAGAAATGTAGAATGTGTACAAGTATTGTTATTTAAGGTCAAACCACTCAGCAGTTTTAAGTGAAGTCTCACCTTCAGCGTAGGAGAGGACCCAACGTACACTGGGGGTGGATTTCCTTGCCAACCCTGGAGACGATAGATGTGTCCAACACGAGAACAAGGAACAAACAACAACTTCCCTCCACATTGCCAGATCTACAAGGTCAAGAAAAAAGAGTGGTGGAAAAGTTGATAATACACATGTAAACTAAACTTAAAAAACCAAAACCAAAACAAAACAAACAAATAAAAATTAATTTACAATAGAGTAAAAAAAATTAATTACATTAATTGGATAACATGCTGAGCTCATAAAATAAATTTATGCTTAAGCCTGAAGTAAAATTAACAATGAGGGCTTGAAATAAAAGTCCTGGGCTGTATTCAATACATTCTTCTGTTCTACAATGGATATGTTTACAAACACCATTTTATAAATCATGGTTTTGAGATCCTATTCCATGACTATTTGCAAAGACCGAAATAAATGGGTATACAGAAACTGCAACTGGTCAGGATTTATTTTATTAAACTTCAGCTCATATTTCATCATCCTAGGCAGTGTTCCTGCATTTATACTCACCCCAAATATTTTTCCTAATGGAAGTTATGAGGACATAGAACCCTTAGGTAACTCACTGGACTACTCTATTCTGGATAGATTTGTCCATCCCAAAGTACAGTAGCAGTGACTTAGGGAGAATCTTAAGAAAATTGCACCAAAACTAGGAGATAATCCTAATCACATATTCATAGAATCATAGGACTGGAAGAGACCTCAAGGGGTCATCTAGTCCAGTCCTCTTCACTAAGGGCAGGACTAAGTATTATCTAGACCAGGGGTGGGCAAATTTTTTGGCCTGAGGGCCGCATCTGGGTATGGAAATTGTATAGTGGGCATGAATGCTTAGTGGGGGAGGGGAGTCTATGGGGTGTAGCATGGGGGCTCTATAAGGGATTTAGCGAGGGGAAGGGAGACACATAGGGTATGGCGCAGGGTGGGGGGCTCTACAGGGGCAGTACCGGGGATTCCTAGGGGCCCTGCCAACAGTGACTCCAAGGAGGCCATACCAGGCACTGTCATGGGCGGAGGCACCCTAGCTGGGATTGGTGCGGCCCCTGGGTGGTTTTGAGGCTCTCTAGGGTAGAGCCATAGGAGACCGGGAGGGAGTTCCGATCCCGGAAACAGCGCAATGAAGTCGCACTTGCGCGGTGTGGCTCTGCATGCCAGAAGATGGTGCTCATCAAGGGAATTGTGAGTCTGGAGTGCTGGAGAGGGGCAAGTCCCTAACCCAGCTCCCCAGTGGAAACTCGAGGGCCAAATAAAAATGTCTGACGGTCCAGAAGTGGCCTGCGGGCTGTAGTTTACCCACCCCTGACCTAGACCATTCCTGACAGGTGTCCTTTAATGGGTTTTGTTGACATCCTGAAGAGATCAAGCCTCCAGTTAATGAAAATCCATTTATCCATCAACATTACTGTTGTAACACTAAAACCAAAAAAGAGGTGAAGAACCACCGAAGTGAAAAAATAATGCTGACACAATAACACACACCACTTTAAGGTCATCCATTAAATTTACGAAAAAAGAAAGTTTAAATGTAGACTAAATAATGCTGCTTTTAAATGTTTATAATTAAATATGGTCCTGAACTATCACACGTGATCTGAACCCATTAATGACAGGTTTCAGAGTAGCAGCCGTGTTAGTCTGTATTCGCAAAAAGAAAAGGAGTACTTGTGACACCTTAAAGACTAACAAATTTATTTGAGCATAAGCTTTCGTGAGCTACAGCTCACTTCATCGGATGCATTTGGTGGAAAATACAGTGGGGAGATTTATATACACACACAGAGAACATGAAACAATGGGTTTTATCATACACACTGTAAGGAGACTGATCACTTAAGATGAGCCATCACCAGCAGCAGGAGGGAGAAAGGAGGAAAACCTTTCATGGTGACAAGCAAGGTAGGCCATTTCCAGCAGTTAACAAGAACATCAGAGGAACAGTGGGGGGTGGGCTGGGCATTGAATGTTATAATTCTAGACATCTGATAGCACTCCCAGCTATCTTCGAGACACCACTGATTTCCTGAGGAAACTACAATCCATTGGTGATCTTCCTAAAAACACCTTCCTAGCCACTATGGATGTAAAAGCCCTCTACACCAACATTCCACACAAAGATGGACTACAAGCCGTCAGGAACAGTATCCCCGATAATGTCACGGCTAACCTGGTGGCTGAACTTTGTGACTTTGTCCTCACCCATAACTATTTCACATTTGGTGACAATGTATACCTTCAAATCAGCGGCACTGCGATGGCCCCATAGTATGTCAACATTTTTATGGCTGACTTAGAACAACACTTCCTCAGCTCTCGTCCCCTAATGCCCCTACTCTACTTGCGCTATATTGATGACATCTTCGTCATCTGGACCCATTGAAAAGAAGCCCTTGAGGAATTCCACCATGATTCACCTGCTGAAGTGAAGAAACAAATTGACAGAGCCAGAAGAGTACCCAGAAGTCACCTACTCCAGGACAGGCCCAACAAAGAAAATAACAGAACGCCACTAGCCATCACCTTCAGCCCCCAACTAAAACCTCTCCAACGCATCATCAAGGATCTACAACCTATCCTGAAGGACGACCCATCACTCTCACAGATCTTGGGAGACAGACCAGTCCTTGCTTACAGACAGCCCCCCAACCTGAAGCAAATACTCACCAGCAACCACACACCACACAACAGAACCACTAACCCAGGAACCTATCCTTGCAACAAAGCCCATTGCCAACTCTGTCCACATATCTATTCAGGGGACACCATCATAGGGCCTAATCACATCAGCCACACTATCAGAGGCTCGTTCACTTGCACATCTACCAATGTGATATATGCCATCATGTGCCAGCAATGCCCCTCTGCCATGTACATTGGTCAAACTGGACAGTCTCTACGTAAAAGAATAAATGGATACAAATCAGACGTCAAGAATTATAACATTCAAAAACCAGTCGGAGAACACTTCAATCTCTCCAGTCACTCGATTACAGACCTGAGGGTGGCTATCCTTCAACAAAAAAAACTTCAAAACCAGACTCCAATGAGAGACTGCTGAATTGGAATTAATTTGCAAACTGGATACAATTAACTTAGGCTTGAATAGAGACTGGGAATGGATGAGTGATTACACAAAGTAAAACTATTTCCCCATGGTATTTCTCCCCCCCACCCCACCCCTCACTGTTCCTCAGATGTTCTTGTTAACTGCTGGAAATGGCCTACCTTGCTTGTCACCATGAAAGGTTTTTCTCCTTTCCTCCCCCTGCTGCTGGTGATGGCTCATCTTAAGTGATCACTCTCCTTACAGTGTGTATGATAAAACCCATTGTTTCATGTTCTCTGTGTGTGTATATAAATCTCTCCTCTGTTTTTTCCACCAAATGCATCCGATGAAGTGAGCTGTAGCTCACGAAAGCTTACGCTCAAATAATTTTGTTAGTCTCTAAGGTGCCACAAGTACTCCTTTTCTTTTTGTGAACCCATTAAAACACTGGGGATGCTCCAAATCACATCTAATTCCAGATTAGGACTGCATGTCTTGGGACCATCTATTCCTAACAGACAGTATTATTCATAATAGTTTACTTTCTTCACTATGTGGATCTTATTATCCTATTGGTTTTCTTTCAGCAGTTTTGTTTAAATGTTTATTAACAAGGTTTTCTTTACAAGTTCTGATTTTACATAATACTTTTACATTTGTAAGCTTGAACACAACATCAGTTAAAGTGGCTTTCAGTTCTTCTGAAGAGTTGTCTTCAAATTTTGTTTTTGTCCAGAAGTTAAACTAGTTTAAATGTTCATTATAGGACTATGTAATGACCTCCATCGTCATTTCAAAAATCACTACACAGAACATTGGTCACTTTCTAGACTCAAACTAGTCCTTGCTCAAGCAAGGCCCAGGACTGGAAAAAGAAAGGTGTTGCAAACGAGGACTGAGGCTCATTAGGAGAGGTCTGATTGCAACACCAATCTGATTACAAACGAGCTCAGTTACTTTAATAAAATTCAGCTCAAAATTAAAGGGTCATTGTCAAGGATGTCAGATCAGAAATTCGATCTAAAACATTTGTTCCTGTTTTTGGGGACATAGCTCTCTGTTCTGCTTGTATCTGTGTCCTTTAGAGTCTAAAGGAGCATAAGAAACTAATTCTTATGATCTTAAATGTCTTGCTAGATGGAAGAGCATGCATGTATTTAGCAATCAAAACAAAATCCTGTGCCCTGGTTTTGTCCGTGATGAGTCACCTCACTGGGATTTTTCCATTTTTATTGCCCTTGTTTTGGGAAGCCTTTTTATTTTATTTTTTAAAAGAATTGTCCATAATTCTGAAGAACGATAGGGTCATTTTCCACTCAGAAGGTTGATGGGGAAGGGGGAAAAAACATCGGCAGGTTAGTTTTCTTGACAGCATTCTTTAAAGTCATGTCCATCTATGTTAGTATTTCTAGAACTCAGTTAATTTTTTATTTTAAAAGGCAGATCACTTTTGCTGTTACCTTGTAAGAAATTTCAAAGTTTTCACCACCCCAGATTTGAAGACCTGGATCATAGAGACCCAGTTCAAAGAAGAAATCACGTTCAATGGCAAATAATCCACCAGCCATTGCAGGGGACCTAAGAGAAAGAACAAACAAAGTAATTCCTTTCACCAACAGAACATGACAGTTCTCTGGAAAAAAAATTACTCTTAATATAAGAAGCAATTTCCTTTTAATGCGTGTAAAAGACTGATGGCAATACATTTAGAAATTATTTGGCTTTATTATTGGTTCATTATAAGCCTTCAGTGAGTCTCTGAATTTGATACCTGTGTTAGTTTTAAAGAAGTCACTTATTACAGTTCTGAATTACATAGAGCATTGGCCCACACTTTTCAGCCAATCTACATCTGAAGTTACATGCCACTTATTGCCATGACAAGAACCATTGTGGTGACAAACAGAAAAGGTCTATTCATTTCTTGATGCATATGACAGCATGTGCAGTGGACTAGACTATACAGTACACAAATTGTGTTCTGAGAAGCTGCTACTTTAAAAATCTCATCGTGCAACATCCTAGTTATACAGTTTTAATCCATACTTTTAAAAAAATTATTAATGTGAAACAAGTGGGAGGGCCAGGCATGGAGGATAAATAATTTAGAATTATTCTCAACGAAATGTTTAAGAGAGGTTTTGTTACAGGCTTCAAATCTAGGTTTTGTTTAATAAAACAGTTTTATAAAAAACCTTCTACATATGCCAAGATTTTGATACGTTAAAGACTATTAAATGAAAAAATGTTCTAGTTTTGATTTAAGCATTTTACTGCAAACAAACTTCTTTATCAACATGCTAGGCACATGAGAAAGCGAAACTAGCTAGTCTATTTTCATTGGACTTGTACTGAATCGTCCACCTCGGGATCAAAAAGCACTATAGAAAAATTAATGCTCACCCAAGGTAGGTAATTATTTAAGACAAAAAACAAAAACCCAACTCCTCCAGATAAGGAAACAGGGCTAGAGATGATCACCATCTTGCCAAGATGATCTGTGGCAGAGCCAGGAATAGAACCAAAGTCTTCAGCCCATCATTGCTGAGGTAAGTAAAATCCAAACAAGTAAACTAGTAACATAAAATGTGAATAGATTTAAAAAATCTGCTGTGTTTCATCGTGGTGCCATTAGTAACATGAAGGAATCCTTTAATATACTGAATTTTGAACCTGATGGTATCCCTTTTAAATACTAATGGCTATATATTCCTGTCCTGCATAGAAATGCATGGAAGGGAACCATTTAAACTAAGTTGTAGAGTTATCACACATTCTCTGAGCAACCCAGAAGAGTGGCAGGTGTGCAGAGAGGAAGGTGAACAAAAGCAACAAAAACTATGAATCTATCACTGTGAAAATTTCTGAACGGTGGACTCTTTCTGCATATTGCCCTTGAATATGCTACTTACTGTAGTTGTATTCCCTTATTCCACATAGTTGCATCATATGGATCCTTTTCAGAGACCAAAGAGCTGCATAATGCAGGGATGTGGATCATCATATGGAAAAAGCAAATATGCAGAAAAAACAAGCACCCCAAAAATAAAGGAGAGCACAAGCCTGAAATGTTGACTTTTCAGTCTTGGTCTCTGACAAGAACACTATAAAATCCACACAAGCTCAACAGTTTATTTTACAAGGTCTGAGGTGGTGAGCATTAAGATTTCTGAGTATCTTTCCACATTACAAAATGTTTATTTTATTTTTTTATGTTTAAGAACCAGTTTACTCTGCCTACACTACTATTTTCAGCAAAATGATTAGCTAAATTTTATTTGTTTTCACATTACTGCAGTAAAATGTGTGTATAGCCTGGGCATAACGGGATAAGGTTCTTTTTCAGAAAGAGAGCTAAACGTTCAAGAATTCAACTATTATAGCTGTCACCAAAACCATTTTTTAAAAATGTTGATAGTCAGAATTGTTCTGAAAACAGTTTATAAAGCTGTGGACAAAGAATGTGATACCAACTTTTGAAACAGCTTAACACTAACTAGTTTAGTGCTGATAAAGTTCCAATGTGGACAGCCTTCTTCTCTATGAAAGGATATTGTCTATATTACATAAAGTACTGAATAGATGAAAGCTTCATAATTTCCTTGAACATGTTTTGCCATTTTTGCAAAGAAGAATCACAGGATGAGAGCTGAGTGAAGGATAAACATCAGTTCCTGCAATTTGTTTAAACCACAAATAAAAAGTTATATGAAACACTATTTTCTAACTATGTGAAAGTGTTTTCAAATAAAAGTAATCAGTTACAAGATTACAGTAGTATAAGGGAAAATACAGAGCAGAACCACAGCCTCCCAAGTTCAAAAAAAGTCCAGTAAACATTAATGTTTAAGCAAAAATTTGCACGTATTTTGATAGAAAAGAAAATGTTACACTCATAAAGCAAAAGAAATAGGATGGAATACATGAAATTCATTAAATCCCTCTTCTATGACAGACTGGAATTATTTTTAGTTAAGTACATTACAGAGAGCAAATTTAGAGCTATTGGGTGATCTTCCTAAGATTTCGAAGTAGTGCACTTACATTTGTCAGGTGGGACCTTCCATAAAGCAAGTGGGAATGATCGGACACAAAAAGAGGGCTATATTGCTCCTGATGCACTTGCATTGATCTATTAACAAGGAGTTGTACACATGCATCCATGAGAGAAAACAGCCTAAACATTTTATGTATTATGAATTTTTTTGTAGCATGCTTATTATGGAACAGTTAAGTAAGCAATTTTTATTATTCTCAAAACCATACCTGAAAAGAGCCCCCATTAATAGTTCCATGAATTTTGCTTGGAAACCAAATGATAAGAACATCTGTTTTTCCAAATGAAAATTATTATTCTGAAATACATCCTATATTTTGCTTGAAGTGTTAAGTACATAATAGAAACAGAGAGGCACAAGAAGTTAGTGAAGCTACATTAGCAGCGGTTGACCAAAATAATTAGTAAGAGTAAGATACTTTATTTTTTTGGACAAAGCATCTTCAATTGTTAGAGTATTAAAAATACGTGCAAGTATTTAGTAGATCAGTATCTCCTTAAGAAGAGAAATGGGTAAGTGATTTAGTGATTACCGATACGGCTCAGTTTGTGTCTCTCTCATTTCCTTCTCTCGCTTGGTCAAAGGCACCCTCTTCCACAGCATACTCCAATCCCATGCTCCTCTAGCAAACCCATCTTCGTCACCACCCCCTTGGGGTATAATATTGTAAGTGTTGCCATCTATGACATCTATGAGCGGCACAGTACATATGGTTCTGCAGGGTTGTGGATGGTGGCAGTGAGGATGAAGTTAGGTACAAGGACCCAAATGTCACATTTACACGAATCGTAGTTCATGGGAAAAGAGGGGGGAAAAATGAGATGATTTAGATATGCATTCAAAACAATTCACAGAATAAAAACAGCACTCTTTACCGATAAGGCTCAGTTTTATGCTTTCTTTTGGCCTTTTCCTTGTGGCTTAATGGAATTCGTTTCCACAGCAAACTCCAGTCCCAGGCCCCTCTCGCAAAACCATCTTCATCCCCACCTTGCTGCGGCTCAATGGAATAATCATTCCCATCTATATAATCTATTAGAGGCACAGTACATGTAGTTCTGAAACATTTTGGAAGGGGAAGAAGAGAGCAAAATATAATTTAAGAAAGATATGCTGTCTAATCTAATACATCTACCATTAACTTTCATTTTTTATTGAAATGTAACTTAGATGAAAGGTCAAATGTAAATATGTATCATCTCAAAAATGTAAAACTCCATTCTTATGGAAGAAAAAAAAGAACAGTCCTCACATCGATGCCAGAGCATCAAATTACACAATTCAATGGTCAGAAGCTAAAGGTAGCCAAATTCAGACAGAAAATAAGGCATTAATTACTCTCACTATTAAAAATTTACCACTGGAACAATTTACCAAGTGTCATGGTGGATTCTCCATTGCTGGTGATTAAGAAATAAATTGTTGTTTTTTCTAAAGTGTATGGTCTAGGAATTATTTTTGGGGAAATTCTCTGGTCTGTGCTATACAGGAGGTCAGACTAGATGATCACAATTGTCCCTTCTTGCCTTGGAATCTATGAAATGCATACTGAAAGCAGACAAGTTCTGGTGGAAATGTTGACATAACGATCCTAACATTGGCCTTCTGAAAAAATATTGCCTGGGGCAATGAGGGGGAAAAAATGGGAGACCTGAGAGGGTTAAAGGGAAGGGGAAGTACAGATCTCACGATTTTATAATCTTTCCATAATTGCTGCTATTTATGTGGGATCTCAGCTGTCAAAAAAAAGAAAAGAAAAAGTTTTAGCTCTTCTTGTTGCAAATTGAGCCTTTCACTATTCAAGTCTGTACGGTACACTGTTGCCCTATAAAGCCATTCTTTTTGGGAAAGACCAAACCAAACTTCGCTGCTGTTGGATCAGGCATGTCTCAGCAGTGGTTTTAAACACAATGGCCAATCATTCCATCAGAAGATTCTACATTTCCTTTTTAGAAATACACTGTTCGCTGTGATCCAAACAACACAATATTCAATGAAGATAAACAGTCTCTTGTTTTTCTCCCAGTGTTTTCATAAGAGGCTCTGCTGATGCATTGACTGAATTGAAAGCTTAAGTTTTTCCTAAACACTTCCATCTTAGAAGCAAATGCTACATACAATGAGAAAAAACAAACAAGGGGAAATGACAGTATAATGCTTTATCTCCAACCAGAAGACCAGAAAAGTAGCTCTTTTATCTAACTCTTTGCAAATTTCCATTTCAGGGCTTTGTACAATGGAGTAGCAGGTATCAGTGCCCCTCAACACTGTGGCCTTCAGCAACAATCTCTCTCCTCAGGTTTTGTCTTTGAGATTGTTTCTTCAACGTTCTCCACAACCTGCCTCCCCCAGGTAAAAGGACATTAGACTGAACAGGAGCAAGATAAATGCCCCTATCCCAAACAACTGAAGCACCTGGAGACCTGGCCTGTCACCAATGCAGTGGCCTTGCAGGACTTATTTCCTGGCACTTTTAAAGTCTCTGATATACTTGTAGTTAAGACTCCAGTGGTACAATAGGCTGAGGGATTCAACAGCTTTAAAATAAAGATATGCCACACTCCCATACCCCTCCTTCAACTACTGAATAAGCCAACTAAAGCTAAAACAACAGCTCAGAGCAACTGCAGCATACAGGTGGTTCAAAGGATCGGAGGCAGATGGGGTCCATTTCTTTATAGGCTCAAATGGAGTTTCGTGCACACAGGGCTTGTGATTCCAGTATTAACTACTAGCACAATGTCTGGGCATGCAGACAAGGCAAGCACATCCCAAAGGCGAGGATTTGTTTGAAACTATTCTCTAACTTTAGATTTAAGAGAAACAAATATATTTTTGTAGTAACTACCATAATTATTGCAACCTTAAGTTCACACAGGCTTTAGTAGTCTGAAAATTCCCACTAAATCAAAATTGAGCTCTTTCTCTCTCCCCAATTCCTACCTCCATTTTAAATATAATCTTTTTGATTAGCTTTAATAATAATAATCTTGTTTAAGCAGGCTGCGCATTCATCTACAGTAAGATATTTCCACAACAGGGGGCCTGTAAGATAAAGTCATTGCAACAGACTGGATTCCCCTTAAATGTAATTCACATTTCAGTACCTCCATTAAAATAAACTAATTAGAGATTTATTGGCATGATTGTCACTTGTTACATGACAATATCTTCCACTCTGGGAGATGATGCAATAGTTGTAATGTGAACACCACAATGAATATGGTTTAAAACATGAAGATTGTTACTGTGACTATTTTTCTTCTTAGGAGGCTTTCTGAATTATAGAAAAACAGGATAGCGTTACCTGTCCTTAGATATAGGAGCTACAAGTGGTGCATACCAGTTAACTGCCACCTCACAATGGGCATCAAGGTAAATCAAAACCTTTAAAAACAAAAAAAGGCAGGGAGATATAATATCATTTGAGATTTCTGTATACAAATCACACATTGATTGAATTGTCATATATCTTAAATTTTGACACAAATTTACACAATTTTTTTTATTACACTATGATGTAATACCTCACTATAGTGAGGTTTTAAGAATTTAAGCCATTCTTATTTCAACAATGTTCATAATAAAATAACCATTTTAAGATTTGTTACAAATATCTATTTTAATGTAAAGAAAATACAAATGATTTTATTTATCAAACATTTTCTACCTGTCCAAGTTTAGCCTTCTGAGCTCCAATGCTTCTAGCTTGAATTAAACCTTCTCTCCTCTCATTTCGAAATACCTTTACAAGGCCATTCCACTGTTTAATATACTCGTCAAGTCTTTCTTTTAAGTGCGCTATCAAATAATAATAAAAACAGAATTTTTTCCACATTATAATAATTCGTGTTACACTCTTAATGCAAACTAAATATAACTGACCAGATTTACTAAGGAAATCTAGATGTTCAGAACTAAAAAGTTCTCAAATACAACACTGCCGAATCTATTATTGATAAAGTGCTCATAAGTGTGATGAAGGCTTGATTTGAAGTTCTCCGATTTCATAGCAGAAGTTCTAGCTTTAGAACAGAAAAAGTTAATAACTGCACTATACTAAGAGATTGCAAAAGTAGATTCTGAACCACCTTTCAGCAAAGACCAGTCAATGACTCTTCACTAACACTCCTCACGATTTTGACTTGATATCAAATTATTTTGGGCAATTTGCATGATGTCTTTGTTAAGTTATCTGTTTTTGTCACCTAAAACTGCTGGGAACTTGAGGCAAAGTTCTGCCAGACCTGGATCCCCCTATCCCTTTCAACCCCCGCATCCCCAGGGTCAATCAATGCTTCCCACCCATTTCCTCAATGAGTATGTACTTGAAGTTGCAGCTGTTTTCACTAGAAGGAGACACAAGGTAGGTGAGGTAATTTCTTTTATTGGTGGAAGGTACAAGCTCTTGAGCTCTTTTTCAGGTCTGGGGAAGGAAGCAGAGCCAAATACAAGTTAGGACAGATTGTTAAGCAGAAGGGGAAACGTGTCGGAGGCATCCGATGAAGTGAGCTGTCGCTCACAGAAGCTTATACTGAAATAAATTTGTTAGTCTCTAAGGGGCCACAAGTATTCCTTTTCATGTTGGAGGCAGTCACTTGAAATGAAATGGTGTTAGATTGTTATGCATAAAGGGTTTGAAATGGGCAATTAAGGGTAGCAGATAGTATGTGTATTACAAATTGTTGTGATGAGCCATAAAGCCAGCATTCCTGTAAAGTCCATGGCTTTTGGTGTCTAGCAGAGTTATGAATTTAGGTTCTCAGGCTAACTTTTTGAAGGTGTTGCCAGGTTTCCCTTGAGGGCAAGTACTGAAATATCAAAAATGGAGTGATCACTTTGTGAAAAGTGTTCATCCACGGGTGACATGATGTTTTTCTCTTTTATTATTTTTCTGTGAGAGTTTATTAGAGAGCATAGTGATTGTCTGATTTCACGCAAATAGTTGTTATTGGGACATTTGGTGCACTGGATGAAGTACAGCACATGTTGTGATAAGCATGTATAAGATCCATGAAGCTTGAAAGATGTGTTGCGGGGGCAGGTATTGATCATTGTAGCAATGGAGATAGGGCTGCATTTTTTGTATCTGCTGTTCTGGCGGAGTTTGGTGCCCCTTTGAGTTGGTGTATCCTGGTCTGTGGGGAGCTTGCTTCTGATGATGAGCTTGGTGAGGTTGGGAGTTATTTGAAGGCCAGAAGAAGATTGCTTTCAGGATGTGGTCCATTCAAATATGGGTTATAATTGTCTGATGATACCCTGTATGGGTTCCAGTGTGGGGTGACAGGTGACAACTAGGAGACTGCAGTCAGTAGGGACGCCACTCATCTGGTATTAAACTGGACAGTCATCTTTTTGAGAGGTTTGTCTCCGATCCAGACCTGGGACAAAACCCAGACATCTCTGGTTTGGTCTAATATTGGATGGGGTATGCCACTCTGCCCCTCCAGCACTTACAAATAGTGTCCCCTGTGCAGCGTGACCTCACATGTGCCAGGCTGAGAGTGAGGGGGCAGGGTGCTTTTAAAAATGGCTCCCACTGTGTGGGGTGACCTCACATGCACTATGTGTATGAGGTCATGCCAGTGGGGGTGGACGCAGGTTCAGGGCCGGATTAACTTTTTGTGCGCCCGGCACCAAACATATTTGTGGGCCCCCCAGGGAATGAAGGGGACAGGGGCAAGAGCACAGCGGGTAGGGTGAATTTGATTTAAATCACTAGTCAGGAAGACTCGATTTAATCATAGTTTTCTATATAAAGTGCATTCTTGTTGGTTGTTATAACCTTAATACATATTCTTCACAACTCAGAGATAGATGTAGGTTTCATTTTTAGAAGGTACACACTATACATTTTTAAACAGTGATTTATTTTGAAAACTTTTCAGATGAGTTTTACAGCTATATCAGAAAATGAATGATTGTTTGGTTATTTCATTTACCAAAGATAATTGAAGCAGATATTTATGAAGTCATTGGGAGGTGAACTATCTCCAATTCAACTGGTTAATCATTAATATTTGGAGGGTTTTCTTGCCAGGCTGTATTAGGAGGAGAACATCAACAGACAGACATTTACATTGTTTTATTTAACTACTACAACAACTTTAAGTATTCTGGATTTTTTTCTTCAGCAGCAAACATAATATTTTAACAAAAAAGCTTATGTCCCTCACTTCTCACATTTATCTCCAGACTTCTTCTCCTTCTCCAGATCTATTCTTCCCCCAACAATCTTCTATTCATTGAACTGCGGCTCCGCTCCTCCCCCTCCCTCCTGTGGGCGATCAACTGTTCGGCAGCAGGGAGAGGAAGGGAGATGGGGAGGGGCGGGAAGGCAGCATGCTGGGGGAAGAGGCGGGGGAGGAGTGAGCTTGGCTGCTGGCACAGCTTGCACAGGAGCCGGCAGGACCAAGCTTCTGCCCACTGCCCCCGCAGAAGAGACCGATGGGCGGGGGGGCAGAGAAGAGCAGGTAGGCCCGGGCCCCTTTGTACCGTGGGCCCGGCGCCATGGTAAATCCGGTACTGCGCAGGCTGTTCCAGGAAGTACCGGAATTTACAGTATTCCGGGAACATGTGACTGGCCACCTTAGTGGTCAGTGGGTTTCTTTTTCCTGTATTGAAGCAGGTTCTCCCGGGGTATTTGGATGGCTCTTTTCATGAAGAGATTCCAGGAAATCTGCACAACATTTTGAAAGAGCAAGACTGGGATCTTAAATTCATAATTCAGCTAGACACAAAAAGCCATGTATTACAGGGACATTGGTTGTATGGCTCATTACAACAATTTGCAATACACCACACTGCCTGCTATCCTTAATAGCCCACCTCAAACCCTTTATGCATAACAATGTAACCTCCAGTTGCCCATTTAATTTCAAGTGACTGCCCCCAACATGTGTTACCTCTTTTACTTAACATCTGTCCCAACAGCTCTGTGAAGCTCAACACATTGGAATATCTTCCACTGAAGGAAGTTGATCCAATAAAAGAAATTACCTCACTTACATTGTCTCTCACATATTCTGGGACTAACAGAGCTACAGCAACACCTCAATAAACAGAGCCGCTGAACGATAATGACTGAGGGGTGTGCACTGTGGTCCTTCATCTGATGATCATGTCACAAAATAATATACAAAATGATAGAGATGGAGAATCACTGACAGTAGGCAGAAAAACTCTTGAGGCAGAGAGAAAGTTTCAGGGAGGATGGTAGGAGCCAGGCTGGGCAGCAGGGACGGAGGGGCCATACTTAAAGGGCTCGGTTACAAATTTGACAAGAAAAGAAAAGAAAAGAAAAGAAAATCAATAGATTAAGGAACAAATATATTCTGATGTGGAAATCACATCCCTACAGCACGGTTATGGAAAAAGTGTTTCATTCTTACAGGGTTAACCCTAACCTTGCCCCTAACGATTCAACTCAGAAAAGTCTGAACACGCACCAGGCCAGGTATGTCTTGTCTCCCTGAAGTTGCATTGATTTAAATAAAGGTGTTAATTTAAACGAATTTCCTTAAGCCAGTGAAAACCCCAGGGTGGACTCCTATTTTGATTTAAGACTGACTTATTTCAATTTAACTTAAGTCAATTAAGAACAAGTTTAACCTACACCAAAATAAGCCACTCAAACCAAAATAAGGGTCCACACATTAGTTTGCACCAGTTTATTTAAACCAGTACAAGTTTATATATAGAAAAGGCCTTAGATTTTAGTCTCATAAATTATTACATTTTATGTCACCTTTGACAAAACTACTAAGAAGATTCTAACCTCAAAATATAAGTAATGAGATTATGCATTAATAATTGAAATAAAAATGGGATTTAAAAAAACCAAAAGGTAACAAAATTTATTTCAGGAATCGTGCACCAAAAATTGATTTTTTTTTAAACTTGCTTTCTTCCAAAGCCACCTGAATACCGAATACTATTTAACCCTCCATTAAAAAACAAAACAACATAAGAAATTTGATTGTCAAAGTCAGTAGGGACAAAATCTGATTACCCTCTTCTCCCTCACTTTACATACGTTTGCAAAGCTGCTGTAATTCTTTGAGGGTTACAAACATGTCACTTATACCTAAAGACTAAGTTAGAAAAAGGACAATTATTTATATAATTAATATACATGATGTATGTGTTATGCATTATATAGAGCAGGGGTGGACAAACTATGGCCCGCAGGCTGGATCCAGCCCCTCAGGGCTTTGGATCCGGCCCGCAGGATTGCTGGCCTCGCGCCACTCCAGGAAGCAGCCGGCTCCACATCCCTGCAGCCACTGGGGAGCGGGCAGGGGGCAAAGAGCTCCATGTGCAGCTCTTGCCTGTAAGTACCTCCCCCAAAGCTCCCATTGGCTGGGAACATGGAACCATGGCCAATGGAAGCTTCGGGGGAGGTACTCACAGGCAAGAGCAGCGTGCAGAGCTATCTGCCCCCCCCCCCCTTCCCCAGTGGCCACAGGGATGTGGTGCCAGCCGCTTCTGGGAGTGGCGTGGGGCTGGGGCCACCCCTGGTGTGCGCCGCTGCTACCCCGGAGCCTCTCCAGGTAAGTGGTGCCGGGCCGAAGCCCCAATCTCTCCTGCACCCCAACTCCCTGCCCTGAGTCCCCTGCCACACCCCAACCCCCTGCCCTGAGCCCCCTGCTGCACCCGGCACCCCAATCCCCTGCCGCACCCCGCATCCCTCATGCACCTCAACCCCCTGCCCTGAGCTGGCCGCAGTCTGCACCCTTCCTGCACCCCAGCCCCCTGCCACACCCCAACCCCCTTCCCTTAACCCCCTCATACATCTCGCACCCTCCTCTGCCCCAACCCCTTGCCCTGAGCCCCTTCCTGCTCACCGTACCCCCTCCAACACCCCACACTCCCTCCAGCACCCTAACCCCCTGCCCTGCATGCAATTTCCCCACCCAGATGTGGCCCTCAGGCCAAAAAGTTTGCCCACCCCTGAAATAGAGGATACATGATAGATGCAGGATAGACATTTTACAAAATGAATTTAGTGTGGATTCATAACTACAAGAAAGTTATGAAGGCATCCCACACAAATGTCAATAAAAGCTTTATACCACACCACTACTTATATGCCTCATATGTTACAAGAAGATTTAGCTGTCTGTAAAACATTCCTGATTATTAAAAATTGAATTTATTTCTAACACTTTCTGCCTACAAAGATAGGTGCTTTAGTTATTATAAATTCACCTATGCAGGGCTCAGAGGGAACTATAAAAACTTCTAACACTGATTATGGAATGTTTTTTGATGGTAAGTATTTCAGAACTTTGAAGTCCATTATCTCAGGCTCTTCCAAGCCTAGGAGTGAGTGCCTGTTCTCACTGGAAAGCTATGAATTTCCCCCTTTCCAATATTATACAGTTCCAAAGTCTAGCCTTACAGGGATGCAAGACATCAGAACATAAAGCCCTGATATTTTATGTCTAGAAAATCTGCCACTGGTCCAGTGCTGAATTTTGT